>NC_142494.1:2642225-3242225 GCF_965113065.1 Corylus avellana | reverse complement strand
CTTCCTTCTTTGAGACTCCTCCAAACATATTATTATTGGAAGACTAGTTGTCATTGCTTGAAGCAAAGAAAAATTGCACGAAAAAATGTTTTCAATTTTTGGCATAACATGCCTCTTAAATCAGACTAATTAAATCTTTTATGGCAATGAATTAAGGTGATGAATATTGTTCACGCAATGGAGCGCGCACACACACACATGTACATATTGAAAGCGTGCTGATTTGTACGTGCAAAATCATTCTTTCCTTGTGCTTCCAAAATTGCCATATTTCAACATTCCCTAACATCGATTGGGGGGTGTTGGTGTAGCGTATGGGGGAGGGGGTCAATGAGGATTAATTAATAATTATACAGTTTTCTTATAAAAATTAAATGGAAGGTCATAATTGGGCTGTCATTGTTTCAAGTTACAGCCAGTGTCATACTCACATGTATTAATACCCATCACCTTCTCCTCACTAATAAATGCATTTCATTTGGAGCAATAATGGTGTTAAGCCTCATATCCTTTGTATTTGTTTCCTTCTTTATAATTGACAATGAGACAGTATCTTGACAGACCAAAATTCATATCGAAATCATTAATAAAAATGAGAATTGTTGGGTTCATTTAATTCACGAAATCATTCTTAGTTGTGTATTTAATTATCTTCTAATATTGGGCCTAAATTGTTTATCCCACATACACCAAATCATATTCTCAATGATAGAAAAAACAAAATGAAGGAAAAACAAGAAGGAAATTAATTTCAGACATCAATTAAATTTCTATCTTATATATGGATTAAACGAACGAGAGGGACGACCATGAACAATTTTTTTTTTTGTTTTTTTTGTTTCTTGTTTCTTTCGGCATTGAATGAGCTTATATAATGTCTTGATCATTTAAGAAACATGCCACAGAATCTTGAAAAGTATATTGGATGTGGGATATATAAGTATAATTAGCGACATGCTAATATGTGTTTATATATATACATAACATCAGCAATGACAATTATGTCATTGTTGATGTTTTCCTTGTCGTCGCTAAAAGAAATATGTTGCGACAACAGCACGCCAAAAAAAACTATATATATAACGACGACGTGCAAGATATCTGCGATGACAATGTTAGTGTTGGTAACATAAAAACTTATTGTATTGTTTGTTTATTACAATTACACGACTTTGTTACCTTAATTTTCTTGTACATGTTATTATTAATTTATAGAATAGAGAAAGGTTAATACTTAGGTCAACCTTCTAAGTTCTAATGGCTGAAAGTGATGATGCCAACCAAACGTAAAATCGAAAGCTTTAAAATGATCAGTGTGATATGGAGTCCTAACAATATGCAGATGCCTTAGGGTTTAGGCCTAGGGTTCCACCCCTGCATCAACCCTTCATTATAATTAGTAAAATAATTAATCTCTCAAAACAATTAGTTGTCTTCATTAGCAATACACGTGTCACTTTAACTCATGGTGTTCACTTTATTTATTTTTTTATTTTTTTGGGAGGGTGTGATATAACCCTAAACACGACTCAATTACATATATGTTGCATGGACATTAAGAAGTACTTTCTCTTCCCTAGTGAATAACAAACCGTACAAAAAGGTAATGTGTTTAATTTATGTCGTAGAGGTATGATTAATTTATCACTTTCTTTTTATAATTTTGGATAAAAATGTGGTGTTTAATTGGTATTACTTATATAAAAAAAGGCAGGATTCATATCATTGTATATTCTTTAAAGATTTATTGGCTGTAGTGAATAGAGTTGACACGTACGTACGTACGTAGACTAGTGGATTAAACTTTTATGACCAATTTAGTCAAAGTTGAATCACAACTCTTATGTTTTCAAGATATATAATACTTGCTAGAACATTAATTAAATGAATAAATTAATTATTTTTTTGTAATTTAACATTGTATAGATTTGAGTAAAAATTTTGAGTCCGAACTATATTTATGTTATTTATCTCCAATTTCAACTAAATACTTTTCACACATTTGGTATTACTTAATAATGATGGAAGTTTTAGAGCTCACACATGCAAACGAGTACTAGAATATTAATAAAATTATTAAATTTATCATTTCTCGTTAATTTAAGCTTAAAATTTCTCAATTGAAATTCCATTCATGTGATAATTTTTTTTTTTTTTTTTTTTTGGGAGGAAGTGATAATATTCTTCTTGAGGTCACCGTACCCCAAGATATATATATCATCTCTGATATGTTCTGATAATTGTTTACTATGTATGAAATAGGGGAATATAATATATATGAATGATAATCAAAGAGAACGTTGTTGTAATAATTAATAAATTTTGTTAGAAATCAAAAATCACTCAAGATTTAATATATATAATCCTCCTTAAATCCTGTAAATTTTTCAGTGAAAATGAATGAACAATAACACTTTTTATCGTTCATTTGTCAAGAATTGTTTTCCCAAAAAAATAGAGAAAAGAGCAGAAAAGTAAAGTTCAAATGTAATGTTAGGAAATAAAACTTATGGAGTCTGGTAGCCGTCATTCGTTGCCCCATACACTCTTGGGGAGATAATTTAAACAGCAAAAATACTCTCTCTCTCTCTCTCTCTCTCTCTCTCATAGCAATTACACCTCTCCCTCCCACCATTTAATGCAATTGCACCCTCTCAACACGCTCTGCAATTACTCCTCGCTGCCACATTTTTCTTCATCTTCTCCCTCTTCCTCCCTTTCCTCATCTTCCTCCATTTTTTCTGCTCTAAAAACCTCTTTCTCTTCCTCTCTCTCTCTCTCTCTCTCTCTCTATCTCATTAATCTCATCCTTCACCTTCTTCTCTCCCCACCTCATACCAAATCCACTTCTACTATACAAAAGCTCTTACCAAAACCACTTTTCTAGCCCCAAAACAGATCTGACCCTTGTCTTTCTAGGGCTTTTTGTTTTTCAAGTGGTAAGTGAATTTATTTCCGAGTAATTCATCAGTTAGTGCACTTTTTTATGCACCCAAGCCCAAAAAAAAAAAAAAAAAACACAGAAGGGCTTCACTATAATATTATATATTCACATTTACTTTATAAGGATTTCTCTCTTTTATGATATTTCTTACTATCTTTTTTTCCTCTCTTGCTGTAGATAGGGCTGAAGAGAGAAAGGAAACATCGTGTGTGAGAGAGGGAGAGATATAGAAAGTGAGGAGGCAGAGTTGGATTCTCCGAGATCTTCGTGGGCGTTATGTATTTTTCATTTGGTTTTGTCTGATTTTAGTCTTCTGTCAAAAGCCGTATCAAATTTGTCAACCCTATGTTTCTTCGTGGTATATTCTCTCCTCTTTTCACGTAGGAGATAGGTAGTTTTTCAGACCATTTTCCAAGACCCCCAAAAAAAAAAAGAAAAAAGAAAAAAGAAACCCCCCCTTAAGAAGTCAGCTTTGCCCTGTTGTCATCAACTTGTCAAAATTACGTTTGCAGAAAGTCTCCTTTTTTTTTTTTCTTCACGTAGGAAATATATATTGTCTGGGGTTTGTGGGTAGTGAAGTATGCCTGCGGGGATTATGATTCCGGCGAGAAACATGCCGTCGATGATCGGAAGGAATGGGACGGTCGGCGGGTTTGGATCGTCCTCTGGGCTTACTCTTGGTCAGGTCAGTGCTTGAGTTCTCCCATCATCGTGCTCCTCCTCAAATGGTTTTTTTTTTTTTTTTTTTTGGCACTTCTTCTACGCACGTTAAGAACTCTAAACTTTATATTATTTCAGTGATTTGGTGTTAGTGAGACTAATTTGCTATTACAAGAAAAACCCTTTTCAATATATTCAAAAATACGCCTAACTTAATTATTGTATTTTCAAAGCTTATTTTTTCGAAAATACAGAGAATTTAAACATATGGGTTTTGCCCTGAGCCAATCAAACAGGTTTTTTCATGTAATAAGTATTATCAAACAGCTTCTTATTATGTACATGATATGTATGTTGGGAAATGTGGCCTTTTGCTTTCTTTTGAGTGGGAAATTTTCCATTCTGTTGTTAGATTGAAAACCCATAAGCCTTCGGAATCTTAAAGATCTGTAGATATGTTCCAGCCTAACATGATGGAAGGTCAGCTCCACCAACTAGACATGACTCAAAACACATCCGAAAGTGATATTCCCCGAATCCGTGATGATGATTTCGACAGCGCTACCAAATCCGGCAGCGAAAACCACGACGGTGCCTCTGGCGACGAGCAAGATCCACGACCGAACAAAAAAAAGCGCTACCATCGTCACACCCAGCACCAGATCCAAGAAATGGAAGCGTAAGCTCCCCCATCTTCACAAACTTCTCAACCTTCTTTTTCTTTTACTAATTTTTTTATTTTTTGGGGTACTTTTCTTGGAATCTCTTTAGTTTCTTCAAGGAGTGTCCACACCCAGATGACAAGCAAAGGAAAGAACTCAGCCGTGAATTAGGGTTAGAGCCCCTGCAAGTCAAATTTTGGTTCCAAAACAAGCGCACCCAAATGAAGGTAAAAAAACGTGTTAATTTGTGCAATCTTTACAAATATAAACTCTCACAATATGGGCGTTACCATATCATAATCTTTCTTTAATGGAAAGGTTACATTATATAATTTAATTAGTCAACGCTGCTCTTTTTCTTTTTCTTTTTTTTTCATTTCCAGTTTTAGGTTTCTTTAATTTGGTCATTAACAAAATTTTATTTGTTCGTTTGTTGCCACACAGACCCAGCATGAGCGCCATGAAAACACACAGCTTAGGTCGGAGAATGAAAAGCTTCGGGCTGATAACATGAGGTACAGAGACGCTCTTAGCAATGCCTCATGCCCTAATTGTGGAGGACCAACTGCAATAGGAGAGATGTCCTTTGATGAACATCATTTGAGACTCGAAAATGCACGATTAAGAGAAGAGGTACAAGAGTTGCCCATTTTTTTAAGTTTTCTCGCTCAAAAACGCCATCCTAGTTGTATATATAGTAGTCGTATAACAGTCTATAGAACTCATATTCATAGATAAATGCTATTTAGTAGACTACAATATATATGTGTTATAACTGAGATGATGTAGCAGTGAAAACCCGTCCTTGAATTTTTCCTTTTTACAAGTAAATAATGTTATTTAGTAAACTCTTGTACGATTGTCAAATAATTAAGATGACAAGGCAAGGAAAATTAATCATTGATTTATTATGTTCTTTTTTATAAGATTTATCTAATTAAGGGTTGATTTTCATTGACATGTTATTCCAGTTTTATAACAATTATATGAGAATCTACTAAATGCATTACTCTTTACAAGTCCTTGTCATTCTAAAGGCCTATTTTCTCTGGCACGTCATCCAAATTGTATGCTACGTAGTCTTCTAACGATCTACTTATATTCATAATTATTGTTTCTTTATTCTATTTTCTCCTTCCAGATTGATAGGATTTCAGCAATTGCTGCTAAGTATGTTGGGAAGCCAGTGGTGAACTACCCTCTTCTTTCTCCACCTGTTCCTCCCCGGCCACTAGAACTTGGAGTTGGGAATTTCAATGGGCAGCCAGGCATTGGAGGAGAGATTTATGGTGCTGGAGACCTTCTTCGGACAATAAGTGGACCAACTGAAGCAGATAAACCTATGATAATTGAGCTTGCAGTTGCAGCTATGGAGGAACTCATCAGAATGGCACAAATGGGAGAACCCTTATGGATTACAAACCATGATGGCTCCTCCATACTAAACGAAGATGAATATATTCGAACATTTCCTCGCGGGATTGGACCGAGACCCACCGGCTTCAAATGTGAAGCTTCACGGGAAACTGCTGTTGTTATCATGAACCACATCAACCTTGTGGAGATTCTAATGGATGCGGTATGCTTTAATTTAATTATCCTATTTTGTGGCTAATTTTCACTGTTACGTCATCTCAATTGTATGACAGTCGTATAGCAGTCTATTAAATAGTTTTTGTGGTCATCTGACTCTTTGTCATTCTTTTATGAACACTCAGAATCAGCTGTCTACAGTGTTTTCTGGGATTGTCTCAAGAGCTTTGACATTGGAAGTACTATCGACAGGAGTAGCAGGAAATTATAATGGAGCATTGCAAGTGGTAAATAAACATAGAACTTCATATCCCATGCATTTGTCAGCTGAGAAACCTCAATTATGCTGACTTGAATTATAATTTGGTTCTAATGTAAAAACTCAAATTCTTGTTTCTTTAGATGACTGCAGAATTCCAAGTTCCCTCCCCACTTGTTCCAACTCGTGAGAGCTATTATGTAAGATACTGTAAACAGCATGCCGATGGGACTTGGGCTGTGGTTGATGTTTCCTTGGACAATTTGCGCCCTAGTCCTGCAGTGAGGTGCCGAAGAAGGCCCTCCGGCTGCTTAATCCAAGAAATGCCCAACGGCTACTCAAAGGTAATAGTAGTCATGTCAACAAGTTGTAAAAGAGTTATTTGACGTATGATAGATAGGAGAAAAAAAAAAAAAAAAAACACGAAAGAAAAGATGGATAAATTTCATGTTGCAGCTAGGTTTAATATTACTTATACAGGTGACATGGGTTGAGAACGTAGAAGTTGATGATAGAGGTGTTCACAATCTGTACAAGCAGCTTGTTAGCTCAGGCCATGGATTTGGTGCAAAACGTTGGGTGGCTACCCTAGACAGACAATGTGAACGCCTTGCAAGCGCCATGGCCACAAACATTCCAACCGGTGATGTTGGAGGTAACAAAAACATTATATCGTACTTTTCAATCCCGTCTATTAAACTGACGTTTTAAACACATGTCAGTAACTGATTGACTTGATCAAGCTGATCAAGATTGACATTTTTTTTGTGAATTCTCTAAATTTTGTTACTGTTTAATTAGTGATAACAAATCAAGAAGGAAGAAAGAGTATGCTGAAGCTGGCTGAGAGAATGGTGATAAGCTTTTGTGCCGGAGTGAGTGCCTCTACAACACACACATGGACGACACTTTCTGGAACTGGGGCAGATGATGTGAGGGTCATGACCCGAAAGAGCATAGATGATCCAGGCAGACCACCTGGAATTGTGCTAAGTGCCGCTACTTCCTTCTGGCTTCCAGTTTCACCAAAGAGAGTTTTTGATTTTCTGCGTGACGAGAACTCTCGAAGCGAGGTGCGTATATTCAAAGATATAAACATATGCTCTTGTTTAACAACGCTTTTTAGATTATTTTTTTTGGTTGAAAAAGATGTACTGATGTTACGTATAAAGGTGAACGTGATTTTTAGTTTTTGTATTTGAAGTTGTCTGTTAATAATTTTGCTTCTTTGTTAATCATTATACAAAGACAAAAATCATTACTAAACAAGGCAAGAGTTTTACTTCTGACCCATTTAATTTATAAATTCGTTACGTATTCCTTAGCATATGAAAAACACATGCTTATTGTAGACTAAGTTGAAAGAAAAGCTTACAAATCCAAAAAGTTTATAAGGAAACATGAAGTGTACGTTACTAAGAAAATAGGTTTGACATGTACATATGACAGTGGGACATTCTCTCAAATGGTGGAGTTGTTCAAGAAATGGCACATATTGCTAATGGTCGCGATACAGGAAACTGCGTGTCTCTTCTTCGAGTGAATGTAAGCTCCATGTTAATTATGATCTTTCCTTGATTATTTTCCAATCTAAATATTACTTAACCAATATTTTGTATATATATATATTGAAGAGTGCGAATTCAAGCCAGAGCAACATGTTGATATTACAAGAGAGTTGCACAGACCCAACAGCCTCTTTCGTGATTTATGCTCCTGTTGACATTGTTGCAATGAATCTTGTACTAAATGGTGGGGATCCAGACTATGTTGCCCTTCTTCCCTCTGGATTTGCCATTCTCCCTGATGGAACCACAACGCACGGAGGAGGCATTGGGGAAGCTGGCTCTGGCGGATCTCTCCTCACTGTTGCTTTCCAGATTTTGGTTGATTCAGTTCCCACAGCTAAACTTTCTCTTGGCTCTGTTGCAACTGTTAACAATCTTATTGCTTGCACCGTCGAGAGGATTAAGGCTTCTTTGTCATGCGAGAACGCATGATGACATCTTCTGCAAACCTTAAATTGTAGGTAAGTTTTCATTAATTTACAGTGCGTAGGGTTTCGAATTAGAGTTATACAAGGTTTTTATGTTATTTTTTACACCTGTTTCATATTAGCTGACATTACTTTTTCTAACTAATCACTTCTCATGTCAATCGCTTAAAAAACCAAATGAAAGCCACGCCTGCTAATGCAATGTATTTTAAGTGACTTATAGTGTTAATCACTTCAAAAATCAGAAAGAAAGCCACTTACAATACATAACGTCAGCAGTTTTGAATTATAGTGTTTTATCTAGTTATATGCTTTTCTTTTACCTGGTTCATTATGTCAATCCTCACTTTATACCCTTTTAATTTTTCAATTATATATTAGTGTTTATAAACTACATTTATCTAGTACTGCTGTTCTTGGTTAGGGGCCTGTTTGGCAGTGATTTTATGACATTAATTTGTGTGTCATTGCAGTAATTAACAGGAGGAGGAAAAGGAAAGGAAATTAAGAGAAACAAAGGTGGTGAGGAATTTCTGCTTATACAAGATGGGAAGAAGTCAAGAGCGCACCTTACATGATCCTTTCTTAATTAAGTTTGCAAGGATTAGGGGTTCGGGTATTGACTTCCTCAAACAATTTAAAAAGCAAAAAAAGCTTGCAACAACTCCCTTTCACTTTTCGTAACTTAGGGTTAGGGTTAGGGTTTTGTATGAGTGAAGCATATATAGTGCTTCATTTGTGTCTTCTGTCATTTTCCTTAATTCTATGTTTTCTGTTTGTGTTTTTGAGACTTTGGTGCATGGGAAACCTCACGCCCCCCCACCCTCCCCCCCCCCCCAACCCACTCTAGCAGACGATCCATTTTTCCCATTTTAAGAGCTTTTGCAATGGATAATATTGCTTCAATATATATAGCCTTAATTATTATGTCTTTGTGTTTGCGGTTTGTTTCTCTAATATATATATATATATATATATATATATATATATTATTGATAAGGGTGAGGGCATGTTCAAACATTAAGTGGAATTTGTGTTAAAAATAGTAAATTTGAATCTTGACTGTCCATATCCCAACAACATTAATTAATTACAAGCATGCATCACTCCTTAAATATTAAGGAAGGAATGTTTGACAATGTTGTCAACCCCAAGGAAATTATTTCCATAAATTGACAATAATTTTGTGAAAAATGTTCAAATGTATGGCTCATTGGGGCAGTGACTCTTGTTTTATATATATATATATATATATATATATATATTGTTTTTGTATTATTGTTGTAGTTGATTTGCCAGTTTTCATAAATTGCCAAGGCCTTCTGGGTTATTGCCCTTGTGATGTTGTAATATTTCTGAGGTTTATTCTAATTTGTTCTTGTAATTGTCAAGCCCTCATTAAGCAATAAAACATGTACTGTATTTGTGAATAAGTAAAATTTCTACATAACTAATTAAGGCACAGAGTGTTTCCAATAAGACAATGGCTTAGAAGTTATGTTTTCATTTTGTTTTCCCCAACTTTCCCTCAACATCCAATTGATGTTTATTCATGTAATTGTCATTCAAATATAACGATAATAGAAGAACTAAAGCGCCTCTAATTAAGTAGGATTAAATTAAATGATAAGAGATAAGATAAAATTTTCCTTGAAATTGAGTTAAAGGAAATTTCCTCCAATCCAACCTATTGAACTTACTTGCTCCACTGGTAAGCCGGTAAGGTAAGAGATTGCATGTTTTTTTGTTTTTGTAGGATCATTCTTTGCACTGCCTCACTAGCCGCTCCATCCACTATTGCCTCTCTCCCTATGCTCTTCTACTGCGCGCCTTCCCACCACCATCGAGATCCTATCCCACTACCATATTCATCATCATTTTATCACACAGGGTGGTCCAATCATTTTCAACGGCCAAATAAAATGGTTCAACCACCACCAACGTTACTTAGAAGGTGGCCGAACCATTTCTAATGGGCTTTGTTGATAATCAAATCATCCTCAAAAGTTACTTTTATCGATGCTTAATTGTTTAAAAAAACAAAAATCATAATGTCCTGTAATTTGCTTACGGCATGCATCTTTCGCCTATATAATGCAAAAAATATGGTTTTGGATGATACGTGTGATAGTATTTTGAGGAAACTTTATTTAATTACCCTCTTAAATTATCAAGCATGTTTTATATATTGTCTTATTATATAAACTTAAAAAAATTGCAATATGAGGCTTTACTCTTTCAACCCATTCCATTTACCTATATGTTATAATTATT
Source organism: Corylus avellana (assembly GCF_965113065.1). Taxonomy (NCBI): domain Eukaryota; kingdom Viridiplantae; phylum Streptophyta; class Magnoliopsida; order Fagales; family Betulaceae; genus Corylus; species Corylus avellana. The sequence continues at coordinate 3,231,897 of NC_142494.1, read as the reverse complement.
CGTTAAATCCTAACGAAAGAAAATAAAAAGATCAAAATACCATTTTATATGTGAAAATTGTTCATTAAATCCTAGTGCGTAGAAAGGAAAAAAAAAAAAAAAATCATTTTAGTACCCTTCTTAAATACACTAACTGATTTCCTCCATTTCATTTCCATGGCAGATCGACAAGAAGAGCAAAAGCCATCAATTTAGGGCAGGCATTGAATTCTTGCAGACCCTTGGTAAAAATTTTCCTATCATTTGAATCTGATCTGTCACCAGTAAAAGAGCTTTTAGAAAAGCCTTTTTGCATTTTATATTTTCCAACTTAAAATGGAATGATTGAAATAGAAACAATGCATTGAATCCATGGTGTACGAGATATAGACCGACAGATTATGGGGTGAGAGGTTGATGTTCCAACTTCCAAATATTTATGGATTGGTTTGGTGGTTTAATTTTTTACCAGAAGAGTTCTTGTCATATGAATTCGGGCATGCATGGTGGTATTAATTGGGACCATAATAATGGAACATCATTTAATTGGAAGATAAATGCTTGATTTGTTTTGATATAAAATATTTTTCATTGAAAACATTTTATGGCATTTAACACATACGAAAATCACAAATAATTTTTATATTTTTTAGACAGAGAACTTGTCGGGCTCCGACTATGATCCAGTGGGGGCTCAATGGTGTCTTGACATGGGTTCAAGAGTATAGTGGTCTTGGGATAGTCCGACAATGGCCAAAGTGTGGCCCAATAGAGGTCAAGCGAAGACCTGGTTGTGGTCTGATTGTTGATCGGTATGGCTCTACTGTGGTCCGCTGGTGGTTTTGCGATGGTCCGATGATGGTTTGGTGGTGGCTCGATGGTGGCCCGGGGGTGACCTGATGGTAGTCCGACAATAGTCAAGTAGTGGCCCAACAATGATTCAGTAAAGGTCAGGCGGTTGTCTAGTGGTGTTGGTTATGGACCAGTGGAAATCTGACGATTTTAAAAGAAACTCACACTTGAAAAATGATTTAATATTTAAAAATATAAATTATTTTTTGAAATTATAGTCTTTTTTAGTAAAACAAAAAATATTTTAGATCTGACTATTCTTTTCAATCACACCAAAAAAACAAAAACAAAAAAACAAAAAACAAAATACATTTTTCACAAAACATATTACGCTTAAACAAACAAAGTGTAAGATTATTTTGTTTGGTGTGGTCAGTGGCGTTTATGAAGAGCATCTTTTCGTACCACAAAAGCAGAGTCTTAATGATCAATGGTTTGAGCCATAATACCTTGACATTTTAACAAACAATAGGCTTCGATCTTAATACACGAAATACTTAAATTGTCTTTTATAGTAATAGTATCATTAAACAGGGCTTAAAAATACATGCCTCTCACTTGTATTTGCTTTTTTTTTTTTCTTAAAAAAAAAAAAAAAAACTTAAGAATAAGAAAAGTGCCTATTAAATGCACAACTTCTTTTTACTTCTTTTTAAGCCTTGTGCACTTGTCCCAAAGAAGTATCTCAATCGGCTAGGACCATAATTAATGAAGTGGAGGTCACTAGTTCGAACCCTCCTCTCTCTTCTTGTGTGGACATGTCAAAAACAAAAAAAAACAAAAAAAAGCCTTGCGCACTCATCCTTCTCAATGAGACTGAGTTTGGCTAATATAACTTGGTTACATGGCTTTATTGAGAATTGGCATGCTTGACCAATTAACTGACTGCCTCATACTAGCTAGGTTCGGCTAGCCTCTAGAGACTAGGGCTTTACTAAGAATGGGTCTATGAGCCGATTAACCGACTAAAAAAGCTCACGTCTTTTAGACTTATTTGTGGTACACCTATTTTTTGTTTTTGTTTTAATTGAATAAGGAAATGATTACAAGGGAGAAGCACTTTCACTCCTTGATCCGAAAGGAAAAGTGTTATGAGAATGGAGTTTATGCAGAACAATTATTAATATTATGATATATTAAAATATATGATATTGTGGAATATTTTATTGTGTTTATTTTTATTTGATATTATCTTTATTTATTTCCATGTAATAATTTTGATGACTCAACCATAGTTTATATTCCAATAAGAGTTGATGACTCAGTTCTAAAAAATAGAAATATTGTAATAGTTTGCCTATTTAAATGGCATTATGTTATGAATAAAAGACTAAAAAATTAATCCAAACTTTATGTGTAAAAAGGTTTTAGATTCCTTTGAAAATGATTTAGGTTCCCTCAAAACCTAATAATTTATCTTGTTACGTGTATGTAAACGAAAATGAGATGAGGTTCCTAACAACAGACCCGAATCTATCTAAACCTCTACTTAGAAACAACGTCAACCATCAAAAGGAGACTAAAACGATAGAAGCACCGTTTGAGTTCAAATTCAGGACTATAGGAGAAAGAGGCGCCAACACAAATTCAGTAACAAAAGTTTCCATTAAAAGATTAAACTAATAAAAAGCCAGGAGACAGTAATGTAGATAAGAATTGTCTCGTATGAATTCTAAAAGAAAGGACAATATTTGATGTATCTCAATTAATATATATGCAATTTAACGCTTTGATTGAAATATTAATGTTTCTTTTTCTCCCTTTTTTTTTCAAAATAATAATAATAATAATAATAATAATAAATAAAAGCTAAGGGTTTATTATTGAATTAAAATGAGCCTATGAAAATAGAGTTGATTGCTATTCAAAATGGAATTACATATAGTTGGTGCTATTGTTTCGACTTGATGACAAATTGAAGTTTAAAACGTATAATATATGACTGGATTCGAACGTAAATAAAGCTCAATAATATGGTTTCGTATATAAGAACTTTTCATCTCAACAATACATTCCGCAAAACAAAGCTTCATCTAAATTTGAACATATATTTACATATATATGCGAGCAATTCGCTGCATAGTTGCATGACAAGTAGGTGATGGGCTGTTCGAGCACATGTCCGAATAGATAAATTTCATCAAAACCCTAAGAAAAAAATCTTATACGAATTGCAATCGATCCCAATTCAATGAGTATTGTGATGGAACCACACAACTAATAATATAAATATATTGATAATAATGACTTCTTTCGGGTAAAAGATACTACAATTGAATTCAATTAGGGTTGGAAACAAACCACAAACAAGTTTTTGCTTAATAATTCTTCATTCCTCTCTATTAGCTAGCGACAATATGCTCTTTAAATTGAGTATAATAGAATTATAAACTGATAAGAACTCTAATTAATAATAATTCTAATCTAATTCTAATTTTAAATAAAATAATCCTAATGAATTGAAATTTCATTCCAATTGATCAACTATTAACCCTTAAACCTATCTAACACTGATTACTCCTATCAAGCCACTTTGCAATGCAGCCACAATGGTACACGTGTGAGCATGCCAGCCTGGCTGCAGCTTCAACCCCAGCCAGAAGGTCCTGTAAGCAAATCGCACACTCCCAAGCTTCTTCATGCTTCACCTCCTTCATCGCTTGCTCTGCAGATTCTAGCAACGCAATTGCTCCGCCGTTCATTTAAGACCGGCGCCGGCGTGACATCATAACTAGCCTGTCAGTCTCTGTGCTACTCAATTCCATTGTCGACAAACAGACAGACCAGACAGAATTGCGTGGGTCTATGACATCCCAAACCACATGACTATAGGGTGCGCGTCAATCGGCAATAAATTACAAAAATACTCCGACACAGATCCGATGAAACCAGGACAATGGTGAAAGGGCTCCGGCAGGGTGGTCCTGGAAAGCATGATGGGTATTATGGCTTTTGCTGATTCCTCGGATGACAAGAGGCTGCGCTTCACACGGATTGGGATGATCTCTTCCTCTTCTGGGTGCTCTGGTTTCACCGAAAGGAAGGTTACCCAAACCTCATCCTCAAATAACGGGGAATCGCCGTTGGGTTCGATCTCAAAATATTCCACCGGCGCAGTGATCTCGTTGTTGCTTGCCATCTAATTCGAAGGAGAAGAAAGTGGTCAACGGATTTTTTTTTTTTTTTTTTTTGCAAAAGAAGTGAGAGTATATATAGTGTAATTGCATTTCCCAATCCTAATCGTATTTGGTTTTCTTTCAAAGACGGTGGGTAGGGAAATTGGGCATTTGGGCCCGATTTGGGAGTGGGATTGTTCACAATAGTCCACTCTTGGTTTGCGGGTCATAGGGTATTAATTTTGTTAACTTAATTCACGAATCTAATACTAACTCAATACAAAATTAAATGATTAAGGTTGAGATTAACCTAAATAGTATGGTCATGCCTCTACAACCTAACACGTGACATAATGACTAAAATTTTATGACATAATCTGTGAACCCAATACAAATTTAAATAAAATTAAAGGATTATAGTTGACGAGTTTGACACATTAAATTAAATGAATCGGATTATAGTTAATCTATATAGTTAATCTAATGTACCACAGCCTATCGGACGGACAAGATCAAGATGGATTAAGATTTATTTTGTTTGGTAGGGTGTGGGGTTTATGAAGAGCATACTTTCGTACAACAAAAGCAGTGTTAAATAAGAACATTAATAATTCGTGTATTTTTCCTAGGCTAATATGAAACTCATGATTAAAGGCTTTAATTCTTTAAAGCTCTGTTCTATTCCATATAATTGCATGCAGGTCCCCAGTTTATTAAAAAAAAAAAAAAAAAAAAGAAAAAGCTCCCCAATTTATTTTTTCAATAATTTTCCAAACAAGGCACATAGACCCAAAAAAAACTATTTGAAGTCTTTTATAGTATCATAAAAGAGGACTTTTTTTTTTTTTTTTTTTTTTTTTTTTTTTTGATATAATCATAAAAGAGGACTTAAAAATATGAGTCGCTTTTTACTATGTGTTTGAGTTTTTTCTAAAAAATTTATACCCGTTGCTGCCAGCCAAATCAAAAGCAACAAAGACTCTCCCATCTTCCCTCTCCCCCTTTAGCCAATTCCCTTGTGTTAGAGCATATAAGGAGTTAAAGAATAATAGTCACAGTATAAGACTATTATTAACTTACAGTTGAATAATATCATTGAGTCACACTTAAAGACTACCACTGAGTTTCAGTTAAATAATTAAAGACTATCACCTAATAATATCAATGAGTTTCAGTTAAATAATTAAAGACTATCACCTAACTAACCAAGGTAGAGTAGAAGTTTATTTGTATCCAACATGATTCTCATATAAATAGGAGCATGTTATATTGTAAATATTATTCAGAGAAATAAGAGCTTAATGCAGCCCAAAAGCTTAATGCAGCCCTAGGGCTTGATCTTGTGGATGTAGGTCATAGACTGAACCACGTATATCTTTGTGTCACTATATTATTATTTTGCTTTATTATTTCCGCATTACAAAATCTTATACCTTGTATTTGCTTAAAAATATTGGCAAAAAAAAAAAAAAAAACTTAATAATAAGAAAAAGTATCCATTAATTGGGATTTTTGAGCCTAAGAGTTGCTTGATTGCATATATCTCTCGTCATGTCCCGTCCATATTGAGGTCTCGAGTAAAATTGCCGGTAATTTGAACAATAATTATGAGAGACTACATATAGGACCTATTTGTTCAAGTAGGTGGTTGGACAATTTAATTTTTTTTTTTTTTTATTAAATCTCGAAAAGACTCTCAAATTTCCATCGATAACATAGAAATTGAATTTGCACCATTGTCCATCCCTTTAGATGTGTTTTTTTTTGTTTTTGTTTTTGTTTTTTTTTTTTTGACATGTCCTCACAAGATGAGGAAAAAATGAGATGGAGATTCAAATTAGTGACCTTCGCTTTATAAGGCATGTTTTCTGACTGATTGAGCTACCCCTTGAAGATAGAAGTGAATTTTTCTTCATATATGAGGTTTACAAATAAGTGTTAGAAAATTAATTTAAATGATTAAATTTACTCTGGTTTATTAATTCTTCCTTAAGCATGAATGGTCACATTGACTGCACTTCTCCATAAAACGAAGATTTTTTTATCAAGTGTCCACGCATCATCATCAGGAGCCTATTTGTAGATTTGGGCTAGATCAATTGATTTATATTAACAACTAATTCTTATGATATATTTTCAACTTGAGATTTAATTATTTTTCACTCACACGTATACTATAAGATAAACATGTTACACAATATATATTTGAATTAGACAACCTGGGAACGACACAAGGGACACTGGTTACTGGTATCAAGCCACTTAGCAATGCAGCCACGATCGTAGACGTGAGCATGGCAGCTTAGCAGCTTCAAACCCAACGAGAAGGTCTTGTAAGCAAATTGCACACTCCAAAGCTTCTTCAAGCTTCACCTCCTTCACTGCCGGCACTTCGGATCCAGACCGCGGGTATGACCAAATAAATGTCCACACGTCGCCGATAGTGGTCGAATCCTTTGTCGAGAAACGGTAAGACCAAAGACTATCTCTTGGCTCTATGGCATTCCAAGCCAGTTGGCTGTGGACATACACATCCTGCATCTCGGTAGGCAACGAACAAACATGCTCCGACAAACATCGAATGAATTCCGGACAGTAGTAAAATAACTCTGGCAGGGTTGTGCGGGAAAGCAGAAGGGGTACGTATTATGGATTTTGCGGATTCCTCCGACGACAATAGGCTGCGCTACACCGTTACACGGAAGGGGATGATGTCTCCCTCTTTTAGGTGTTCCAACATAAAGTTCACCCACAACTCACCCTCGCGTAACGGCATGGTCATGTTGTTACTAATTTCCATGGAAGAGAAGAAGAAACTAATTATGAATTAATGAGAGTAAATCTATATACTAATTGGATTTCAGAATTCTAATCGTATTTGGATTTGTTTCTAAGTTATAAGTATCAAGTTTCTAAAGTTGGTTGGATAGTATCAAAATAAATTAATACGAAGAAAAAAAAAGAGAGACAACTTAGGAATTAAGACACATCCAGTTTTATCCAAAGTGTCATACTAAAGTTGTTGAATAAGAAGTTTTATCTTGATATTTATGAAAGAATGATGTTTCTGATAGAGTATTTCCAATGAAAGGGATGAATAGTGGATGAATGTAGAAAAATGGTATTGATGATGAACTACAATTAAGGCTGGAGACAAACCACAAGTGAATCCAATTAGGGCTCGAGACAAACCACACAAATGAATCCAATTGGGGACATACGTTTAATTCGATCTCCTTCTCATTAAAAGCCAAATGGTCTTTAAATAGAAATACAAATCCACTCTAATTCTAATAACATAATCCTAATATTGTCCCCAAGGGGTAGCTCAATCGGCTGTGGACCACGCCTAATGAAGCGGAGATCACTAGTTCGAATCCCCCCTCCCCCTTTCCTTGTGTGGATATGTCAAAAAAAACATAATCCTAATATTAAATAAACTAATACTAATTTAAATAATATAATCCTAATGAATTGGAATTGCATTCCAATTCAACTATTATCCTATCTAATCATAGCTTTATCCCTATCATTCCTACCCCTTAAAAGGACCTTGTCCTCAAGGTCCGACTAAATAGAATTAGAAATTTAAACTAATACCACTAAAAAAAATTTATACATGACTCAAAGTCCCACCTAAAGAAAAGAATTAAAAAGGAAATTAGACTTCCATCCTTTCTTTTTGGATAACTTGGGGCTGTTTGCGGGTCTTGGGTTGGGCGAGTGGGACGGCAAGTGCTGAAATGTTGTCAAGCCGGAATTGCTTGAAACACTCACTCACTTGCTCGATCATCCAATCCTTAAGCTCAAGAAGTGCTTCCCGAATTGCTTCTACCTGATCTACACTCAAGAGGACTTTGACAGACATTGTTGGCTTTGCAGTGAAAGGTTGATGGTGGTTTTGGGCAATTTTGAATGGGGAATTCGGTTGCTCTGATACGAATTGACAGGTAATTTCAAATGAAAGGGATGAATATGGAAATGGTATTGATAATGAACTCATGAACTCTAATTAGGGCTAGAGACAAACCACAAGTGAATTTGGGGCTGGATACAAACCACAAGGATTTCAGTCAACCATACAACGGTGAATTCGTTCCCGGGCCTTGTACACACCGTCCGTCACACTATGGGAGCTGGACATGCCCGAAGTTGTTACCTTAACCACAAGGAAGGGGATGCCGAATGCAAGGCTAGTGACTAGAGTGAAGTCGTAACAAGGTAGCCATACTGGAAGGTGCGGCTGGATCACCTCCTTTTCAGGGAGAGCTAACGCTTGTTGGGTATTTTGGTTTGACACTGCTTCACACCCAAAAAGAAACGAGCTACGTCTGGGTTAAACTTGGAGATGGAAGTCTTCTTTCGTTTCTTGACGGTGAAGTAAGACTAAGCTCATGAGCTTATTTTCCTAGGTCGGAACAAGTTGATAGGATCTCCTTTTTTCGCCCCCATGTCGCCACACGGGGGGACATGGGGACGTAAAAAAGGAAAGAGAGGGATGGGGTTTCTCTCAATCAAATACTGATATTTCGATGCAATGATTCGATCTAACAAATTTGTACATGTAGATTGATTGTACCCATGTGGTCAAATAATAAAAGAAAAAATAAAAATTTACAAAAAACAAAAGTTAAATTAAAAAAATATATATAGATTGGTTAGGGGAGGAGAAGCCGAACTAGATGTATGTAATCTAATTGCTATAAGACAACTCTTGTGAATGTTTAGAAGAATAATTCTAAGCCAAAAACAAAGCTCTTATTTTCTGTTGAGTAATAGTTCTAGTAAGTCTTGAATGGGCCCCTCGAAAGCTTGATGCAAATAAACGAATTTTTGTTCTACGTCTCCGAGCTATATATCCTCGTTTAATTCTGGTCATTGAATAAATGAAACTTCGATGAATAACTAATTGATTTCCTTTCTTTCTGTTATTCCTTTTCCCTTTCCTAGTTTATTAATAACAAAATGGATTCTTCCAATGTATAAACTAAAAACTCTAATGGCTTTTGCTACTATAACCTTCCCGACCACAATTTTTTCTTCTTTTTTTTTTTTTTTTGGGCATTTCACTGCGAAATAAGAAATTGTATTGATAGTGATACTAGATATTAAAAAAAGCATATTAAATAAATAAATAAAACAAAAAGTAGTAAATCTAAATGGATAAAAAAATCGTGGGTTCTATCGTTTCTATGGTTACTTTTTTAACAGCGAGGTCCCCTCTATACACCGGAGCCCCTCTAATTCATTATCCTTCTCATTAATAGTCAAATGGTCTTTAAATAGAAATACAAGTAGATAAGCTTAAAGTGATAACACCTAAAGTTCTAATATTCAAATTTAAATAAACTCTAATTTTAATAACATAATCCTAACATTAAATAAACTAATACTAATTTAAATAATCTAATCCTAATGAATTGGAATTGCATTCCAATTCAACTATTATCCTATCTAATCATAACCTTATCCCTATGGTTATTCTACTTAAATGTGATTATGGTAGCACCTGCCTACAAGGAACTACTCAGGATGGCACTACAAAAAATTGTTGTTTTAGTAACGCGTCTACAGGAAATTGTTTTTTAACACATCACCAATTAAAAAAATCATAAAAAAGTTTCCGAGCGCGAGAAAATTAAACTAACAATATGAAAAAATATATATATATATTGTGACATGTCAAATGTTGGCACGTCACTAAAGTGGAGGGAGAGAGAGTTAGGATATCCTTTTTGACCCGAAAGTTAGGACATCGTTCACATCTACAACCCAAAGGTCTGGACTAAGAGCAAATACCCCACATAGCATCAAAATACAAACAGGCAGATCAAAGAGAGAGAACAGAGCCTTATTACAAGCAAAAAATAGGAAAAAATGTACCTGGAAAAATGGAAAAAAACAAATACAGGGATAAAAAGAAATACAACAAAAGAAGCCAACAAAATAGGGAAAATGGAAGAAAAAAACACACTATGGAAATGATGGAAGCCGGAAGGAAGCTAATCGCGTGCTGGCTGGAAACCAACGCGGAAGGTGGCTTTGGAAGCTCATCGTAGAGGGGACGCGTGAAAAGACCTAGCAGCAGACGGTGGCCGGCAAGCGGATGCGGAGGAGATTGGCTGTGGATTCAAAGAACCGGGGGGAGAGTTTGAGTGAATCCCCTTGAACGACACCTACACAGTTTGCCAAACAAGCAAAAACAACAGAAAACACAAACACACCAAGAAATAAACACGACAAAAACAGGCAAAACAAGAAAGGGAAAAACACAAAACAGAACAGAGTCAAACCAAAGACGGAGCGACGGATCCGGAGCAAAAGGTGGGATGGACATGGACAGCTCCGGAGGGCAGGACGGCAGGGCATGTGATGAGGTGGATCAAACGGAGGATGGGAGATCGAGCAGAAACAAATCGATCTACAGCCAAGCCCGACCTAGAGGAGATGTGGCAGAGGCTAGTGGCAGTGGGAAAAGGCGGCACAGTGGAGAGAGGCAAGGCGGGCATAGCGGGACGGTGGAGAAACGCCATAGAATAGGACAAAGAGAGAAAGGGGCGACAGAGGAGAGCTAGGGACATCATGTAAATAAGCTAGCTCACCAAGGGGAGAGAGTGCGGGGAGGAGGGAGGCAGCCAAACGGCCATCCCTCCTCCCCAAACCAGGGGAAACCTACCTGTGTGGCGTTCAAGGGAGAGAGCTAGGGTTTCTTAATAGAGGTCTTAGCAGTTGCATTTAGGTTTTATATTTTAAGAGTTTGTATTTTGCAATTTAATAATGAGTTTGGTCCATAGTCAATCAAAATAGGGTTATTATAATTAGATACTGGGCTAAGCCCAAAGTCAATTAAATTAGGGTTAGAGTTTATTTTACAATGTCTATTTAAATGCAATGTGTACTTTATGGAGAGCAGATCATGATTAATGAAAAAAGATGTTTTCTTGGAGGCATGATTACTCTCTTCTTCTTGGTGGTGAGACTCTACCAAAACCCAGTTGTTGACCGATGAGTGATGGAGGACGGAAGGAGAATAATGAAAAATATATTAAAAATAACTGAAAATAAGATAAACCACGTTGATCAGAATCTCACCGATTATTTCAGGTTTAGAATACAAATTCAATATTCAGGGTCATTTATCTTATTTTTTATTCTTTCACTGAAGTAAGGATCTCGATATGGCATGCTCTGAAGTTCATTAGAAGCTGTTCGAGCATCTATTGTAGTTTCACCTGAATTAGATCCCTTGTTTCCATTCGTTGCTATGTCTTCAGCCACAAATGATGTTGCAACTATGAGGAGGGGAATATTGAAAAGCTTCGAAATGATGTTGAAAATTGACATAGAAAGACCTGTTGATGCCAACTCCAGGGGACCTTTTCAAATGATTGAAAGTCAAGGGCTTATTTAGTAAGCTAAAAATGCAGTTTTTCCCACTTTATTAACAACTATAGCCCATAAGACAAGATTAAAATATAAGAACAAAATTATTAAGAAAACCAAAAACTTTGTTTCTCAACTAGCCTTAGGGTTTTCTCACTTTCTCTCTAGCGCCGCAGCCTCAGGTAAGCCCCCTCCCCCATGGTGAGAGGAGGAGGGAGGGCCATTTGTTGCCTCCCTCATCCCCCTCGCCTGCCCTTGCATCGGGTGCTAGTAGTTTACTTGATGTCCCTGGCCCAAGTTACTTCCTCCCTACCCTTTCTCTGCCACCCCTTCCTCTTTGTTCAGCTTTTGTCCTTGGCGGGGCTCTCTGGTTGTTTTCTACTCCTTTCCTTTTTGTTTTTTTTGCTATGTTTTTGGTGTGATGTTCTTGTAGCCTTGCTTGTGTGCCATTCGGTGTGGGTGCTGATTTTGGGGGTTTCTTTCAAACTCTCCCCAGTTTTGTTTTGTGTTCGCTGCTGATCTCTTTCGCCCACCGTCCGATGCTAGGTCTTTCCTCGTGCCCCTCCAGTGATGAGCTTCAACGTTCCCTGCTGCGATGGTTTTCTGACTAGCTGGCGATCGGTTTCGCCACCCTCCGTCCACTGTTTTGGGCTTTTTCCACGTCCCCACCGCGTCAAGCTTCCATCGTTCCCTTCCGGTGTCGGTTTCCGGTGAGTGCACAATCGGCATCCACGCTGCGTGTGCTTGTTCCCGTTTGTTTTATTTTCCTTGTATTGTCTTTGTTCATGTTTTTTCCCTGTATGCATTTCATTCCTGTTATTTGCTTGTAATAAGGCCCTGCCTCTTTGGTTCGCTCACGTTTTATTTCGGTTTTCTTGCTTCTTTTTTGTAATAAGGCTTGGCCACTCGATCTGCCTACTTAGATATGAACAGAACTTTGGTCTAGATCTTTTAGGTCGTGGATGTGAATTTTAGTCCAAACATTCGAGTTGTGGACGTGAACTTCATCCTAGCTTTTGGGTCAAGGAGGAATTTGCGCTACCTATGCATTGGATTGCGTCTGTCTTATGCAAATCTGTTATTTCAATTGAAAACTAGTCATACGTTAGCAGAGGTTTTACGTAATGTTGTATCCTTATAGCTTCGGTTATAATTTACATTTTCAGAGCTTTGTGCTCCTGCGATGTAAGAGCTTTATGCTCGTGATTATTATCAATGAAATTGGAATGTATTTCTTTCAAAAAATCAACTATAGCTAGACAAAGCGACAAACAGTATGAGAAAGTAAACAATAAATGAAATTCCAACTGTCCGTCGCCAAATTTGTTTTAGTCCTATGATGCATGATACTGATCAAAAATCTTATTCAATATGCCTATGAACAACATAAGAGTAGAGCATAATCCCAAAAGTCCTAGAAGAAAGAAACTCCAAAGTCTCAGATTCTGTTTAGAATACAGCAAAAATGATGGAAAGGAAAGAAAAATTGTTAAAATGCTTATGAAAGTAAACTCATTTCTCACCAAGCAATAAGATGGTTTTCCTTTCACTCATAATTTCTGGGACTGAAATGGAGCCTACATGCTACATATTTTATTCCAGGCACATTGCTTCAAACCAATCAATAAAAAAAAATTTAAAAGAAAAAAAGAAAAAAAAGAAAAGAAAAGAAAACTCCCCTGAATATGGAAGAAACACATTCCAATGTAGTAATCAGGGCTAAATATGCATCTACTCAATTTTGACTAAACCAGACAACATAGTTTGTAGACAAAGCTGTCAATATTTGATGACTATTTATGCAAATCAGCAAGAATCAAGACATAAAACGGCTAAATAAGACAAAACAAGCATAACCCAGATAAAAATAAGAAATATTGTTAAATCATAGTGGTTTATTTGCTAGAAAGTACTCCATGAGAAAAACTAACTGTATCGTTCCATCGAAAGGAGGCTGAAATGATAGAAGCACTGTTAGAGTTCGAATCCGAAACTATAGGAGAGAGAGGCCCCAACACAAATTCAGTAACAAAAGTCTCCGCTAAAAGATTAAACCAATAAAAAGCCCGGAGATAGTAACGTAGATAAGAATCGTCTCAACTGAATTCTAAAAGCAAGGACAATATTTGATGTATCTCACTTAATATTCAATTTAACGTTTTGATTGAAATATTAATGTTTTTTTTTTTTTTTTTCTCTTTTTAATGAATTTAAATGAGCGTATGAAAATGGAGTTGACTGCTATTCAAATTGGAATTACGTATAGTTGGCGCTATTGGTTCGACTTGATGACAAATTGAAGTTTAAAACGTATATAATATATGACTGGATTAGACCGTAAATAAAGCTCAATAATTTGACTAATGCTTTCAATATTAATTTGGTTTGAAAAGTATGGTTTCATATATAAGAACTTTTCATCTCAACAATACATTCCACAAAACAAACCTTCATGTAAATTTGAACATATTTACATATAGTTACATGACAAGTAGGTGACGGGCAGTTTGAGCACCTGTCCGAATAGATAAATTTCATCAAAACCCTAATAAAAAAAATCGGATACTAATTGCAGTCGATACCGATCTAATGAGTATTGTGATGTAACCCCACAACTAATAATATAAATATATTAATAATAATGATTTCTATTGGGTAGGAGAGATCACAATTGAATGATTGGAAACAAACCACAAGCAAGCATTTACTTAATAATTCTTCATTCCTCTCGATTAAGAACAATATGCTCTTTAAATAGAGTACAATAGAATGATAAACTGATAAGAACTCTAATTAATAATAATTCTAATCTAATTCTAATTTTAAATAATATAATCCTAATGAATTGGAATTCCAATTCAACTACTAACCCTTAAACCTATCTAATACTAATTAATCTTATCTCTATCATATTGCAACTCATAAAACATGTTGCACAATTGAATTAGACACAATGGAACGACATAAGGGACACTTATTACTCCTACCAAGCCACTTAGCAATGCAGCGACGATGGTACACGTGTGAGCATGCCAGCTTGGCTGTAGCTTCAACCCCAAGGTCCTGTAAGCAAATCGCACACTCAGCTTCTTCAAGCTTCACCTCCTTCATGGCTTGCACTGCAGATGTTAACAACGCAATTAATTCGTCGTTCATTTCACACAGGCGCCGGTGTGACTTAATAACTAGCCTGTCAATGAGCACTGTTCTACTCAATTCCACTGTCGACAAAGAGAAAAACATGACATCGCAAACCACATAGCTATAGACATACACATGGTGCGTGTCACTCGGCAATGAATGACGAAAATACTCCGACACATATCCGATGAAAAAAGGACAATGGTGAAAGCGCTCCGGCAGGGTGGTGCTGGAAAGCATGATGGGTATTATGGCTTCTGCGGATTCCTCGGATGACAAGAGGCTGCGCTCCACACGGATTGGGATGATCTCTTCCTCTTCTTGGGGCGCTGGTTTCACCAAACGGAAGGTTACCCACACCTCATCCTCCAATAACGGGGAATCGCTGGAGGGTTCCATCTCGTAATATTCCACCGGCGCCGTGATCTCGTCGTTGCTTGCCATCTAATTCAAAGGAGAAGAAAATGGTCAACGGAATCACTGAGATTGTTTTTATTGTTTTTTCAAAGGAATTGAGAGTATATTTATAGTGTAATTGGATTTCCCAATCCTAATCGTATTTGGTTTGGTTTCAAAGGCGGTGGGTAAATTGGGCTATTGGGCCCGATTTGGGAATGGGATTGTTCTTATAACTAAAGGCCAACAACCCAGCGTCTATTAAGTACGAGACACAACTCTTGGTTTGTGGGTCACAGGGTATTAATTTTTTTAACATTACTTACTAAACAATAAAATTGATCTGTCAAATTTTTGTGTCCATATTTTATTATGTCACCTGCGAATCCGATGCAAACTCAGCACAAAATTAAAGGATTAAGGTTAAGGTTTGACCTAAATAGTCTTATGCACATGCCTCTGCACAACTCAAACCTAAAACGTGACATAATGATTGAAATTTTTTGACGTAATCCACGAATCCAACACAAATTCAATATAAAATTAAAGGGTTATGGTTGATGAGTTTGATATATTGAATTAAATGAGTCGGTGTTAGGAGTCTAATTATAGAGGTATTTTAGGATTAAAATACCTCAGAATAATATGTTATCTTTATAAATAACATTAGAGATAAAGATTAGAATTTAAATATTAGAGATAAGTATTATTATTATAGTAATTTATAATGCTTAGTCTTTTATTTTCACTATGCATTGTAATTGTCTATTTAAAGACATCAAGCTCATTAATAAATTAAGTAGAATTAATCCCAAACTTTGAGTTTAAAAAAGGGTTTTAAGTTTTCTTAAAATTTAAAAGGTCTAGGTTCCCTCAGAACCTAACATCTATTCCCTTTGCGTGTTTGTGTTTGCAAAAAACCATTCACGTAATAGTCAGGATATGGTTAATCTATATAGTCTAATATCCATGCTTTGACCCAACACGCGAACATGAATTTTGTACTAAAAGTTGTCATGTTGGGTTTGTATTGTACTAAAAACACAAAAAATTTGCTCCGCACCCAAAAAAAAAAAAAAAAAAAAAAAAAAAAAAAAACTACTCTTGACAAGCCTTTTGTATTTTATAGGATAAATATATCATAAGTCCTTGAGTCAATCCGTCAAAACTAAAAAATCCCTAAGTTTTTTTTTTTAGATTTTTTACTCCTTGGGTTAATCGAAATGTCAAATAAATCTCCATCGTTAAATTTTTATAACGCCGTTTAGTCCCAAGCAAAACACACAGTTTTGCTACATCAGCATAATATTTTTTATTAATTTAATTTGAAAATTAAATATAAAAAAATTAAAAAAGAAATGAAGGGGTGACCAGCGGTGGGGCTGCCACCCTTGGCCACCCTAGTGGTGGGCAAGGGGTGGTTTGCCCACCCCTGGGGTGGCCGCGAGCCACCCCTAGGGTTTAGGGGTGGCCTGTGGGCCACCCCAAACCACCCATGGGGTGGCCGGGGTGGGCAAACCACCCCTTGCCCACCCCATAGTTGTTGGAGATGGCTAGGGGTGGCAGCCCCACCGTTTTTTTTTTTTTTTTTTTTTTTTTTTTTTTTAAACTAAATTAATAATAAAAAAATTATTATATTGATATGGTAAAACGGTGCGTTTTGATTGGGACTAATGGGCGTAACAAAAATTTAATGGTGAGATTTATTTGGCATTTCAATTAACCCAGGAATTAAAAAGTCTAAAAAAAAAAAAAAAAACCTATGAATTTTTCAGTTTTGGTGGGTTGACGCAGAAACTTATGATATATTTACCTTATTTTATATTTTGGAACTTAAAATGGAAATGATTGAATAGAAGAATGTACTGACTTTTGGTGTAAGCTAAGACGGTCAGATGAGGCGAGAGGTTCATGTTCCAAATATTTATGTATCAACTTACGAAAAAAATATATGCAAGAGTTCTTTTAATGTACCACAGCATATCGGACGGACAAGATCAAGATGGATTAAGATTTATTTTGTTTGGTAGGGTGTGGTGTTTTTGAAGCAGTCTTAATGAAGAACAATAAGTCTCCAATGGGTAGCTCAGTTAGCTGTGGACTACGCCTAATTAAACGGAAGTTACTAGTTCAAATCCTTCCAATTCCCTTGTGTGGACATGTCAAAAAATAAAAAAAAATAAATAAATAAAAAGAACATTAATCCATTTATTTTTTCCTTGGCAAATATGAAACTCTGGATTAAAGCTATGTTCTATTCGAGGAAAAAAAAAAACTTAATAATAACAAAAAGTATCCATTAATTGGGATTTTGAGATTAAGAGTTGTTTGATTGCGTGTATATATATCTCCTGTCATGTCCTGTCCCTATTGAGGTCACGAGTAATTTATTGTTTAAATTGCGGGTAATTTGAACAATAATTATGAGAGACTACATATAGAACCTATCTGTCCAAAGGTGGTTGGACAATTTAAATTTTATTTTTTTTATTAAATCTCGAAAAGAGTTATCTCATATTCCCATCGATAGCATTGAAATTGAATTTGCACCATTGTCCATCCCTTCATAAGTGATTTTTTTTTTTTTTTTTTTTTTTTACATGTCCACACAAGATGAGGAAAAAAATGAGAAGGAGATTCAAATTAATGACCTCCGCTTTATAAGATATGTTTTCTAGCCGATTAAGCTACTCCTTGAAGACAAAAGTGAATTTTTCTTGATATATAGGGTATACAAATAAGTGTTAATTAGAAAATTAATTTAAATGTTTAAATTTATTCTGGTTTATTAATTCTTCCTTAAGCATGAATCAATGGTCACATTGACTGCACTTCTCCTTAATTATAAACGGAAGATTTTTTTACCAACTGTCCACGCATCATCATCAGGAGCCTATTTGTAGATTTGGGCTCGATCAATTGATTTATATTAACAACTAATTCTTACGATATATTTTTAACTTGAGATTTAATTATTTTTCACTCACACGTATACTTAACAATCATATCTCTCATATAATTTACTCATACTTTCATTCTGATGAAATAACGTCGCTCTAATATTATTTTGACATTTTTTCTATTTTTGTTGCCATAAAAATTAAATGTACGTCGATATACATGCATTGGTCATATTCCATAAAGAAAATTATACATACATTGGTACGAATCAGAATTTTTTTTAATGATAAACCGATAAGGTCCACTTATCCGAACATGTTTTGTAGGAATTGCAGCCAATCTAGCTAGATCCTATTCCTAGCAATAATATTGTAAACTCATCAAACATGTTACACAATATATATTTGAATTAGACAGCCTGGGAACGACACAAGGGACACTTGTTACTGCAGGTATCAAGCCACTTAGCAATGCAGCCACGATGGTAGACGTGTGAGCATGGCAGCTTAGCAGCTTCCCCAACGAGAAGATTCTACAAGCAAATTGCACACTCCGAAGCTTCTTCAAGCTTCATCTCCTTCACTGCCTGCACTTCGGATCCGGGTATGACCAAATAACGGTCCACACGTCGCCGATAGTGGTCGAATCCTTTGTCGAGAAACGGTAAGACCAAAGACTATCTCTTGGGTGTATGGCATTCCATGCCAGTTGGCTGTGGACATACACATCGTGCGTGTCGGTAGGCAACGAACAAGCATACTCCGACAAACATCTGATGAATTTCGGACGGTAGTAAAACAACTCCGGCAGGGTTGTGCGGGAAAGCAGAAGGGGTATTAGGGATTTTGCGGATTCCTCCGACGACAATAGGCTGCGCTGCACCGGCACACGGAAGGGGATGATGTCTCCCTCTTTTAGGTGTTCCAACATAAAGTTCACCAACAACTCACCCTCGGATAACGACTTCGTCTCGTTGTTACTAATTTCCATGGTGAAGATCGAAGAATGAATTAATGACAGTATATATATACACACTAATTGGATTTCCGAATCCTAATCCTATTTGGATTTGTTTCAAAGTTATATAAGTATCTAAGTTTTTAAGAGAAATAAATACTTCAATCTATATATATATATATATATATATATATATATATATATATATATACACACTAAATATTGGAACGGAGTACGGCCATCGAGTACACCCATATATATTATTGAAACTCCTTCCTTAATAATGCATATATACATTCTCATTTCAGCTTCCTCAACAGCAGTTCTGCTTTGAAAGACATGGGAGAAAGAAGAGTTCAAAAGAAAGACATGGGAGATCAAACTTTTCATCCGCACATTGATGCAAATGGTACTCTCTCTCTCTCTCTCTCTCTCTCATTGTTGGTTACTTGTTAAATAATTGTCAAAAGTATCCAAAATTCCCTAGCACTTATTAGTTATTACTATCCAATATACACTATCCAGCTAGCGTCAAGCGAAGTTATAAAAAGCAGGAAGTTAATTAATTGATAATTGAAAAGTATATGGACAAGTTTTTTGTTAAAGAATGCGTTTCATCATTTTTGCAGGGTTTTCTGAGAGGGTTATAGTAAAGATTTTATGAATGTGCTCGCAAAAT
The DNA here is from genome assembly GCF_965113065.1 of Corylus avellana. Lineage (NCBI taxonomy): Eukaryota > Viridiplantae > Streptophyta > Magnoliopsida > Fagales > Betulaceae > Corylus > Corylus avellana. The sequence goes on along the minus strand of NC_142494.1, from coordinate 3,212,493 downwards.
AAAAAAGAGAAATTAACTTTAAAATACATGCATTACTAGTAAGATTCCTGCCATCATCCCCATTGTTTTCAGTGTTAATGCCCTTTACCGTCAAAGATATATGCCCCGAGTTATTGTCTGTTTGCCATCATCCCCATTGTTTTTTCTTGCAATATATGGGATTTAATCAGATTCTAAATTTGAAATTATGGTGCAAAAGTCTAATCCACGAGAATTTAATAGCTCATCAAATTTACAAACATGACAAAATTAATGCAAAAGAAATTCGTATCACACGTACGGGCAATTACCATCAAGCCCACTCATTCACAAACACAACAAAGCAAAAAAAAAAAAAAAAAAAAATACAGAATGAAAGTTGAGGAAGGTGAAGATTGACGAGGCTTTACAGATAAAAAGAAAGAAAGTTGGGTTTTGTATAAATAAATCAAACCAATTGTTCCCAGGCAGGCGAAGCAAACGGCCATTGGAACTCCTTCCTTAATTGCCAAAAACCCCTTACGTTACTTAGAACCGTCAAGAGAAAGAAGAATTCAAAAGAAAGCTAGACATGGAAAATAAAACTTGGCATCCTCTCCCTTCTCACAATGATGCAACGGGTCTTCTCTCTCTCTCTCTTGCTCGCTCTCTGATTTTTGGTGACTAGCTTCCTTTATTTTATTTAGTATTAATTGTTAAAATGGCATCGCAAGTAGTTTGTTAATTGTTATTAATTATGCTGAATAAATTACCCAAATGTTTCACATGATAGATTTGGAACTTTATACTTTTATAATTTTATTTTTATTTTTTCCTCAGGAATGATACGATCAACTAGAGATCTCTCAGCACCTCATTATAGTAAAATAATATCAAGAAAAGAGACTTTGGCCAAGATGCATTCTACAGCTTTTTCATTGAACTTAAATAGAAAAGAGTTACACTTGTATTTAATCACATCAAGCTAACAAGATAAGTTTTGATGTGATAAGAAGATAATTACATTTAAACAAAGAATAAGAGATAATACAAAGGATTACAATCGATCAAAAGAGAAGTGATATAAACAGAACACTTTTACAAGAGATAAGTAAAAGTCCTAGTAAAAAGATGGAAGAGACAAAAGTTTTATGGTGGTAGGTCTCTAGTACTGCGATCGAGCGCCCTAGTGAGTGCGTTTGATTGCACTCGGGGTGGATTTGAACTAGTACTCTCGGGTACTACGATCGAGCACCCTAGTGAGTGCGCTCGATCGCACTCGGAATGATTTTGCACTTCGGACCTCTTTGATACTGTGCTCGATCGCTCTAAAGTATGTGATCGAGCGCTCTTCTTTGGAGTAACTGCAAACTCCTTAACAATTATACATTTCAAATCAAGAATTTTTCATTACTATTAGGGATGAAGGAGGAAAAATGTCACTCCGGCCAGTTTGAAGTTGAAGGTTATCAATGGTATTGCATCTTCTGGATTCTCCTTCTCCTTTCAGCTGTTGCTTTCTTTTTCTAATTTATTTTTATTCGAATAGAGAAATATAAGCATTTTCGTATCCATGTCTAGGAGATTGGTACTCTTTATACTTGGAAACAGCAGATACCAAAGATCTTCCAAATGGCTGGGAGGTTAACGTGAACATAATAAAATTCTTTGTCACTACAAAAATGGGGCTAGTTTTTGACTAGGGGTTTTTGACGTGTCAATGGTATTGACACGTCAAAAACCTCTTTTGACGCGTCGTTTTTGACGTTTATCGACCGTTAAAAGGGTAGGTGTCAAAAAACTGGGGTTTTTGACGTGTCTACAGTGACACGTCAAAAACTTTTGACGTGTCGGGAGTAACACGTCAAAAAAAATATTTTTGACGTGGTAATGTTGCCACGTCAAAAACATTTTTGACGTGTCAATTTTGCCACGTCAAAAATATTTTTGACGTGCTGAATTTCAGCACGTCAAAAATTTTGGCCATTAAAAAAATATTTTAATTAAATTTTTTTTTAATTAAAAAATTTATTAATTTAAATTATTTTTCAATTAAATGGTCAGCTCTCTCTCTCCCCTCCCCCCCCCCAGCTCTCTCCTCTCTTCTTTTCTCTTTTCTCCATTTTCGTTACCCCCCCCCCCCCCCCCCCCAGCTCTCTCCCTCTCTTCTTTTCTCCATTTTCTTACTCTCTCTTCTTTCCTTCATTTTCAAAAACTCAAAACCAAAAAATCTTCAAAAATCAAAAACCAAATAAAAAAATTAACCTGAAAAATCAAAAACCCAAACCCAAAAAATCTTCTTATCTTCTATTCTTCTTCTTCTCTTTTCCTTTTTTTTTTTTTTTTTTTTTGCAGATCTACTTCTCTTCTCCTTTTATTTTTCTTCTTTTTCTTCTTCCCTCTAGAGGGAGTTGGCCGGCTGCAGAGAGAAGCTAAGGAGATTGAGAGAGGAGAGAGAGAGAGAGAGAGAGTTGAGTCTGGAAATGGAAATGAGAGAAAGAACCAAAGATATAAAAGAATTATAAAGGGAAAAAAAGAGGGAAAGAAGATAGGAAAAAGAGGGAAAAAAGTTAAAAATCCCGCTTTTTTTTTAGTGACGTGTTAACATTTAGCACGTCAAAAATTTTTGACGTGCTAAAAGTTACACGTCAAAAATAAACCAGATTTTTTTTTAATAAAAAAAAAAAAAAAAAAAAAAATTTGAAACAGTAATAATTTTTGACGTGCTGGGTTTTGGCACGTCAGAAATTTCTGACGTGCCAAAACCCAGCACGTCAAAAACTCTATCTATATATATATATATATATATATATAATATCGTTTATATGTGATATATATAATTAAAAGAATTTAAAATAATAACTTTTATTAGCCTGCATGGCACGTCAAAAGACTAATAAAAAATATATTTTATTTATATATGTATATTTCTGATTTAATATATATATATATATAATTTCATATATAATTATAATAAAACAAAAATAATATGATTCATTATATTATATTTTTAATTATATAATATAATGAATTTATAATATATTATAAAAATATTATAAATATATAATATTTTTGACGTGCCATGTGTGGCACGTCAAAAACTTATAATATATATATATATATATATATATATATATATAATCTTATTTAAATTATTATAAATTTTATTTATTTAAATTTTATTAAAATTATATTTACTCTATCATATATTTACTCTATCCAATTAAAATTAATTAGAGAATAAATAAATTAATATTCTAGATGTATAGATAATTAGATGTATCAACTAACCGACCACATATGTTGTGTTTGTCGAGTTCATATGAGGTTTGCGGATCTTATAAAATAAATGTATCAAGTATGTTTTATATATTTTTACAAAATTAATATGACTAGCTATCATATTAATATTACTAGACTGATCAATTTAACATTAAGTGTTGTTTATTACATATTTTTTTATATCATAATTAAAATTATTTTTGATATATATATATATATATATATATATATATATATATATAATTAAAATTAATATAAGTTTTTGACGTGTCATGCTTGACACGTCAAAAGTTTTTGACGTGCCAAACATGGCACGTCAAAAACTTATAATATATATATATATATATATTATCTTATTTAAACTATTTTCATAAAATTTTATTTATTTAAATGTTATTAAAATAGTATTTACTCTATCATATATATATATATATATATTTATTCTCTCCAATTAAAATTAATTAGAGAATAAATAAATAAACAAATTAATATTCTAGATGTATAGATATATAATTAAATGTATCAACTAACCGGCCGCATATGTTGTGTTTGTCGAATTCATATGAGGTTTGCAGGTCTTATAAAATAAATGTAACAAGTATGTTTTATATATTTTTATAAGAATAATATGGGTAGCTATCATATTAATATTACTAGACTGATCAATTAACGCATGCATACATATATACTAATGATAATAAACTATAATTTATACTAATGACAATAAAAATTAATTTTTTATGCCAATTAACATTAATTGTTTGTTAATGCATATTTGTTTATATCAAAATTATTGTTAATTTTTTTTTTATTAAAAAAAGTTTTTGACGTGTGGAATTGACACGTCAAAAGTTTTTGACGTGTGAAATTTACACGTCAAAAGTTTTTGACGTGTCAAATTGACACGTCAAAAGTTTTTGACGTGTCGATTCCACACGTCAAAAACTTTTGACGTGTCAATTCCACACGTCAAAAAACTTTTGACGTGTAAAAAAAGACACGTCAACAAAATTTTTTTTGACGTGCTTGCTTAGACACGTCAAAAGTTTTTGACGTGGCAAACATAAGTTACTGTTTGCCACGTCAAAAAACACACATTTTTTTTGTAGTGTGTGTGTTTAATCAAATTCGAGGCAAGTACTTGATTATCCAAGGTACCTGAGGAGATTAAGTTTAAAGCTTTGCTTTGAAATCTGTCCATCAGGATATATATATATATATATATATATATATATATATATATATAAAAGCATCAAGTTTTGGAGAGGTCAAGTCTTAGGTGGCAAGAGGTCATAGGCCAATCAGTGGATGAGACCACAGCAACTACGGATGGGGCCTATGATCTCTTGCCACCTAGGACTATTATGGGCAAAAAATGATCTTATATATATATATGGAAAATGTTAAAGTCACAACACAAATCCAACTTATGGCCAACTTCTCTCCTATGTGTCAATTAAAAAAAAAAAAATGAGAGAGAGAATTTTGGGATTATGAAAATTTGATAAAAAGACAATTTGTTTGGTTTAAAATTCAAATTTTTTTTACACGTAGGAGAGAAGTTGGCCATGAGTTGGGTTTGTGTTGTGTCCATATCAAACCTCATCTTATATATATATATATGAAAAATGTTAAGGTCACAGCATAAATCCAACTTATAGCCAGCTTCTCTCCTATATGTCATTTAAAAAAGAAAAAATTGATAAAGAGGATTTTTGGATTATAAAAATTTGGGAAAAAAAACAATTTATTTAGTTTAAAATTTAAATTTTTTTTACACGTAGGAGAGAAGTTGGTCATGAGTTGGGTTTGTATTGTGTCTGTATCAAACCTCATTTAGTATTTAACCCCATTAATACGAAGAAAAAAAATACCCAACAATGACCCAACTCTTATCCTACGTGGCACTTTTAAAAAAATAAGGAAAATGTAAAAAAGCCCCCCAAACTACCAGTCATTTTCGATTTAGCCCCTTAATGTTTCAAAAGTGATAAAGTAGCCCCCCAAACTATTAAACTATTGCATTTTGGCCATTCCGTTAGTCAAAACCGTCAGTTTGGACGGAAACTGCAAAACGACGTCGTTTTGTTGGGAAGCTACTTTATCACTTTCTGAACATTAAGGGGCTAAAATGAAAACGGCTGGTAGTTTGGAGGGCTTTTTTATATTTTTCCCAAATTTTTATTTTTTTTCATAAAAGGGCATTGTAGTAACTACCCATAACAAAACGACATCGTTTTGTAGTTTCCATCCAAACTGACGGTTTTAACTAATGGACTGGCCAAAATGCAATAGTTTGATAGTTTGGAGAGCTACTTTATCACTTTTTGAACATTATGGGGCTAAATCGAAAATAGCTGATAGTTTGTGGGGCTTTTTTATATTTTTCCCAAAAAAAAATTAAATTAAATTGAAACCTAATATACAAACGAAGCATCGTTTTCTGAAAATTTTGAAAGTCAGAAAACCACAAAATCCCCTCCCACTCCCGCTCTCCCTTCCTCGGTAAGCCTCTCTCTCACTCCGGCGCAAGGGTTCCGGCCACCGACGACCTACCTCCCTCCCTAAGAACGGGTTCTGCTCCACCGGCAAGTACTCTTTCTCTCCTCCACTAGGCACCAGTGTTGAAGAAGGCTCTCTCTCTCCTCCACCGGCAGTAAGTATAGTCGCTTTCTCTTTCTCTCTCTCTTCGATGCTTCGTTTGTATAATATTCTTTTTGTTTCTCGCGATTCTTTTTCTTCGTGTTGCCGTTTGCTATGGCAAAGCTGTAAATTCGTTGTTTGATAATGGGTTTATCTTGTTATCTGATTTTGATAATGATGATGGAAGGGATTTAGGGCTTTTGATGCTTTAGTTTTATGAATTAGAAACTGAATTTGAGGTAATAGAAACCTTTGGTTTTAGTTTCATTTTCTCAATAGAAACCTTTGGTTTTAATTTCATTTTCTCAATAGAAATAAAAAGAATAGAAAATTTTGTCTGGATTTTAATCGCTTGGTGTTTGGTCAATTAAAAATCATGATTTTTGGTTTGATTTCCTGAATAGTTATGCAAATTAGAAAAATCAGCGTAAAATTATAACCCTTTTTGACAATGAGATATGTTTGTCGTCCTGCGGTGTTTCATGCATTATTGTAATTTAGAAGTCTTAGGTCTCAAAATAATTTATTAATAATTTTGCACACTGAAACTTTTTATATGTAGAATATGTAATTCAGTCCTGTGATTGGTATTATGAAAGTTTGGAAGCTCAGGTGTTTACAGAATTTTGATCTGGTTCGCATTTTGTAGGATTTTATATTTTGATGATCCCCGACTTAGAGACTTGCTTCTTGTGATTATCGCCATATCAATATAATTAGTATTTACAATAGGATAGAATTTAGTTTGGCTGCTAGATTCTTCTGTATCTTTCTTATAACATCAAGGATGTGAATGCATGCAAGTTTGCGGCACTGGTGCAAATGAGTGTCAACTTCCTTGTTTCATCATAAAAGAAAAATTGGCAAAATGTGAGTTCATTACATATATTATTTGTGCAGTATCTTCTGATTGTTCAATGGTAATTGATTTTGTGCATTTGGTGTGAAAATAGGTGAGGTGCTTGCATTTGAAGAGCACCATGGGCCCTGCAATCAGGCTCTATTGAGTTCATTTTGCCATCTATGAGAGCTATGTTAGGAGAGAGCTTGAGCAAAATGTCTTATGAACACCATTAAGCAAGACATTGTTAAGGAATGATGCTGAGGGCCTTTTTGTTTTCCTTTTGGATTCTTGTTGCTTCAAAGTTTAGTTAGTGCTGATAATGTTGTTTTAAGTGGATGTTATTGGTGATTGATTAATTTCATCTCCTTTTCTTGTGGCTTCATATTCTGGCTTGATGCAGCCCTAACCTAACTTATAGCTCCGATGCTTAAAAGGTTGAGGGTGTCGCTCCACACCAACCAGTGACAACTTTTTGTAATTCTATTATTCTTCCTGTGTCATTCTTGCAATTAATTAAATAGATCATAAAGATTATTGTTCTTCAATTAGCAGGACAAACGATGTTTATGTTTTGTCTGTGGCTGGTTTTGTTTGTTAACATTCTTGAATTTTTTATTTTTTATTTTATTTTTCGTCATTGGTATTCATGTTTTTGCATTCTATATGTTTGATGAAATTTTCATGAGAAAGAGCTTATCAATTTTCAGGTGCAATTTACTATAATTTTGCATGGTCATTTGCAACCCAAGGATCCTGAAGATACGATGTTTCCACCCAAGGATTACATCCAAATTAAATCAGCCTTGCAAGGAAAGATCCAATACTAAGAAGGAAACCATTGCAGCAATGGACTGTGACACAAACAAGGAAGGCAACTCACACTCTACAAGGAAATTAGACTATAATTCTGTGTTTGTAAAATCTGTAATTGACAACACACTACACATCTCCTTCGTGTATAAATATCATGTACTCCTTTGTGAATAAGATACAATAATCTTTTACCACAATACAAAATCTTACATGATAACTATTTTTTGTTATCTCGTGTAACTATAGATAGGCTCTTCTTATTTGTTTAGTATTTGATGTTTGTAATCAATGAGTCATTTACAAGTAGGAGAAAGAAAAATTTCATACACATTTGAAAAGTTCATATCAGAGAATTTTATTTACATATTCAATATTTCTTACAAGCATATATAAAAGCCAATGAAATGCCACCAACATTCATAATCGTTCTATACAAAATAGATCAACGTGCAAGACCAAAACGCATCTTCAACACAATAAGGTCCATAAATTATAAAATGCAACCAATCAACTCCTATAACTGTCTGTACAAAAAGGCAAACATAATCATTGTCATTGAGAACTGATTTCCTCTTCTTGTTAGGAGATATAGTATTCATTCTTTGTACTTTGAGCACATTCTGAATTCGCCCATCATTGGAAGGTTGTGTTCCATTGAATCATCCTTCCTATGGAGTCCAAGTCCAAGAAAGAGAGAAAGTTGGCTAATATCACTCTTCTTCTTCTTCTTCTTCTTCTTCTTCTTTTTATTTTTTATTTTTTTAATCTGCTAATATCACTCAATTATCTCAAAATACAACGCAAAAAACTTGCTAAATAAAATATAGAAATTTCTTGGGGCCAAAATATAAACTCAAATGATCAATTCAACTATTTGTGAAATAAATTAAGATGACAGAATTTTCATAAATTAAGATGAAAAAAATAGTTGAATTGATCATATCAGTTTAGAAGCTCTTTCTCATGGAAATTTCATAAAACATATAGAATGCAAAAACATAAACACCAATGACGAAAAAAAAAACTCATCAACGGATCAGTCTTATTTTATGGATTAAGAATGCTTAAACTTATAAGTTCTCAATTTACAATGTATAGACAATTCTTTGTAGGAATGCAAATCTAGATCCTAGTGTAACACATCAAATTAATAATATAGGGAATGATTAAGGGAAGCTATTGGGGTGTATGTTAATATAGAGAAGCAACAAGTAGTTTGGATCCTTAAATGTACGGAAAATGACGAGGAAGCTACTGGGAAAACACAATATTTGAATTAGATAACCTGAGAACGACACAAGGGACACTTGTTACTGGTATCAAGCCACTTAGCAATGCAGCCACGATGGTAGACGTGTGAGCATGGCAGCTTAGCAGCTTCAAACCCAACCACAAGATCCTGTAAGCAAATTGCACACTCCGAAGCTTCTTCAAGCTTCACATCCTTCACTGCCAGCACTTCGGATCCAGACCGCGGGTATGACCAAATAATGGTCCACATGTCGCCGATAGTGGTCGAATCCTTTGTCGAGAAACGGTAAGACCAAAGACTATTTCTTGGGTCTATGGCATTCCAAGCCAGTTGGCTGTGGACATACACATCCTGCATCTCGGTAGGCAACGAACAAACATACTCCGACAAACCTCTGATGAATTCCGGACAGTAGTAAAACAACTCCGGCAGGGTCGTGCGGGAAAGCAGAAGGGGTATCATGGATTTTGCGGATTCCTCCGACGACAATAGGCTGCGCTGCACCGGCACACGGAAGGGAATGATGTCTTCCTCGTCTGAGTCCTCTGCTGGTTCCAACATAAAGCTCACCCACAATTCACCCTCCGATAAAGGCATCGTCAAGTTGTTACTTTCCATGGTCAAGAAGAATTGAAGCTCATGAATTCAGACTCTCTCTCTATATATATATACGCTACTAATTGGATTTCCAAATCCTAATCATATTTGTTTTTTTTTTTTTTTTTTTTTTTTTTTTTTTTAATAAAAGAGATTAGGAGAGGGGGACCAGGCCGTGGTTATTCTGATAGAGTATATCATGGAGTTTAGAATAATAGTCCAAGTTGAGGATTATTACTACTAACTTACAGTTATCACTGAATTTGAAGAAAATCACTAAGTTATAATTGAATTTTAGTTATAGTTAAAAATTATCATCTAGCTAATCTAATTAGAGTAGAAGTCTATTCGTATTCAATATCATTTTTCTAGGAGAATCTTGTATTGTAAACTTACTTAGAGAAATAAGAGCGTAATGCAACCTTAGAACTTTATAGATCATACAAGTAGATAAAGCTTAAAGCGATAATACCTATATATATTACCAATGTTGAGATCCTAAGATGATATTTCAAAGGTACGCCATAGTCGAATGCCAGCTAGTTCGAGAAAGATGTTGTGATTTTATTTAGTGGGATTTTCTGAACATTGCAAGGTGGATATCCAATTTGTCCAAAAGTTAATCCTCAATGATTTACAAGATTGGAGAAAACTTACCATTAGTAAATACATTGAAAATTTAATTTTTAATGTGTTAAAAATCATGATTATCAGCAATAATATGTGCAACATATAGAGTCCGCACAGTGTACATGTACATAGAATCAAATGTTAACGAGTCTTGTAAGAACATATAATTGTTAGAACAAGATTTTGACCGCGGGAAATGTTATGTGTTTTTCTAGTGTTATCTTGGTATTTTCTCAACTGTGATGTGGCTTTTAAAATTATCGTTGAATTTGAGATTATCATTATTGACTTTTAATCTATTGGTGATTTTAAAAATCATATCACAATTGGAAGGACATCAGGAGAACACTAGAAGAACACCTAACATTTCTCATTTGACCACATCAATCAAATCAAATTTTAGTTAATTAGTGCTGTTGGCTGGATTTGATGTCAAATTGAAGTTTATCGTAACTGGAACATTAAGTAGAACGTAACGCTAGTAAAGCCAAATAATTTGACTAATTAATTAATGCTTTCAATAATAATGAAATCTGGATTAAAATAATAACAATAATGAAATCTATTTTTCGCAAATTACAATTTATAAACAATTCTGTGTAGAAATTTCAGCCAATCCCGATCCTACGATTAGACAACCTGGGACCGACACAAGGGACACTGGTTACTACTATCAAGCCACTTGGCAATGCAGCCACGATGGTACACGTGTGAGCATGCCAGCTTGGCAGCTTCAACCCCAACCAGAAGGTCCTCTATGCAAATCACACACTGCGAAGCTTCTTCAAGCTCCACCGCCTGAACTGCGGATTCTGGCTCCGGGTGTGAAATCATAACCTTGATCACGTCGGTGCTGCTGCTCGAATCCCCCGTCGACAAATAGTAAAACCAGAGACTCAGAGTTGGGTCTCCGTCATCCCAAGCCACGTGGCCGTGGACATACAGATGGTGCACGTCGCTGGGCAACGAACAAACGCTCGCCGACAAATATCTGATGAATTCTGGACTGTGGTGAAACAACTCAGGCAGGGTCGTGCGGGAAAGCAGCGGGGGTATTATGGATTTTGCGGTTTCCTCCGACGACAATAGGCTGCGCTGCACCGGCAGACGGACGGGGACGATCGCTTCCTCTTCTGGGCCATCTGGATGGAACACAAAGTTCACCCACATCTCGCCCTCGGATAACGGCATCATCTCGTTGTTACTAATTTCCATGGTGAAGAAGAAGAAGCTAATTATGAATATTTGAGAGTAAATATATATACTAATTGGATTTCCGAATGCTAATCGTATTTGGATTTTATTTATTTTTTTTAGAAGAATCGTATTTGGATTTGTTTCAAAGTTAGTGTGAAGTTTCTAAATTAAGGCGGTGGAATATATAGTATTACAAAAAAAAAAAAAAAAAACACTTAGGAATTAAGACCTATCTAAAGATAGAGTATAACTTCTATAAGGAAGCTAGTGGTGTAAACTACCTTCTTTATGCCCACCAATAAGAAGCTGCCACCTAGGATTATTGTACAAATCCAAATAAGAACAAAAACACCAAATTATTTAGGTTTATTCAATTTTTATTTATTTATTTTTTTTTAAGAATATTTGCAAGGCTGAGGGTGGCTCGCCGGCCACCCCATGGCCTGGGGGTGGCCCGCGCGGCCACCTAAGCCCATGGGGTGGCTCGCCGGCCACTCCAAGTGGGGGATGGAGTGGCTACCCTGCCACCACATCAATTTTTTTAAAAAAAAATTAAAAAAAAAAAATTTGATTTTTTAGGGTTTAGGTGGAATAATCTGGTGTGGTAGTATTTTTTTCCTTAAACTTAGGTTTATTCTAAAATGCTGAGGTGTCACTTAATGAGTGGTGGGCACAATGGGGTGGGTTTACACCACCTTTTTATAGAAGTCACTCTCCTAAAGATAATATGCAAGAAGAAAGGAGACTAAATTATTTGTTATATTGGTGAGATTCATCGAATTAATGTCGGTGCATCGTTTGTCGACACTAATAGTTATTTTGTCGCCCCTAATAGTTTTCCCTATTCCCACGAGTATATTAGCATCGACTTATTACCGTCCACTTAATACTTATCTTTTGGGTCAACTATTAACAATACTCACCTATTAGCGTCGACTTTCAAAAGTCGACGCTAATAGGTGATCATTAGCGTTGACTTTACAATCGCCGCTAATGAGTCGCCCTTGATGAGTAGATTTCTTGTAGTGATCGATCTTTTATTTTTATTTTATTCAAGCACGGTGCTCAAAAGTGCATTTAACACTCAAAAAGTCGATTTGAAGAAAAAAGTATTTGTTTGATAAAAGAATTAAAAGTGCTTTTAAGAATCCAAAAAAGCTTAAAAATGACCAAAACGCACATTTGGTAAAAGTTTAAAAATAAAGCTTTTGCCCCAAAAAACATTTTTTAACTTAAAATCTCTATTTCTCAAACGCAATCTCAAACAGGCTCTAACTCTAACAACACTAGTTTGGGCTTTTGATTTAAGTGGTATTTAATCTCGATGATTTAGCATGGTATTAAATTAGCGGTCTTGAGTTTGAATCTCCATATATAATTTATCGCATATAAGCTTTTTAAGATGACGGGGAATAATTGGTAATAAAAATTCTTCAAACACAAATTTCCCTTTGGTGAAGGGCTTTCATATGAAAGGCTCTTGGAGAGCTCAATCTTAACAAGCATGATCCGAAATAGCATATCTTTTCGAGGGACAACCTAAGCTAACCTAAGCTAACGACTTTAACAATATTATTCTTCTTATTTTTCGCATCTTAGGGGTCTTGGAAATAAGATTAATTTCCTAACAACTGTTATCAGAGCTTTTGGTTCCAGTGGGAGCGATGGTAGGTGAAAAAGGAAAGATGGGAATCGAGAAATTCGATGGCAAAGATTTTGGATATTGGAAGGTACAAATTGAAGATATTCTTTATGGGAAGGATCTTCATCAATCACTTTAAGAAGAACAACCCGACGACATGGATGATAGCAAGTGGGCTATGCTTGATCGTAAAGCCCTAGCAGTTATTAGGTTATCATTGTCAAAATCAGTTGCACACAACGTTGTAAAGAAGAAGACTACAGCAAGTATAATGGCGACTTTTATCAAGTATGTATGAAAAACTGTCGGCTAACAACAAGGTGCATATTTGATGAAGAAATTGTTCAACCTAAAGATGGCAGAAGGGGCTTCGGTGGCACATCATCTCAATGAGTTCAACACTATCACATATCAATTATCCTCGGTGAAAATTGATTTTGATAATGAGGTTCGCGTGTTGATCGTCTTGGCCTCTTTTCCAAATAGCTGGGAAGCAGTGAGGATGGCTGCGAGTAACTCTGTAGGAAAGAGTAAATTGAGCTATGAAAACGCTAGGGATTTGATTCTCAGTGAAGAGGTTCGCAGAAGAGATGTGGGTGAAGCCTCTTGTTCTGGTCCTGCTTCAAACCTCAAGACTCGGGGCAGAGGACAAGACAAAAACTCTGGTCAAAGCAGATCAAATTTCAGAAAAGGGAGAAGCAAATTCTGATTCGGCCAACAACCTAAGTGTTGGAACTGTGGCAAGACTGGCTACTACAAGAAGAATTATAGGGAAGTACGAAAGGAAACTGAGAATGATTATGCAAACGTAATGACAGAAGAAGTATATGATGCCCTACTTCTCCCTGTTGACAGTCCCCTTGATTCTTGGGTCTTAAACTCATGAGTATCTTTTCATATGACAACGATCCATGAAATTCTCGAGAACTATGCTGGTGGAGATTTTAGGAAGATGTATTTGGCTGACGGAACGGTGCTGGATGTTGTGGGCCTAAGCGATGTTTGCATTAGAGTTCACAGTGACTCGGTATGGAAGCTACAGAAGGTCAGACATGTTCTAAAGCTGAAGAAGAATCTGATTTTAATAGGACAGCTTGATGGGGAAGGGCATTCAATTCATTTCCACGGTGGAAAGTGGAAGGTCAGCAATGGAGCTAGGATTTTGGCTCGTGGTCATAAGACGGGTACTCTCTATATGACTACGAATAGTAAGGATACAGTTGCTGTTGCAGATATGGGTGCTGACTCAAAATTATGGTACCTAAGGCTTGGGCACATAAGCGAGAAAAAGATGAAGGTACTTATGTCAAAAGGGAAACTATCGGAGTTGAAGTCAGTTGAGTCTGATTTGTGTGAAGGCTGCATCCTAGGGAAGCAGAAGAAGGTGAGTATCGCGGAATTTGGCAAAGCACCTAAGCTTAGAAAGCTAGAGCTAGTACACATGGATTTGTATGGTCCCGCACCAGTGGCATCTCTTGGAGGCTCACAGTATTACATCACATTTATTAATGACTCAAGCAAGAAGGTATGTGTTTATTTCTTGAAAAGTAAATTTGATGTATTTGAGACTTTTAAGAAATTGAAGGCCATGGTTGAGATTGAAACGAGCTTGAAGCTAAAGCGTTTAAGATCTGACAATGGAGGAGAATACGAAGACAAGAGCTTTAAACAGTTTTACTCAGTGAATGGGATTAGAATGGAGAAAACTATCTCAGGAACGCCGTAGAAGAATGGCGTGGCTGAGTGCATGAACAAGACTCTCAATGAACGTGCTAGGCGTATAAGATTGTATGCTGTGTTACTAAAGACTTTTTGGGCTGATGCAGTGAGCACTACTGCATACCTGATAAATAGGGAGCCTTCCGTTCCCTTGAGCCATAGACTACCGGAAGAAGTCTGGAGTGAAAAAGAGGTAAATCTTTCATATCTGAAAGTTTTTTGTTGTGCTTGGTATGTCCATGTTAAGTCTGATGCTATGAGTAAACTAGATGGTAAATCTAGTAAGTGTTTCTTCATTGGATATGGAGATGAGGCCTTCGGTTATCGATTTTGGAATGATCAAAATCAGAAGATCATTAGAAGTCAGAATGTGACTTTTAATGAGCATGCTATGTACAAGGATAGATTAAATGCAGAGCCTGATGTTACAGAGCAGGAACTGAAGAAGTCTAAGTTTGTCAACTTAGATGATCTTTCTAAAAGTACAGTGCAGAAAGAGAAACAATTCGTGAAGGTGGTGCTTGATGAACAATGTTCACTCATGAATGAATTTGATGACAGAAAATCTTCAAGAGATTTACAGCATCGGGAAGAGTCTTATTCTTTAGCAAAAGGCAAAGAGAAACGTGATCGAAAAGCAACAAAGAGGTATGGCTTCGAAGATATGGTTTCTTTTGCTCAGACAGTTAGTAGTGGAGATCCATTGTCTGTTCAGGATGGTATGTTGAAAGAGGTGGAGTCACAACGAAGTGGTAAAGCTTGAGATTTGGCAGAATTACCCAAGGAAAAGAAGGCTAAAGTGTGCAGATGGGCCTACAGGAAGAAAGAGTCATTGGAGAAAGCTGTATGGTCGACGGGGCAGATAAGGAGGCATGGTGTAATGTCTAAATCAGATCTTATGCTCAAGTTCAAGAGGCGCTTGGACTTGAGTGACACTCGTGGGGTATGATTGCCCTTAGAGGCTGAGGCGAAGACATTCAGAGGAGACACGTTTTGGTAGACTTGATGGGATTCAAGTCAAGGTGGAGATTGTTAAGTATGACTTGAATTAAAAGTCATGGTGGGACCTAATGGTTTGTCTCCTTCTTCAAGTAGGAGAGGTTCTTGGTTCAATCGGTTTGCTCATTTACTTGTGGGTTTTGGAGTCCTTCTCCTATGTGTACTTGGACTCCAGTCCTAGGCCAACATATAAAAGGAGAGTTAAGCTTCTATATAAGGAACAAAGCACAAGGTGAATTTGTGTGTGCCAAACGTGAATATATGTGAGCACCAAAGGGAGGAGAAAAAGAGAGAATTTGAGAGAAGGAGGTACAAGGGCTGCCACAGTGTTTTCTTCTTGGTGGTTTTTGGAGGAGCCAAAAACAAGTGATTAGAAGAAAAAGGTGCTGAAGAGTGAGAAAAGAAAATAAAGATCAGCCACCATCTATTCCAACAAAAGAAGAGTTTGTACATCTGTCTTTTGTATTCTATTTTGGGAATAATCTCTCTTGTGTGATAGTAAGATTTTGGTGTTTTGAGGCTTTGGGATTTAAGTGATTTTCTCTCTACTATTTTTGTACTCCTTCTTTTGATAGTGGATTTTCTCCGGGTCGTCTCTGCCAATGGATGTAGGCTTGTTAAGCCGAACCACTCAAATCTTTGTGTTGTGTGTGATTGCTTATCTTTGTTATTGCGCATTCTTCTTATTTTTCGCATCTCACGGGTCTCGGAAATAGGATTAATTTCCTAACAATTATGATTATATATATATGCTCAAATTGTAGAACTTAATACTTCTTCTCTCATACTATGTTAAATTATCATTGCAGTAAAGTGAACAGTTGTCTAAAACAATAAGGTGATAATAGAGTTCAAAATGCATCACTTTGCCTTTTTGCAAGCCAAAGCCCCCAACTCACAATCATATGTGTAGAAATATAGAGATATATTTAGCTATTTAATCTCAAACTTAATTTATTTGCTTTCCCTTTTGGTTCACAAATTTGATATACGTGGAGATGAATAAATTTCACAAAGAATATGGATAACTTCAAAACCATTATATAGTCTAAGGACATATATCAAGTTAATGAGAAATGCTAATAAGAGGACTAGATTCCTCTTTGTGTTCTCTCAAATGTAATGTGATCCTCTTTATTTTTGAAGAAAAGTTATGTATTTAATTCCTTTCAAATTGAATGGAATAATGTGATATGACTTTTAAAATCACCGATAAATCAAAATTTAATAATAACATCTCAAAAATTTAATGGTAATTTTAAAATGATGACGCACGAGAACTCTAGTTCTTCCTCTAACATTAATCCAATTTAATAGATTAGTTTTGAAAGTAATTTTCTTCAATCCAATTTGGAAAAAAAAAAAAAAAAAGTAGGTCCAACCGTAAATATTCATACTTATTATTATTATTATTATTATTATATTTCATTTTCAATAGGGGTGTTCAAACGAGGCGATTATAACTGCCCCACCAACCACTAATCGCCTACCCTTATATATAATAATATAAATATATATTTTATATTAATAATAATTATAATATAACATTCAAAACGACGTAGTTTTGGAAGAAAATTTTGGCCCAAAACGTTTAAAATAAGTCAATTAAAGGCCCAAAACACTTAAAAAGTCTAAAAGCTCATATAAAAAAAACGGTTGTAAAACCGCCAGTTATTGGATTGAATAACCGCTAACCGCTTAAGCGGTTGCGGTTATTAAAAAGCGTTAACCGCCCAAGACAGTTGCGGTTAGCGGTTATAGCCAATAACCACCGGTTATAACCGCTTGAACACCCCTAATTTTTAGTTGTGTAGTTTTTTGTAAGCATAACAAAATTCCCATTAACTAATGATTACTAGGATAAGTACTAGGATCATAGGTCCTCAGCCTGGCAAATGACGGTTCCCTTACAACATAGATATTCCTCCTTAGAGCATTCACAATGGAGCAGCCAAATTTTTATGCAAAATGGCTCCTCAAAACTCAATTTATCTAGTTTAGCTAATAAATTTTTAAATGTCTCATACATTCGATTAGTTATATTTTTATCAATATATTTGCTTACTCTTTATTGGGATAAAGTTTTGGGAAAAGTTTTTGGAAAAAGTTTTGGGAAAAAGAGAAAACATGTGAAAGAAATAATAAAAAATAAAATGACTCCCTTGAAAAGTGATGCTACTATTTTTTACAAATTTGATTACTATTTTAGATAAAAGTAATAATTAACTTTTGCATTGTGAATGCTCTATGCCCAATTAAGTAGGGAACTTTTTTTGTTTTGAACAAAAGTAACGGAATAAGATCCTCTCGAGTCCAAAATGGACTGGAGAATATCTAGTTCATGGCAAGGATTTCTTCTTAGAAATCTTAAAGCTACAAATGGGACACTTGTCCCACTAACAAATAATAATAATAAAATATTATTTAAGATTAAAAAAGTAATAATAAATTAATAAAAAAATAAAGGGTGGATGGCTACCCTATCTTGGCCATAGCGGGTGCCCGGACCACCCCATTTTAGCTGGGGGTGGCTTGAGAGCCACCCCCAATGGCCGACCAGGGGTGGTTGGACCACAGTCATGGCCCTTGGGAATGATCCGGCCACCCTCAAGGGCCAAACGATTTATTTATTTATTTTATTATTTTTTTTTTTCCATTTGGCCTTTGGGGGTGGCCGGACCACCTCCGTTGACCCTGGGGGTGGCTAGTCTATGGTGGCCTGTGGCTGAAGCCACCCTCAGGTCCAACAGGGGTGGTCGAGCCACCCCCAAGGGCCAAAGGAAAAAAAAGGATCGTTTGGCCATGGGGTTGGCCAGACCACTCCCAATGGCCATGAGGTGGTCCGGACACCTGACACCAGGTAAAAGTAAGATTGTTCTGACAGCGTATAATAGCAGTAGAAACTAATGATTGAAAATTGAAAAGGGAATTCAAGAAGAGATAAAATAACAAATAGGGAAGAGAAAGTCCCTAAGTGCCCCAAATAAGCAAACAGAGAAATAACTCTGAAAAACTTAAATTTAATTGATAATATAAATTGAATTCAAATATAATAAAGACTAGATGCATTTATATTGGTTAGGCATCTCCTAAATTAACAAGGAAAAGGAAAACAAATCCTAATAGGAAAAGGAAAGCAAATCCTAATAGGAAATGAAAACCCCAATCCTTATTAGAAAAAGGAAAATATAATCATAATGGGAAAAAGGAAAACTTAGTCCTTATTGAAAAGGAAAATTAAAACACACATGCATAATTAAAATAATAGTTTTGTCGATTTTCTCCTGCATTAGTCTCCCCGGGTTGGAAAAGAATTTGTCCCCAAATTCAAGTCATCTTTGCGGGGTTGGAGATAATTTGTCCTCGCATTATGATGGTTCTTGCCTCAATCCTTCGGATGACTAATCAATCCCTTCCATCATTTCTCTTCAAAAGTAAAATAATGTAACATCCCAATATAAGTAACAATCCCTTAATTACCACAAGAATGTGAGTATAATCTTGAGAATTCTTTACAACAAGTTGAGATAATGCAATCTTCACACGCACTCCACTTATTTTCTCCATTTCACGTGCCATGAAGATCTCCCAAAAGGGATCAACAATCTCTTCTGTTTTCAACATAATATTCTCATCTACCACATAAAAGTGATCAAAACCACCATCATCAAGAGAATTTGATAAAATATTGTATACCCCAATAAAATCCATTAAATCGATTTCTTCAACCTCCAAATTAAACTTTTCAAATTTAGGGCTTTTATCAAACACATCATAGTTATTATTTTCTTTAATAAAATTTTCAGTATTAAGCACAAAACTTAGCTCTTTCAATAAATCATTTTCGTCATGCTAGATGTCATAGATCAGTGGAAATACCCAATCTACAGAAAAAATTTTCCTCAATAAATTTATCTTTCTTCTTCACGTGAGATGGATTTGGTAGATGGGCTTGAGACTTGCTAAGAATAGTTAAGGATGTGAGAGTACCAATGTACCATAAATTTCTGGAAGCTCAACTCTGAAGCCTAAGTCTTCATGCCACTCATCTCAAACACGTTGTTCCCGAACCAGAACAGGCTTGTGATATGAGTTCTCGAAATTGAAGTCTGAATTGCGACCGTTAATATCACAATACATCTCCAAGTTTTGCACCAGACGCTGAGTTAACTCTGCAACCTGCATCTGCAAATCTTCAATCATCATGTCTTATATACTACGCTCATGGTAAGGGACTTACTCATTTGGAACCTGTCCATGTCGACCATGACCATTAGTCATGAAAAACTAATTAACAAATTTCATCCCAAGAAGACGCTAAGCTCTGATATCAACTGATGTCGGACAGAATTAAGATTGTTCTGACAGCATATAACAGCAGCAGAAACTAAGAATTGAAGATTCAAAAGGGAATTCAAGAAGAGAGAAAATAACAAATATGGAAGAGAAAGTCTTTAAGTGCCCTAAATAACCAAACAGAGAAATAACTTTAAAAGACATAAATTTAATTGATAATATAAACTGAATTCAAATATAACAAAGACTAGATGCCTTTATATAGGCTAAGCATACCCTAAATTAAAAAGGAAAAGAAAAACAAATCATAATAAGAAAAGGAAAACAAATGCTAATAGGAAAGGAAAACCTAGTCCTTATTAAAAAGGAAAATTAAAATACACATGCATAATTAAAATAATAGTTTTGTCAATTTTCTCCTACATCACCACCCATGGCCGGCTCAAGCCACCCCCAGCTAAAATGGGGTGGTCCGGCCACCCCCTATGGCCAAGATGGGGTGGCCAGCCACCCCTTATTTTATTATTTTTTAAATCTAAAATAATATTTTATTATTATTTTTAGAAGTGGAAGATGGGCATTGTTTTGGGTCCTTAAAAAACCTAGGCTATTCATGTTCAAGATAAACTGCTAAAGGACTGTTCTAGTTTTTTGGGTTTTTTATTAAGTTTTTCCATGGTTTTTTTTTTTTTTTTTAAATATTTTTTATTCTGATGTGGCACCCAAAAACACAAGTAGCACGCCACGTGTCGCCTTTAAACTATAGGTACCAGGTCACGTGTAGGGGGTACGTGGCACTCCGTCAAAAAAACTAACAAAATAATGACGAAAGTACCAAGTGAGTTTATTTGCTTGCGTACCATTTGTGACATTTTTTAAAACCAATGTGCTATTTGATTCTGGCTCAAAGCTCAGGTACTGAAAATGCATTTAACCCTAAAAGAAATACAAAACTAGCGCCATAAACTGGTTTGGGTCATAAATGGGTTGACCTACAAGTTGACCCGCTTGACTCATTTATCAAATTATATATATATATATGGGGAAACTTCGCTTACCCCCCTTAACTTTCGCGGTTTTTGCAGACACCCCTCATTGTTCAAAAACTCTCACTTTGATGTATCAAATTTTTATTTTTTTTCACTTTGCCCCTTCCGTTAGGATTTTGTAGTTAAATCAAACAGTCAAATGAGTAAAAGTCCTTTATACCCCTAATTTTTTTTAAAATTTCAAATTTACCCTTATTTATAAATAAAAAATTATTATTATAATTGTTATATTAAAAATAATAAAAAAAATGATAAAGAACTAACCCACCAGGGTTCACTTTG
The DNA here is from genome assembly GCF_965113065.1 of Corylus avellana. Classification (NCBI taxonomy): domain Eukaryota; kingdom Viridiplantae; phylum Streptophyta; class Magnoliopsida; order Fagales; family Betulaceae; genus Corylus; species Corylus avellana. Next base: position 3,191,290 of record NC_142494.1, on the reverse strand, counting down.
TGACCCGCCGGTGGGTCACTTTGTGACCGTGACCCAACGGGGGTCACAAGACCCACCAGGGGTCACTTGTGACCCGCTGGTGGGTCACTTTGTGACCCCCAGTGGGTCACACACTGTCACTATTTTTATTTTTTATTTTTTTTTTTATTTTTTTTTTATTTTTTTTTTTTTAAAAAAAAAAATTTATAAGATATAATAATAATAATAATAATATGACCCGTGGGTCACAATACGAGTGGGTTAGATCCACGGGTAAACCCACAGGTCAAGATTAAAAAATATATATATTTTTAATAAAAAATAAGGGCAAGATTGGAATTTTACACTCCTCAGTTAGGATTTCACATAAAATTCTAACGGAATGGGAAAAGTGCAAGGAAACGAAAGTTGGATACATCAAAGTAAGAGTTTTTGAACAATGGAAGGTGTCTACAAAAAGCGCGAAAGTTTGAGGGGGGTAAGTGAAGTTTTCCCTATATATATATATATATATCGAGTCAACCCGAACCGCTAACTTGTTTTGCTGGCCCTAACAAAATCACTTTTAAACTTCCAAATATTCTTAGCTGCAAATTCTTATACATAGGAAAGCTTATATATGATGAAAAATAGAATTACAATTTCAAGAAATATTTTAATGTTCTCTTTCTCCTTTACCGTATGAAGCAGTTTTCGTTTTTTCTTTTGAAGTCAATGGTTTATTATGGAATTTAAATGAGCCTATGACAATAGAGTTGATTTGCTATTCAAAATGGAATTATATATAGTTAGTGCCATTGAATTTAAATGAGCCTATGACAATAGAGTTGATGATTTTCATCCGAACATTACATTCAACAAAACAAGCATTAAATCTAAATTTCAACATGAATAAGCTGACCAAAGAAAATCCTTCCCCTAATATAAGGGAAATGCTAGGTGTTTCTCTAGTGTTCTCCTGGTGTCCTCTCAACTATGATGTAGCTTGAAAAATCACCAATAAATTAAAAGTCAATAATGATAATTTCAAATTCAACGATAATTTTAAAAGTCACATCACAATTAGGAGGACACCAAAAAAATAGTTGAAGAACATCTAGCATTTCTCCTAATCTAATGTCAAGGTTATATACTAATACGGTGGACGGGTGGGACTCACTTATCCAAATAGGTGTCAGATAAGTTAGGGGCCAATCCAGACACATCAAACATGATACATAATTGAATTAGACAGCGGGGAACGACACAGGGGACACTGGATACTCCTATCAAACCACTTAACAATGCAGCCATGATGGTAGACGTGCGAGCATGGCAGCTTAGCAGCTTCAAACCCAACCGGAAGCTGCTGTAAGCAAATCGCACAATCCAAAGCTTCTTCAAGCTTCACCGACTGTACATTGGATTCTGTCCCCAAATAGTACCAACAAAATCTCTCAGTTGGGTCGGAGCAATCGAAAACGACATGGCCGTAGACGTACACGTGGTGCATGTCACTTGGCGACGAACAAACATGCTCCGACAACTCCCTGATGAATTCATCAAGACAATTTCGCTGAAAGAACTCTGGGACGGTCGTGCGGGAAAGCAGAAGGGGTATTATGGATTTTGCGGATTCCTTGGTCGACAATAGGCTGCGCTGCACCGGCACATGGACGGGGATGATGGCTCCGTCTTCTGGGTCCTCTGGTTCGAACACAAAGTTCACCCACATCTCACCCTCGGATAACGGCGTCGTCACGTTGTTACTTTCCATCGGAGAAGATAGAAGAAGCTAATTATGAATTAATGAGAGTAAATATATATACTAATTGGATTTCAGAATCCCAATCGTATTTGGATTTGTTTCAATGTTAATTAGTGTATCAAGTTTCTAACTTAAGGCGGTGGGATCATACCAAAAAAAAAGAAAAAAAAAAATAAGACAACTTATATATATAATTCACTACAAAAAATCATTTATTTCCTGACCAGAGTTTTCTAATTTATCATGGTGTCTGACATGTCAAAAAACTTTTCTGACGTGGCATTTCTAACATGTGTTGAAGGTCGAAAATATTAAGAGTCAGTAAATTTTTTTTACTGACGTGTTATTGTTTGACACGTCAAAATTATTAAAAATAATAATTTTTTATTTTTTTTGAAATTTTTTTTAATTAAAAAATTTATTAATTTAAATTATTTTTCGATTAAAATTATTCTTCTTTTCTCCAATTTCGTTTCTCCAGCTCTCCCTCTTCTTTTCTCAATTTTCTCACTCTCTCTCTTCTTTTCTCCATTTTCGTTTCTCCAACTCTCCCTCTCTTCTTTTCTCAATTTTCTCACTCTCTCTCTTCTTTTCTCCAGCTCTCCCTCTCTTCTTTTCTCCATTTTCTCACTCTCTCTCTCTCTTCTTTTTTCCTATTTTGTTTCCTCAGCTCTCCCTCTCTTTTCTCCATTTTCAAAAACCCAAATCAAGAAATAACGTGAAAAATCAAAAACTCAAACCTCAAACCCAACAAATCTTCAAAAACCCAAAAAATCTTCTAATCTTCTCTTCTCCTTTTTTTTTTTTTTTTTTTTTTTTGCTTCTCTTCTTCTTCTCTTTTTCTTCTTCTTCTGCTGCATCTCTTCTTTTTCTCTTCTCCTTTTTTTTTTCTTCTTCCCTCTAGAGGGAGTTGGCGGTGCAAAGAGAAGAGGGAGATTGAGAGAGTAGAGAGAGAGAGTGTAGGGAAATAAAAGAAGAGGAAAAGAATAAATAATAACAAGAGAAAAAAAGTTGAATATCCCGCTCATTTTTTTAGTGACGTGCCAACATTTGACGTGGTAGTTTCCTGACATGTGAAACTACCACGTCAGAAATTGATTTTTTTTGCAATGCAAGAAGAAAGAAGACCAAAATATTTGTTGCAAGGGTGAGATTCAATATCCACTTATAGTCGGTGCATCTTTTATATTTATTTTATTCTATTCAAGCCTAATCGTATTTGGTTTTCTTTCAAAGTTAGTGTTTTCCAAAGTCGGCGAGTGGTTTGTTTGAATAGTAATAAGGAGTAATTAATGTGGTATAAAATAAATAAAGTTTACAAGAACAACTACTAAGGAGCACAAAACGACAGCTCGAAATAAGTCTCATACCAAACCTGTGTTGAGAACCAAGCCTATACAGTCAGGAGCAACACACTTATTACTCACAGAATGTGGAATGCCGTTTACGAGATGCGCACTAATCATGAGAATGGTTACAAGCCCCATTCATAAGATGTACATTGACGGTCGGAACCGTTACATGAATCCATTAAAGTATTGAGGCGTTACTCTTAACTTGTAACAGCCAGAAGATTGGACCATTAACTCCTTCGTCGGTTACTCCTAAATCCCGGATTCTCTGCCCAGTTGCCATTGTGAACATCAAACCATCTACCCTGTAAATAGCTCCACACGCCGAAGAAGAGAGCTACGCGATATTTTCCCCTATGCTATAATCACACCAAAGAGAAGACTAACTTTATCACAGGAGGAGGATTCGCCATAAACATCCCCGACGTATTCTCTTAACCTCCTTTTTTATCTTGCAAATTGGAGAATGAGCAACACCAAAAGAATTACGAATTTTCCTTTGGGTTCACCAAACCAGAAACTGTATTATTATTTATTTTTTATTTTTTATTTTTTCTGAGCAAAGGACAGGCCAAGGAAACCAATTGTTGCTATCCTACTTAAGCGTGACCATAGTAGCACCTACCCGCTGAGAGCCCCACATGAGGGGCCTAGACGGTAGGAATCGCAGGCGCTTCCTCAAGTCCAATTGAACCATAGGTTGACCTAGCCTCACCAAGACATCAATGGGAATCTAAGGCAGCTAATATTAATCAGGCATATACAGAGATTCGAACTCACGCCCTAATACATGCCCTAACCACTTGAAAATTTCCTTGGGCCATTGAAACAAACTTCTCATTAACTAATGATTACTAGGATAAGTACTAGCACTACAAGAAATTAGGTCTTTAGGGGCGACTTTAAGTCGCCCCTAAAGACCCTAAAGTGGACGCTGTTGGCAACAGCGTCCACTTTTCGACCCTAAAAGTGTCGACCCTAATAGTCCGACCCTAATGATCAAATGTCTGATTATCAGGGTCCACTTAAAAGTCGACCCTAATGATCACTTTTAGCGTCCACTTTATCGCCCCTAAAAGTCGCAATGTTTGGACCCTAAAGATGATGTAAACGGAAGCGAAAGTCGACCCTAATAGTCAAGCAATAGCGTCCACTTTTAGTTAACCATTAGGGTCGACTTTATGGACCCTAATGGCCCTTTTAAAAAAATAATAATAATAACTATTAGCGTCCAAATCAAAGTGGACGCTGATAGTTAAACCATTAGCGTCCACTTTTGTGGACGCTAATGGTCCAAAAATATTAAAAAAAAATTGACTATCAGCGTCCACTTTGAAGTGGACGCTGATTAGTTGACCATTAGGGTCCACATTTGTCGACCCTAATGGTCCTAAAAAAAAAACTGCGATCGATCGCACACAAGTGTGCGATCGATCGCAACATCAGTAGGTTTTCAAAATTTGGAGACCATTAGGGTCCACATTTGTCGACCCTAATAGTCATAAAAAAAAAAAAAAAAAAAAAAAAAAAAAAAAACTCCGATCGATCGCAAAAAAGTTTGTGATCGATCGCAGTATCAGTAGGTTTTCAAAATTTGGAGATCGATCGCACTCCAAGTGCGATCGATCGTAGCATCAGTAGGTTTTCGAAATTTTGGGATCGATCGTACTCCAAGTGCGATCGATCGCAGCATCAGTAGGTTTTCGGAAAATTGCGATCGATCGCACACAAGTTTGCGATCGATCTCAGCATCAGTAGGTTTTCGGAAAATTGCGATCGATCGCACTCCAAGTGCGATCGATCGCAGAACCAGGGAACATTAAAGCATACTATTATCATTGTTAAGATTTACCTTGTAGCAAAATGACACTTTTCTTATCTCTCTATTGGAGTACTACTTTGTGGCTCTAGTTCCTTTATGGCAACAAATATTAATTTACATAATTCACCAACTTTTTTAGTTCTGAAAGACTTTAAATCATTCCAAAGAAATGTAATATTTTCCAATTATCAACATGAACTCAGCTTTGGGTTCTGGAGATAGACATTTTTTGGTTGAATTTTATGATCTTTGTTCTGTTTGTGGAAATGGATATTGGGGCAGGGCAAAGCATATCAAGTCATCACCACGTGTTAACTGCAATGATGATAAACTTGCTAAAAAGCTAGAAAAGCTGAAGGTGGGAATATGTAATATTTCTCTTCCAACATCAAAGTGTAAGTTCATAGTCAACTTCTTCAAGCAATCTCCAAGACTATTCGCTTTAAATAAAAATATGACTGTAAGAGAACTAGCAATAACAGAAATACTATAATTGAATAAAATAAAAACTGCTGAGCTCACATCTGCTTTTTCCATCAGAATCACCCCCAGAGGAAGAAGTGTGAGGAACAGCTGCTGAGTCAGGCACATCCTCAAGAAGGGTCTGCAAGGAAGGTGGACGCAAAGTGCTTCTTGCAGCAGCAGCAAGAGAAGCAGCTGATAGAACTGGATGATCATTGTGCTCAGCATCATCATCATCATCACTAACAGCCGATACGCCCAAACCAGCAATAGCAGCCCGATTAAGTAAGCATTTTAAAACTACAAAATCATAGTATCACATGTTTCACAAATCACACATCAAATTTAAGAATAAGTAGCACTGCTATTCATATATTAAAGTATATTATTTCTGAGAAAAGGGAAACATACAATAGCATTTAAATTCAAAGGAATACTATTAATAACTTCTTTATGCCTTGATTTCATAGTTAACTTTTTGCTGGACTAGAAAAGTTACAGGCCCTACATAACATGATCTTCATTAATTGATGAAGTTCCCTCAAGAAAATATACTACTACATAAAAATCAATCCCATATCAAGAAAAATCTTACAAGTAAATGGAGAAGACCATAGATGAAGAAGATTACTGCTAGAATTACTATAAGCAAAAGAAGTACTGGACTGATTCTGCTAAAAGATGATGTTGGGGTTGCTTCTTTCTCATAGTTGGTACTGTAATAAGGAGCAGAGAATGAAGAGAGAGATGGCTGAGGAGGTGGGTATACCAAACTTCCATCTTTTTTCTGGGCTTCATAGGGAATGCTAAACATTTTGACAGATGGGTATGCTAAAAATATAATCTTTATCACAAATGTCTTTTATAGTTTTGAAACACACATTTAACTCCAACTCCAAGAGTAGAAATATTAATGTAGCTGGAATTATGCTAAGCTGTTGACAACCATCAAATTCTCTCGGTTTTATGAGGAAAACAAAATGCTTTTGGATGGGGATTTTGCTGCTATTACATGAAAGCCGAGTGAATGAATTTTTAAGATTAGAAAGAAGATGGGTTTTTGGAGAACTGAGGAGATGTTAAAGGTTGCATACGTACCATTTGATATGGGAAGCACACAGGAAACCATTAATAGAGAAATGCAGAGTCTCTGGTTGGTGAAGATGAGATTTTTCTGCTTTTGAATTCTGTTTGCGCCACAGGAGTCCCAAGAGGAAGGTTATTCAAATTGGCACAATGCCCCACAGGAGTCCCAAGATGAGATGTTTTCACCACAAAACATCTCCAATAAGATGTAGTTCAAATGGCACCCAAAATAAAATCCCATATCAAGAAACACACAAAATCAAATCAAGAAATTATCCAAAAATCAAAACAACACCCACCATTAGCATTGACCCAATAATCCTCAAATTCCATATAAATGATTAAGAACATTTATGAATAGGGTCCCCAAAATAAAATCCCATATCAAGAAACACACAAAATCAAATCAAGAAATTATCCCAAAATCAAAACAACACCCACCATTAGCGTTGACCCAATAATCCTCAAATTAGCAAAATACTCTCAAATCATCCATAGGTATGCCAACATGAAGTGTAAACTTCAGAAATATGCATCAAGATTGGAAATTAACCAAAGCATGAGAAAACAGGGTTCCGACGAGAGAGAATTTCGGACAGTTACGAAAAGAGAGAAGACGAAGGGGAAGAAAATTTACCTGAAGCTCTTCTTTCTTCCTTGCTCGGCAACTAGAGAAAGACAAATGTTCATTAGTGAGAGAGACAAAGAGATATATATCAGGTCTGTGATTAAAGTAAAAAAATTGAATAAAACCTAAGAAAACAAAATATAGAGAGAGAGAGAGAGAGAGAGAGAGAGGAGAACGAGAAAGAGGACCGAATGAGAGAGAACCTGGCTATGCTTCTGCAACTAGAGGGAGAAAATACATGGTTGTGTGTCTGCAACTTTGAATCACATCTCTCTCTCTCGCGGTCTCATCTGTCAATCTCCGTTTGTCCGTCACTCTCTCTCTCTCTCTCTCTTGTGTCGATCTCTCTCTCTCTCGCTCTAGCTCTCTCTCCTGGTATTGTGCAGAATTGCAGAAGGCAGGGGATAACAACAATTCCAAAAGTAGTTTAATGAGTCAGATTGCAAACTTCTTCCTCTCTCTTCTTATTTCTCTTCTAATGCACTCTACTTTATTTTCTCTGTTATTGCAAACTGTTTTGCTCTCTAAACAACAATTCTAATAACCGTGTAAACAGCCCCATAGATCCCTAATTTTACTTCCAAACTCTATTTTGTTGTGAATCCTAAGTACTCATAAGATCCTTCTCACTACAAAAGATTAGTAATCATGTTTTAGAAGTTTGTAACAGCAAAATTTCCTAGATGCTACTAGTTGCATGTGATGGCCTAGACCTACACAAGAAAGAAAAGAAAAGTATGCCATGAGCTTATGTCTTGACCAACAAAAGAAAAAGACAAAAAAGAAAAAAGATGACAAGGACCATAGAAAACTTGAGCTTAGGGCATTCGGTAGTTGAATCTGACAATGGTTTACAATATATTGGACATTCAAATGTGATTTTATAACTATAGGTACAACTTTACTATTTTTGTAGTAAAGAATTAGAAGAAAATGTAGGAGGCTCTAATTCCTATTCTTTATACTCATTTCTTCGATAATTATTTCTTTTTGTCGAAGTATTTCTTCCATCATTATTTCTCCTTTGTTTATGAGATGCATACACTCAAAATGATAATATTAGATACAACAACATGGAACTACAAGAGCAAATATATGTATGTGACTCCAAATAGAATACCTCCATGACTATCTTATTGGCAAGTTCTCAATGGATAACACCGCTTATTGTATAAAGTTATAGTTTTTATAGGAGCTTCACTCTTTATAGATAAGGTAGGTTTCTCAACATAAATATAATGACAATATTTTAAAATAATTCTATTGTGTTAGAGCATTATTACTTTGTCGAGCCATTTAGACATGCTCTTAGTCATAATTGGCCAAATCCAATTATGACTAAGCGCATGTCATCAAATCCAATCAGGTATATGCCACATATAGTTATTTTATAACATTCCTCAATCCAAGTGAATAAAAAGTCATACCAAGAAGTTATTAAATGCTAGTTAGTAAATTAAGAATCTAAAACCAATTTCCCTCGAGTGATAAGGGTTGGGGGTGTCTAGTTTGAAGTTCAAAGTATACCCAAGGACAGAAAATGTGAATGCTATATAAAGAAGCAGTGGGCATAATAATGATTTCATATTGACAGAAAAATTTTATGGGATACAAAAAATGCAAACGTGTGAAAACCAAAACAAGTTGAAACAATAACAATACACAGACTACTCACAGCATCTTCCATGGTTGCACGCCACCCTTGCATTGATGACAACCCATATCTAAGTCTGTCATTCTCCCCATCTTGTGATGTTTTTTCAGTTTTGGGGGCACTGAGATACATCCCCATTTCTATCTGGAATACTATCAATCACAAAAGCTATTGCACAACATAGCTGAGATATATTCCAATTTCTAAGCGAAAGCATACGAGTACAATCAACGACAAGAATCACCAACAACACAATCACATTATACACGTATAAATAAATAAAAATATATATAAGCACACACGTACCATAGCCAATCAGTACCTTACGAATCCAAGAGTTTAAAAATTGAAAATTCTTGATTTCTGTTCGATTTTTCCCTATGTTTTCTCGGCAACCAAACAGGCTGTCTAACCAAAAATAACCGATTAAAGTTGAAAAAGAAAGAAGTTCCGTCGATCAATGAGCAAAGAAATTCAGAACAGTCTCGATAAGAGTAATTAAACACTCGCGAGAAATTGAATCAAGAAATTAAAACAAAAGAATTAAAGTCCTCTAGGGTTTGCGAGAGAACAAAATAGAGAGAGAGAGAGAGAGAGAGAGAGAGAGAGGAGGGAGAAAGAGGGCCGGATGAGAGAGAACCTGGCTGTGCGTCTGCAACTAGAGGGAGAAAATGCATGGTTGTGCGTCTGCAACTTTGAATCGCATCTCTCTCGATCTTATCTGTTTCTCTCCGCTTGTCCGTCACTCTCTCTCTCTCGTGTGTGTGTGTGTCTCTCTCTATCTCTCTCTCCTAGTATTGTGCAGAACTGTAGAAGGGGGATAAGATGAGAAGAATGGGTTAGAGAGGCGAAGAAGAAAAAAGGGGGAGATACAAAAAAAAATTTTCCAAAAATTTCACCCGCCGCGCCAATGGATCCCGCCTTCTAATTTGTACCAAACTAACATATTTTTATATCAGATACTATCAGCGTCAACCTATAATGTTGACGCTGATTGTCTACATTTTAATTTTTTTTTATTTCAACTTATTAAAACAATTATATTAGCTTATTAATTTTTTTTTAAGTCAAAATTGATTGAAAAAAAAAATTAATTTTTTGGGTCATAATTAGTAAAGTTTCCTATTTTTCTATTTTTTATTTGTTAATATATATACATCATTTTGTAGTTTTCTCACACACACACACACAAACACATATATATATATATATATATAGACAAAAATTTTCTCCAAATTGGGTTGAAATTTTTTTTTTTTTAACCTCATCTATAAAAATTACATGTATTTATTGAACATGTAAGATGCACATGTTCGATTGAACCTTCAATTGTATCCAGTTGGATCGATCAATTGATCTTATCACGATCAATCAAACTAATTCACTAGGATCGATCATATGTTCGATCAAACCATCAATTTTTTTCAAGTTTGATTGATCATTTGATCCTATCACAATAAATCAAACTAATTCACTAGGATTGATCGGATGTTCGATTAAACATTTGATCCTATCACGATCAATCGAACTAATTCATTATGATCGATCGGATGTTTGATCGATTATTTGATCCTATCACGATCAATCGAACTAATTCATTAGGATCGATCTCAATTGAACTAATTCATTAGGATCGATCGAATATTTGATTGATCATTTGATCCTATCACGATCAATCAAATTAATTCAGTAGGATCGATGTTTGATCGATCATTTGATCCTATCACGATCAATCGAATTAATTCACTTTCAATTGTTTCAATCATTTGATCTTATCACAATTAATCGAACTAATTCATTATGATCGATCGGATGTTTGATCGATTATTTGATCCTATCACGATCAATCGAACTAATTCATTAGGATTGATCGAATATTTGATTGATCATTTGATCCTATCACGATCAATCAAATTAATTCAGTAGGATCGATGTTTGATCGATCATTTGATCCTATCACGATCAATCGAATTAATTCACTTTCAATTGTTTCAATCATTTGATCTTATCACAATTAATCGAACTAATTCATTATGATCGATCGGATGTTTGATCGATTATTTGATCCTATCACGATCAATCGAACTAATTCATTAGGATCGATCGAATATTTGATTGATCATTTGATCCTATCACGATCAATCAAATTAATTCAGTAGGATCGATGTTTGATCGATCATTTGATCCTATCACGATCAATCGAATTAATTCACTTTCAATTGTTTCAATCATTTGATCTTATCACGATCAATCGAACTAATTCATTATGATTGATTGGATATTCGATCAAACCTTCAATTTCAATTGTTTAAAGTTTGATCAACCATTTGATCCTATCATGATCAATCGAACAAATGCAGTAGGACCTAACGGATGTGTGAACGAACCTTTAATTTGTTTGAAGTTTGATCGATCATTTGATCCTATCACGATCGATCGAATATCCGATAATTTATATAAAATAAATAATGACATATTATCGGAGGTAAATTTTTGGGAAATAACATTTTAACGCCAAATCCTAATGGAAGGAGATATTACATCAAATTATATGTTGGATGAGTCAAATATTAAATATGTTTTTATTATTAAAATATTAACAACAAATTTAAATTTAATAAATTTTTAGTATAAAAGATCATTAATGTGATATTTATCTTATAATTAATTATTAGCTTAAATTTTATTTTTTTATTTTTTTATTTATTTTTCTACGCAATCTTTAGGGTCGACTTTGAGAGTCGACCCTAATAATAGGTCAATAGCGTCCATTCGTAGTGGACGCTATTGGTCATCAAATTTTTTTTTTAATATTTTTTTAATTCTTCTACGCACTCTTTAGGGTCGACTTTGAGAGTCGACCCTAATAATAGGTCAATAGCGTCCATTCGTAGTGGACGCTATTGGTCATCAAATTTTTTTTTTAATTTTTTTTTAATTCTTCTACGCACTCTTTAGGGTCGACTTTTGTCGACCCTAATGCCTAACTATTAGGGTCGACTCTCAAAGTCGACCCTAATAATAGGTCAATAGCGTCCACTCTTAGTGGACGCTATTGGTGATCAAATTTATTTTTTTTAATTTTTTTTTAATTCTTCTACGCACTCTTTAGGGTCGACAAAAGTCGACCCTAATGCCTAACTATTAGGGTCGACTCTCAAAGTCGACCCTAATAATAGGTCAATAGCGTCCACTCTTAGTGGACGCTATTGGTCATCAAATTTTTTTTTTTTATTTTTTTTTAATTCTTCTACGCACTCTTTAGGGTCGACTTTTGTCGACCCTAATGCTTAACTATTAGGGTCGACTCTCAAAGTCGACCCTAATAATAGGTCAATAGCGTCCACTCTTAGTGGACGCTATTGGTCATCAAATTTATTTTTTTTATTTTTTTTTAATTCTTCTACGCACTCTTTAGGGTCGACTTTTTTCGACCCTAATGCCTAACTATTAGGGTCGACTCTCAAAGTCGACCCTAATAATAGGTCAATAGCGTCCACTCTTAGTGGACGCTATTGGTCATCAAATTTATTTTTTTTATTTTTTTTTAATTCTTCTACGCACTCTTTAGGGTCGACTTTTGTCGACCCTAATGCTTAACTATTAGGGTCGACTCTCAAAGTCGACCCTAATAATAGGTCAATAGCGTCCACTCTTAGTGGACGCTATTGGTCATCAAATTTATTTTTTTAATTTTTTTTAATTCTTCTACGCACTCTTTAGGGTCGACTTTTGTCGACCCTAATGCTTAACTATTAGGGTCGACTCTCAAAGTCGACCCTAATAATAGGTCAATAGCGTCCACTCTTAGTGGACGCTATTGGTCATCAAATTTATTTTTTTAATTTTTTTTAATTCTTCTACGCACTCTTTAGGGTCGACTTTTGTCGACCCTAATGCCTAACTATTAGGGTCGACTCTCAAAGTCGACCCTAATAATAGGTCAATAGCGTCCACTCTTAGTGGACGCTATTGGTCATCAAATTTATTTTTTTAAATTTTTTTTAATTCTTCTACGCACTCTTTAGGGTCGACAAAAGTCGACCCTAATGCCTACCTATTAGGGTCGACTCTCAAAGTCGACCCTATTGAGCTTTTATGTGATTTTTTTTTTCTTTTTTTATTTTTTTTCCATCTTTCAGCGTCCACTTAAGTGGACGCTATTGGTTAAGTATTAGGGTCGACAATAGTCGACCCTAAAAGTTTTTTTTTTTCGCCGCTTAAATTTTTCCCGCCCCTAGGATAATTCCCGCGCGTATATTAGGGTCGACTTATTAGCGTCCACTGTAAAGTGGACGCTAATAGTCAACTTTTCGACCCATTATTAGCGTCTACTTCGAGGTGGACGCTAATACGGAACTATTAGGGGCGACTTTCAAAGTCGCCCCTAATAGTTGAGTATTAGGGGCGACTTTTGAGTCGCCCCTAATAAGTCGCCCCTGATGAGTATCTTTCTTGTAGTGTAGCTATGATCATACATCCTCAACCTGGCAAATGACTGTTCCCACACAACATAGCTTCCTCCTTATATGCCAAATTAATGTCATGTTTGGGTGTGCGTCTGAGAGACCTAAAAATATGTTTAACACTCAAAAAGTCTGTTTGAAGACAAAAATACATGTTTGGTAAAAAATATTAAAAGCGTTTTTAAGGGTCTAAAAAGTCCAAAAATAGTCAAAACGCACTTTTAGTAAAAGTTTAAAAATGAAGTTTTTGCCAAAAAACACTTTTTAACTTAAAAACTCTATTTATCAAACACAATTCCAAACATTCTTTAAGTAGAGGACTTTTTTGTTTTGAACAAAAGAAACCAAACTTCAATAACCCATCTTCCAGACATTTGACATTATACAAAACTAGGGCCGACAATTTTTTAAGTTAACATGCTTGACCCATTTATCAAATTATATATTTTTTATATAATAAATATATGTTAAATAGGTAAAATGGGTTGTGTCCAATTAGGTCAAACGGGTTAAACAGATCACATTTAGGTCTAAAATGGGTCAAACCAGTTGACTTGTTTGTGGTTCATTTATTAAACGGGTCAAGCAAATTGTGGTGGATCACTTGTAGGTAGTGTTCAGTTTAAGGGTCTGACCCATTTAACAAAAATGAGTCAAGTTCAGGTCTACCCTTATCAGGTTGTCGAGTAAACCCGACCCGCTAACCTGCTTTGCCGGCCCTAATAAAACCACTTTTAAACTTCCAAATATTCCTAGCTGCAAATTGTTACAGATAGGAAATCTCGCTAGCTTTGTTTTTATATATGAAGAAAACTAGAATTACAATTTCGAGAAATATTAATGTTTCTTTTTCTCCTTCCCCTTTATTGAATGAAGCAATTTTCGTTCTTTTCTTTTGAAGTTAAGGGTCGTTTATTAATGAATTTAAATCAGCCTATATGACAGTAGAGTTGATTTGCTATATATATACTTATCCCCCTCTTCCCCCTCTCCCGCATTGAATAGAAAAAATAAAAAATAAATAAATGAGGTTCACTTATCCGATTAGGTGTTAGACAAGTTTCGGTGCTCAAATTGCGGCAAATCCTAACTCATCAAACATGTTAGATAGAGCACTTACATTAGCTTAGTCATTTCTTACTTAATTTTATATAAAATAGATAAGCAAAGAGAAATGCTTGGCTTCATTAAAAGTTCATATTTTGATCATTTTAATCCTAGATGGCATGATCATTTTTCAGAAATCTATTAATTTATTGTTTAGAATCTATTAATTTTAAAATGGACCATACCACCTAAGATTAAAATGGCCAAAATATGAACTTTTTAATGAAGCTAAGCATTAAACACTAAAAAATATAATCCTTATAAAATTAAATTAAATTTAAATGATATAAATCAAATAAAATAAAAAAGAGTTTTTATTAACTATTTTGCATAAAAAATACAAGTAAATCAATGTAAATGCTTTACATAATTGAATTAGACGGCGGGGGAACGACAGAGGGGACACTGGTTACTCCGATCAAACCACTTAACAATACAGCGACGATGGTAGACATGTGAGCATGGCAGCTTGGCAGCTTCAAACGCAACCGGAAGCTCCTGTAAGCAAATCGCACAATCCAAAGCTTCTTCAAGCTTCACCGCCTGTACTGCGGATTCTGACCACCGGGGTGACGTCATAACCGGCCCGTCGGTGGTGCTAATCAAATCCTCTGTCCAAAAATAGTACCAACAAAAACCCTCGTCTGGGTCGAAGACATCCCGGAAAACGTAGCCGTAGACGTGCACGTGGTGCATGTCACTAGGCAACGAACAAACATACTCCCACAAATCCTTGATGAATTCGTCAAGAATATGGCGCCGAAAGAACGACGGGAGGGCCATGCGGGAACGCAGTAGTGGTATTATGGATTTTGCGGATTCCTCCGACGACAATAGGCTGCGCTGCACCGGCACATGGACGGGGATGATGTCTCCCTCTTCTGGGTACTCTGGTTCGAACCCAAAGGTCACACACATCTCACCCTCAGATAACGGCATCGTCACGTTGCTACTTTCCATCGGAGAAGAAGAAGAAGAAGAAGAAGCTAATTATGAATTAATGAGAGTAAATATATATACTAATTGGATTTTAGAATCCTAATCGTATTTGGATTTGTTTATCTAAAGATTATATATATCCAAGAAGAAAGAAGACCAAAAAGATAAAAATGTCCATCTATATTTCTCAATAAGACAAAAATACCTTTATAAATTCAAATAAAATAAAAATTAGTTTTTTTTTTTAGAAAAAAAAAATTGATTACAAAAAGGATGTTTTATTTTAAAAAATATATATTTCTTTTTTAAAATTATGTTTTAAAAACAATATTTTAATTTTTTTAAAACAGAAATTTCTATTTAAAAAAAATTATGAAAAAATCAACATACCCCCTTCAAACTACCACTCAATTGACAATGTTTTCCCAAAACTTTCAATTGTGACAATGTGCCCTCAAACTACTAAAAATTGTCAATGTTTCCCCCAATGACGAAACTACCCTTAGTAAAATAAAAACAAAAAATACTAAAACTTCTAAAAAAATCTAAAACTAAAAAATAAAATTAAAAAAAATATATAAAATGTGGCAAATTTTTTTTAAAAAAAATCATTTTTATAAGAAAATAATTTCGATTTTTTTTTTTTGTTTTATAACTTTTTTAAATAAAAATTTTCGTTTTCTAAAGCAAAACTTAACAAATTCTTTTTTTAAAATAAAAATTTCAGTTTAAAAAAATTCGTTTAAAAGAAAATTTAAAATTTTCATTTCAAAAATCGTTATTTTAAAATTAAAATTTTTCGTTTTATTTATTTTTTAATTTATAGTGGTATTTTTGTCTTATTAAGAAATATATATGGGCATTTTTATCTTTTGTTAACCTTGGGGGGATATTAACAATGTTTTGGTTGTTTGGGAGGGGACATTGTCACAATTGAAAGTTTTGGAGATATTGTGAATTGGGTGGTAGTTGCGGGGGTGGACTTTATATAAAAATAAAAAATAAAAAATAAATCAACTTTTATAAAAAAATAAATGAAAAATTTTTAATTTCTTTTCTTATAAAAAGAAATTTTTTTAAAAAACAAAAAAATTGGCCAGATTTTTTATATATATATTTTTTAGTTTTAGGTTTTTTCTAGATGTTTTAGTTTTTTTATTTTTTTTACTAGGGGTAGTTTCGTCATTGGAGGGAACATTGACACTGTTTTGGTAGCTTTGTGGGGGGACTTTGTCACAATTGAAAGTTTAAGGGAGATATGAAGATTTTATTTAGACTTGCACGGGCAGACGGACATTGTCAATTAGGTGATAGTTTGAGGGAATATGTGAACTTTACCCTTTTTTAACAAACTGTTTCGCAAGATTTGGTACTTTTGTTGCAAATGTTTTGTTGGAATAGTAATAAAAAATTATTAATGTGGTATAAAATATCACTGATTAATGGTTGAAATCAGTGATATTCAATGCTGCCCCCATTCCTCTATCAATGCGGATAGAAAGGTTGTTCTTCAAACGGATTTACAAGAGAAACTACTTAGAGAGAAAGAGATGTGAAAGCAAAAGTCAAGAGAGTTATGGCTCACTTGTATGAATCTCAACACCAAATTTTTCCATGCTTCTACTGCGTATCGTCGTAGCTACAATTTCATTTCAAGTTTAAAATCTTCAGATGGTTTTTTTATTTGTTGTAGAGATAATATTGGTGCTTTTCTAGTGGACCATTTCATCAAAAAAATTTCCACTTCTCATCCTCCTTTGAATGATAGTTTGCCGGATTTAGTGAAGGATGTTATTTCTATTGAGGAGAATGCTCTTATTTGTACTATTTCTGATGGGAATGACATAATTCGTGTCAAATTCGCCAATCATGCAAAAATCCGTGATGGGAATGACATAATTCATGTCAAATTCGCCAATCATGCAAAAATTCAAGATGGGAATGACATAATTCATGTCAAATTTGTCGATCATATAAAAAATTATCAACTCCTGATGGGTATAACATTATTCGTGTCAAATTTGCCGATTATGTAAAAATTTATCAACCCTATCAAATGTAGCACTCTGGCTCTTTACAAATCATGGCCCTCCAACTCACGATCATATATGCAAAATTATAGACATATTTAGCTATTCAATCTCAAACTTTCGGTTCTCAAATTTAGTACATGTGGAGATTAACAACTTTCAGAGAGAGTATGGAAAACTTCAAAACCTATTACTTAAGAATCAAGGGAAGATCGACTAGATAGAGCTTAAATGTGGTTTATATTTGCTCAGATTTCCTAAAAACCATGAGGTGAAATGAAAAGGTGACAGTTTTTTTCAATTCAAGACTAGTAAAGAAAGGTTCAAGAAGGCTTCTTCATTAGCACACTGCTTTTTCCTGGTGATATGAAGGGAGACATCAAAATAAACCAAACTTCATTAACCCATCTCTCCAGAAATCGCAGAACAAAAGAGGTAATTTTAAACTTGCAAATGTTGAATGGCTGTGTGAACATCCTTGTCACCCCTGCCACTGCAGCTAACGACAACCTTTGTTTTGTCTGGTAAAGAAGGGCAAAGCTTCTCTAGGTAAGCCAGTGCATGTGATGTCTCTAGAGCTGGAATTATGCCCTCCAATCTAGACACTCTCTTGAAGGCTGCATCAGAAATGATACAAATGTCACTGAATATTGCAAACAAACAGGAAAACTCATTGCCTGCCAACTTCACTGAACCAGTAGGATTACATGCCAAATTACATTCATAACAGGCCTAAAGAGCATATTACCAGGGAGATCCTTTGATTTGGTGAATGAATCATTTATAATTTCTATGATCCAAGTTTGAAAAGCCTCAAATTGAGCATATTCATTCTTCAATGAACAGATTTAACTATGCCAGCAGGTATGCAAGCACACTATGAGTAGCAACAATGTCAAAGACCTTACCTTCTAGAGCCTCCTCATCGGTGGCGCTATGGTATTCAGCACGCCCTCTCTCTTTTAGAAAACTATGCTCTGGTCCAACGCCAGGATAATCCAAGCTATATTTGATCATGATGAAGAAAATCAATTTGAGTAAACAAGATAGTAAAGAGGCAATTACAGTGCATGAACAATAAGAAAGGAGGATTTTGGGCTTGTTTCTTACCCTGCACTAATCGAATGAGGCTCAATTATTTGTCCTTCATCATCCTGCAACAAATAGCTCATGGCCCCATGCAATACTCCAACTTCCCCTAACGTCAAGGTCGCGGCGTGCTTGCCGCTGTTTAATCCATGACCTGCAGCCTCGACGCCGACCAACCTGACATCTGAATCTCCGACAAACTCATGGAAGAGTCCCATGGCATTAGAACCTCCACCAACACAGGCAACGAGCACATCTGGCTTCCCACCCCATTTCTCCAACGCCTGTCTTCTTGTTTCTTTCCCAATTATTGCATGGAATTCTCTGACCATCATGGGATATGGATGTGGCCCTGCAACAGAACCCAAGATATAGTGTGTTGACTCTACATTAGATACCCAATCTCTTATAGCCTCTGATGTAGCATCCTTAAGAGTTGCTGTCCCGGAGTGGACTCCTCTAACCTGCATCAGAACAAGAGTTGAAAATTCTTATTCAAAACATCAGCCATATGTGTTTCCACCTAAATCAGCATGTCTTAGGTTAGTTAACAAGTTACGAATTTTACAAAAACCCTAAACCGAGGGAACCTAATGTAAATGAGATTATGAGAGATACAACTGAAAAAAAAAAATAAGAAGGCACTAGTGTCATCCGTTGATCATGCTCTCACTAAGCTTGCTTAGTGGGTGAAGTTTGTTGGGGTTGACCCAAAAAAGAACCAATCAAAAGCCCTCAATTTCTGAGATGATGAATGAATACTTATGATTCCAATATATGCCCTCAATGGTATTCTAAATTGAGATTGCTAAAGCAAGTTATAGAGTTCAGTACAGGGTTTGTGAACCAATTGACCTTTCTTCATAAAGGGAACCTACAAAATGCATTCATGTAGTCTTGCTAGTCAAATTGCTAAAATTCTTCTCTATGTTATCTATCCCCTCACCTCAACTAGTAGTAACAAAATCTGACTAGTTTTGTGAGAAAATAAATGAAATATGAACACTTGTGTTCAATTTTTCCCAGTATTTATGAAGGAAAACTAAACAAAATCTTCTGAGGACAAGAAAAGAATCAAACCTCAGCACCCAGAAGCCGCATTCTAAACACATTAAGGGCTTGCCTTTCCATGTCTTGGGCACCCATGTAGACAACACACTGCAAACCAAATCGAGCACATACAGTAGCAGTTGCAACTCCATGCTGACCAGCTCCTGTCTCAGCAATTATGCGCTTTTTCCCCAAACGCTTGGCGAGCAATGCTTGACCAATAGCATTGTTAATTTTGTGAGATCCAGTGTGGTTAAGATCTTCCCTCTTCAGATATAAATGAGGGCCCTCTCCATTTGGACTTCTATAATGCTCTGTAAGCCGCTCAGCAAAATAAAGAGGGCTTTCACGTCCAACATAGTCTTTCAAAATTCCATCCAGTTCTTTCTACAATGACCAAAAAATTTACATAAATGAAAATTATGAAAAATATATAAACAACAAGAACAATGATAATGGAATTGACAGCTTTAAACCCACACACATATTACATGCAATATTCATGTAATCAAGCCGCTCAGCAAAATTGATTCCCACCACACACATACGTAACAGAACGTTTTCCATATATTCAGAAACACCCAAACAAAATTCATTGCTAAAATTTAATTATACGAACCTGGAAATCTTCATCGTCTGCGAGGGAATGGAAAGCTTTCTCAAGCTCGGTAAGAGCGGGTAAGAGGGTTTCAGGGACGTACTTTCCGCCAAATTGTCCGAACCGACCGACGGAGTCCGGCCTCTGCAAAGTTGTAAAATCGTTTTCTCCGCTATTGATGTTACATACGGTAGAACTGCAAGAGATGAATGAGCGCTTGGATTCGGGGCGACCCAGATGGAGATTCTTGGGTTTTGATGGGACTTTGAGGGTGGTGAAGGAAGGGAGACAGGTTTTGGGAAGAGACGTAGCATGGTATGTGGAAATGGCCATGTTGAGAAAAACAGAGAGAGAGAGGGAGACAAACAACGTGATTAGCAAAAGACAGAAAATTTGGTGCTTTGTTGGGTATCCGTTTTTTGGTTTTTAATAGGACTTAGGACCTGATAATTGTGTTTATTAGAGGTTGGTGAGAGGCACCCATTGAGAAAAATTAGGAAAGAAATCTGATTTATTTTGTACAAGAGTGTTGATTTTGGATGATGGTTGGTACATTAAAACACTACCATAAATAGACAAATAAATAGTATGGATCCAAGCTTTTCTCTTTTCGCAAATAATGGCTTTTTGTCCCAAATGGAATGCTTATTCATTTCACTCATTTTATCGTTTAGATTTCGTTTTATTGCGTATAACAATATACATTATGTCAAATCGAGTAATGCTAAAAAGAGGAATCCTCCTTGTATCTTCTCAAATGTGATATAACTTTTAAAAACACTATTAAATTTGAGATAATTATTATTAAATTTTAATCTATTACAGTATTTAAAAACTACTTCACATCTAGCATTACTCATGCCGCATCATTATATGAACCACTTTTTAAGCATTGTATGAACCACTTGTTACCGAGGTTGATGTCTTAGGAGTCTTTTAGTACGACCATTATTAAAGCATGCTGAAATACCACTCAACCCAAATGCATAAACGTTTAAACTCAACTATGCTTTATTATTAATCACTCACACTCATGACATATTTCCAATGTAAGACTCAAAACATGTCTACACTTACACGTGTATACTCAACCTTTCTAAACTGTAGTCTGTAGTACGCGATAGGTTCTGCCGAGCCAAGTTCAATCATCTACACGGTTTTACCAAGCTCAATTCAAATGGTCGATACTTGGCTCAATTACATCCCTAGTTGTACCTGATGAATCTTTGGAAGTATAATGCCAAAAAGATATCTTGGAACAGAGCTGCTATACATGCATGCCAAGAGAACAATGGTAAGACCTGTAAAACTTCACACAACCGTTTGCCCGATCTTCTAATATAATGGGGAAGTCTAGCTTTTCCATGCACCTTCAAGAATTAAGGTCCTGTGTTCCCCCAGTGGCCAATTAAATATCTTAATCTCTCACACAAATCCACTGATACCAACAATCTATAGAAAGCCACATGCTTTGAGACTCTGCCAGTCATGCTAGCCATCTGCTTTAACAATCACATGATCCTTTTGTTCTTTTCTTCATATAAAGTAAAGCCTGCCTTTCTGTAATTAAGGGATCTTTCATCTTCAATGAAATTAACAGAGTGGTGAAGGGATACATTGCACAGAGAATCCAAATACCATTTCTAATAAGGTAGACACGAAATTTACACAAACAATTTGGGAGAATAACAGCAATAAGCTCCAGGGTCAAGCTTAAGAGAAACCATCTCTAAGTCCAACCATACAAATTCCTTTTACTCATAAATCGAAAATGGATGACAATCAAACCAGTTAAAAATAACACCATATCTTGGTTAGGGGTTCCACCACTACATCAAAACCTTCAAAACACATCAAGACTAAATCAGGAAGTCACCAAAATGATTTCAAACCCACTCAAAGTTACAAAATTTGAGCAGCTTAGTTGTATCTCAAACCCTCTTTTTCCTGCCCAACAGAGGTCTCTTGCCAATGGCTGAAGAAGTGGTCTTGCCAGAGTGTGGCAGCAGCCCACGCAGAATGGCTAAAACACCTAGACCCAAGAAAGGGAAGTACATCATCAACAGCTTATCAGATGCCTTTCCAGACCCCATTAGTTCTGATAATATTGTAACCTGAAATTTAGACAAATGCACAGAAGAAAGAGATCAATAATCTAAAGTGGATTTCTACCAATGTGACAAAGTCTACTTTGGTGTGGAAGCCAGCAGACCTACACATTTACCAAACAAACAATTCCCATTACAATTTATAGAAAGGTTAGGCAAGAAAGTTTAGGAGTTTATGCGACATATCCTACTCTGCTACTGACCACAATACTTGCAGCTTCACTAATCTAGTTTTCATCCTGAATGAACCCTTAAAATGATAAATTATAAGTACACAAAAAGTTAATTAAACTTAACCCCTTCAACTATCACTCATTTATACATTTTTCTTAGCACGAACTACCATCTGCCTTAAACTATCATTTATGAAAAAAAAAAAAAAAAAAAAAAACTTCCTTTAGGCCAGCTCTTTAAATCAGATAGAATCTTGATCATGTGTCATGCACGTGCGTTTTTTAGACCAAACAGGAGGGGTTTTTTCGGCAGATGTAAAGTTGATGGGTTAAGAACTTGGGAATAACTTCAATTCGGTCAAGGCAAAAAGGGAGGGTTTTCTGCCCACCACTCACAAGCTGACACCTCAGCTTAGCACATAAACTCAAAATGAGAACAAAACACCATATTATTCCTCCCACATTGACCTGCCGCCTACCTCCGCCTGAAGCCGCCGCCCCGAAAACGCCGCTTCCGCTTCCGCCCCTTAGGGGTGGCCCGTAGCCACCCCAGCCACCACGGCGCAGCCACCCCGTGGCCTGGGAGTGGCCGCGCAGGCCACCCCAGCCAGATCTGGGGTGGCCTGCGAGCCACCCCGTGGCCATGGGGTGGTTGCGCCGGCCACCCCGTGGCCTGGGAATGGCCGCGCGGGCCCACCCCAGCCAGATCTGGGGTGGCCTGCGAGCCACCCCGTGGCCTGGGAGTGGCCGCGCGGGCCACCCCGTGGCCTGGATGTGGCCGCGCCGGCCACCCCGTGGCCTGGGTGTGGCCGCGCCGGCCACCCCGTGGCCTGGGTGTGGCCGCGCCGGCCACCCCGTGGCCTGGGAGTGGCCACGCCGGCCACCCAGATGGGGCTAGTGGTTCCTCATTTTTGTCCTCATTTTTTTTTGTTTTGGTGTTTTGTTCTCATTTTAAGTTTTTGCATTTTTCTTAAAATGTTGATGTGTCATGTTGTGATTGGTGGGCAGAAAACCCATGTTTTCTGTCACAACCGTATGGCAGCAGCTCTCTAAGAACTTAAGTGTAACTAACCAAGACAAATTATCATCATATGATGGATGGATGGGATCCAACTATGCAGCCGCCGTTGCTCAATGCATCAGATCTGTGTTTTTTCAAGCTAGTTCACCATTTTGGAAGGATTTAGTCGACAGCTTATATCAGATAAAACTAGCAAGATTACGAGTTTCGCAGATTGTTTTAGACAGGCTGATTTATTGGAAAATTTGCAACAAACCCATTTCACCAATACCAAAAAGAATTATCATCAGCTGAATCTGGGACCTAAAACCAATCATAATGGTAAAAAAATTGATTTTACTATGGAATGGATGGAACCCAACAAAGCATAAGAGAGAGAGAGAGGAGGGGGTGGGGGGTGGGTGGGGGTGGGGGGTGGGGAATTACCATGGAGGTGAAGCAAGAGGCCCCATAGAGCAGGCACGTGGTATCAAACCAAGGCTTCCCACCGAGAATCCCATACAAATTGAGCAACGCGAGTGGCCACTGAAAGAGAAGCTCGAGCCACACAATCCCCACGAAGAAATGGGGCTTCTCCGCCACAAGATAGTCGCCGTACTCGTGGGAGTACCAGTTCTTGAGGTCGACGATCACTTGCGGGAACAAGCTGAGAGGAAGACACGTCTGCGCGTCTATCAGCGGCGCTGCGAGTGCGATCACCAGAAAGAAGAGAAAGAGCACGGCGTCTGTGAGCTTCAGTAAAGCTCCCATTTTGATGATTTTGTTCTGGAGATTGCTTGTGTTTGTGCTTGTCTGTGAGAGAGAGAGAGAGAGAGCAAAATGGGGATCTGGAACGTTGAAAATTCAACGGGGACTGATATTTATATGGGCGCCGAGTAGGCTACAAGAAGAAGAAGAATAGGAAGGAAAAGTGGAATTCCCCGGCCAATTTGGGTTGTTTATTATTATTATTATTATTATTATTATTATATTAAAGAGCTATTTAAAATTTTAAGAGCGGCAAATTTAGAACAGTGATAATCATAACATCGGCATGAGTGAATAGTCACTTACGATAGTATATTTTATAATATTATTGTTCAAAATTTTTTTTAATAATATAATAATATTATAATACACCAACGGGAATAAATAGTCACTTATACCGATGTTATGATTATCACTATCCATCCGTCCATTTGTCACCAAATATAAAATTTTTGTCAAAGTGGTCATAGGCAGAAAACTCATTTTAATAAAGGTGCTTTTGAAAATCCAAAAAAAAAAAAAAACTTTTTGATAAAGTGATAAACCATATGAATCAAATTCATATTTAACCCTTAAATTTTATATCATGACAATTTGGCTCCATTACCTGATCAAAGGGTTGTATTTATGGAATCAACTTCTTGAATCGAATTTGCCATGTCTAGTATCTTTTAAAAATATGAACATATCATTATTGTAATATAAAAATTATAGATACTGTTTTTTATAGTTGATGGCACATCGGTAGTCTAGTTAATGAGACTTATTAAGACAACAAACTAGGCAAAAATGACTTGTCGGAAGTGCAAGCAGAAAACACTTACGCTTAACTCAATAAAGTATTCTAAAGAAAACCCAATGATAAGAGAGTATAGGAAAGAGATAAGCATAAAATTATAGATATTGTTTTTATAGTTGATGGCACATCGGTAGTCTACTTAATGAGACTTATTAAGACAACAAAGTAGGCAAAGATGACTTGTCGAAAGTGTGAGTATAAAACACTAGAACGCTTAACTCAATGAAGTATTCTAAAGAAAACCTAATGATAAGAGAGTATAGGAAAAAGATAAGCATACCTCAACGTAGGGACCATTACCTTCATTTATAGGACTTCAACCAATATGGACATGGTAATTTGACTGGCAATGGCCAAAGGTAAATGGACCGATAGAAAGGCGGCATTTACTCATGAATTGTTTTTTTTTTCCAAGAGATGCTTCAATTGAGTTTAAATATGCAAAATCATAAATGATTGGATATCTTTCTTTTTATGTCCTCTCACTACATGTCTATCAAATAGGTGATCATCGATTAATAACTCCCTCGATGAAGGAATGATTCGTCGATCATAATCCAAGAAGTAACGGGCTTTATTAGGCTAAACTAAGCCTTGCTAGCTTAAGTAAGTCTTGCAGGATTCGAGAGAGCCTCTAGTAAATGGTATATCTAGATACATCACTTTTATTTCTAGAATAAATCTAAAAGTTTAACTCTCATAAAACTTCTATACAGTTGGGCTAATGTGGAGTACCCATAAACCATTGGATTTATAACTATTTTTTTAATAAATATTGAATAAGAGTTAAGCTTGTAGTATTGCTTTAATTTCTAAGATAATATCTAAGAATCAAGATTAAACTAATTTCTCTGTGAACCCAACGATTTAATGTTGCTGAACAGTAAATAAGTTATATAATATTTATAATGTATAGAGTATCTTATCATTTAATTATTGCTTTTAAATTAAATTAGTCCTATTTTATAATTTTAGTATTTATCATAGTTATTGACTCCATAATTATTATATTTATTAATTTTATATTTGTTACAAATTAAGAATTTGTAAGAAATAATAAAATATAAAATACTCAGATTAAAAAATAAAAATGATGACTAGAAGTGAAGGAAATCTATCTGGTAAAATACCTTGAAAAGGGCAAGAAAACACGTGTAAAAGCCAAAAGCGGTGTCGTCTTGGAGAAAGGCTCGAAAGACAAAAACTGTTGCCAATTGCCTCTCTGTGACTCTTTTGGAGGATCAGAGAGAGGAAGAGAAATGGGCGAGACAAGGCCGGTGCCGAGGAGAGAGAGCCCATGGGGGACGCCAGAGGAGGCGCACCGTCAGCCAAAGGCCCATAGATGCAATGACAGAGCCGAGGATGTCATCCAAGTAATCCTCATACTCTTAAACCAAAACCCTCTCTTTGCGTACACTTTTGTCAATTTTTTCACCTATTCACTTACTGATTTGCTAAAAAGCTACACCTTCTAAGTGCTTGTATTTATAATATCTGGTTCTGGTGATAGTAATCTTTAAAGTTCAGTCTTTTACTTGGGTTTCTTGGGTTTGTCTTGGTTAATTTGATTGTACATTTATAGGGATCTGGTGTGTGAATGGGGGTGTTGGGTACTCTTGGGAAGTTGAGGGTTTGTGGGTTTTAATTGGGGCTTATGTTTGTGCTTTTTTTAGTGGGAATTTGTGTGTATGATAGAGGGGATGGCCCTTTTGGTTATTTGTTTTAGTTGAAAACTCTTTGCTTACCTATCAAATTAATGAAATTGAACTCACTTTTGGATTCTAGCCTGCCAAATTAGTATAATGAAGTGCCATCCTCTTTTTTTTTTTTTTTTTTTTTTTTTTGGTTTAGGAGCTAAAATAAGCTCTCGTTACCCCCCGACCAAATAAAGAAAAAGAAAGACATAAACAGGATAAAACACTGGCTTGTGGGTTTGGATTTAGAGGAGAACTATTTGTCCTTCTTTAGTCTCTTTGGTTTGCTTTTTTCATTGGGCCTCGAGTAATGATATAAAGAAGACTAGAGTCCTACCAAATATAATGTTGCTTTTAAAATCACCATTGAATTTGAGATGGTCATTATTGAATTTCGATCTGTTGGTAATTTTAAAAGCCACATCATATTTGGGAAGATTCTAGGAGAACTCTAGTCCTCCTTATATCACTATTCATAGGGGCTCTGTCCAAAAATTCCCATTGGTTTCTGTACATGCTTCTAAGGATGTAACACTAGCGTCCACAACAATAGTTGTCCTAGTTGCCATTTCAATATCTTTGGTGACAGAGGAGAACTCAATTGAGGATGGTCGTGTGGATGATTGTGAGCTATCAATTACTTGGGTAGTTGTTGGATTTAGAAGAGAGGTTATATATATTTGCACCAATGAGAACATATTATGGACTCGGAAGTGCAATGAGGAGGAGTGAAATAATAGGTAATAATACTGGAGCTAAAGAACCAAGGCGGTCATTCAATTTTGACTGTTATAGAAATTGAAGAAGATTTTTGACAGGGAAGAAGATGAAGATACATGTATATTTTCACCAATGAGAACATATTGTGAACTTGGAAGTGTAATGAGGAGTGAAATAATAGGTGATAATACTGGAGTTAAAGAACAAAGGAGGTCATTCAATTTTGACTGTTATAGAAATTGTTGAAGAATTTTGACAGGGAAGAAGATGAAGAATGATGATAACATATGCAACAGCAATGACAACAATAAGAAAATGAAAACCGTCCTTCATTGAAGAAAATTTTATATTTGGGCGAACAACAACAGAGGCACTAGTAGCTTTATGAGACAGAAACAAATAAGTCAAGAACTAATGTTGGAGATAGATTAAGAAAACCAAATTAAAGATTGTTCCAATCCACCATTTCAAGAGCTAAAAACAGGCCTTTCCACTGAATATCTTACCTGCCATACATGGTAACAGAAGCTATTAGCTTTTCGTCTTCCTTTGATGTCCTTGTACCTTTCTTCAATCCACTTCTATCACATCAAGGTTTCATGTTTGTGCTTGATTTAAGTTGGAATTTTTTGGTGTGGGAGTGAGAATGGATGGGAATGCCTTTTTTTTTTTTAGTTGAGAACCCTTTCATTACCTATCAACATTTTGAAATTGAACTTGCTTCGGTATTCTTACCTGCCAAACTATATTGTGAAGTGCCGCTCTTTTTAATTTAGAAGCAAAAATGAACACTCTTTACTCAAGCAACCAAAAGAAGAAGAAGAAAAACTTAAATAGAAAATAACATTAACAGCAAATATAGCATGGAACATGTAATAAGTGGCCATTACATTTTAACATGGAGAATCCATTGCGCTGGTAGAGGGCAAGGGATTTTAGAGGATGAATTGCGAGAGGGTGGTGAAACATAAGCTCTTTGGTCAGAGGATTTATCTTGAATTTGTGGTTTTACAGGTCATATGCGTTTCACTCAGTAGCATAATTGATTTCTTCAGAAAATGATCATCTTTGAGTTGATTTAGGTGAAATTTTCAATTGTAATGGAGATTTGGTAGGACATGCATATTGTATTTTTTTTTTAAGTGCATAGTTGATTTTTCTGGGTTGATGTTTGTATGGAGGAAAATAATCAATCTTATTTATTGTTTTTAGTTAATTAGAATCTCTCCTTGTCCCCCTGCAATGTGCAGCTAATGGAAAAGTCATGTAAAAAGGGTTGTTGACTGTTTCTTTCTTCCAGTTTCCTTTCATGCGTGGTTTAAGAAATGGGAGATTTGCCTTTACTCGTCTTGGGTTCAATTAACATTGGTTTGTTTTGTAGGCATGTTTTGAGGGAAACCCATTTAAGACAGTTCCAGGACCCTTCAAGCTCTTCTGGCAATGCATGCGTTCTAAACCTGGGTATGGTTGATGTTTAGTATGCAGTTCCAATCTATTCTTTTAAATGTATACTCAACTATGTATGAATAGATCCATGGAATCTATTCACATTTAAATACGAACCATTAAATGCTAAACATATCTCATAAATGCCCTCAATTTAGTTGATGAAAGATGGCTAAAAAAGAAAGATGGCTCTTTAGAGCTGCTCTTGTGGCCACGATTTTCTATTTTCAGCACTCCACAAGTTGAGGCCTGTTATGGTGGCACATTGATCTGAAGGTTATTGTTATGTTTGTGGAAGTGCATTCAGCAAAATCTTTAGATTTATGTTAATGCCACCATTATGTGAACAGTGTTTGTGGTGGTGCAGGGAGGAGCCGACAGAGCCATATACCTATTTGCAGTTGGATCCCCCGAAGACAGAGGTGAAACTTGAGTGAAGCTACTTATGCAGAAAGCCTTCAAGACAATTTTAGTTTTAGGTGCAGTTTTATAATTTCCAAACTTCCAGTTTTCTTGTCTATCAAATATAAGGCTTACATGAAGTTGGAGTGACACTAAGATTTTGGCTTTCTATTTGATAATAAAGATGTTACGTGCACCCCAAAATTTACCAAAGTGATCATAATTTATACCATCTGTCAGGCATAACTGTTTGTCCTTTTTTATCTTATGTATTGCTACTTGGTTGCTTATACTGCATCACAAAATGTCCCTTGCCAAACAATGAAAGATTTGCCATTGATCAATTTTCAAATGTTCCTGTAACTCAAATGTGGGAATTTCAGGCTTTAAGAAACCTTTTGCTAATCTAAAATATCACAGGCCACAATTTAGAATAAAAAAGATTACTGCTGCTTGAATGTTTTATGCTTAAAGGGTTTTTTTTTTTTTTGAACATACTAAGAAAGATGTGATCTGTCTTGATTGAAATATGGTTTCTCCTTGAGTGCTGTTTAATTGATGACAAGAGTTTCATGGGTAATTACATATTAAAGGCATAAATTTGATAAGAAAAAAAAATCAAACAAGTATTTTCCGACATTTGTGTTGGTAGAGGGAGGTGGTTGATTGTTAGAAATGGACTATCTCTGTAAACAGCGATGCAAAATCTCTGCTATTTCTTTTTTTTTTTTTTTTTCTCTCTTTCTGCTTTGAAGTCTTTCTACAATTGCTGAACATGAACAACACAGATGTTATTCATAGTTGGAGATGCGGGCTCTTCCCGCCTCTGCCTTTCTCCATGACATTCAAAGCTGCAGGAGGTGGATTGACAACCATGAAAAATCCGGTGACATGCTGACTCCAGGTCATTTTCTTGGGATTTAGACAGATTTTTTTTTTTTCTTTTCTTTTATTTTTTTGCTATATCTACAGATTAATCTTCTAAAAATCAATCATGGGCTCTCCCACAGTCAGATTCCTCTCCACAGTCCATGGCAGGTCAAAGAGCTTTGCAGTGATGAATTTGAAGATCTTATTGACATTGATGTTGTAGGTTGCACTTGAAAAGAATAGGGTCGCATTCAGGGCCTTTGCTAATGCTCTTGCCTGCCAAGAAATAAGATTAATTAGAAATCATCATATCACATTATGCAGATCATATGAGCTTCAAAATGGTTAACTTGGTTAGTTTGTGAGCCCCTGTTGTCCTTAAAGGAGGTAGTTAGAGAGCCTCTACCATCACTGAAAATAGTGGTTGGATTGATGGTGTCTCCTTAAAATAGGGTGACAGTATGCCCCATTGTTCCTTGAATTGGATGTCTCCTTAAAGTGAGTTGTTGGTTAGTTTTATGAAACCAAAACTATCCTTAAAATGAGTGGTCACTGTTTGCATGGCACAAAAATCATTTGAGAAACGTTAGAAACCGCATTTTTATCACATCACTATCTCATGATGTTGATCTGTCAATCTCAACAAACTCTTAAATTTTTTTTTTTCTTTCTTTTTTTAATAATGACTGATTCAAGAATTAGTTGAGACTGTCATGTCAGCATTGTGAGATAAGAAGTAAATTTTAACATTATTCAAATCATTTCAGCTAAAAATAACATTGTTATCTCACAATATTAATGTGTCAATTCTAACCAACTCATGAGACTGACAGATCAGTCAGGGTCGTAAAATAGTTGTAAGATAAAAATGCAATTTCTAACAATTCTAGGTGATTTTTTTGCTTAGGCGTGAGGAGGATGCAACGTCCTTATCCATTCATAACTCATGAGAATGCGCAGTCTTCTCAATCCTTATCCATGTCTGTCTATTCTCCAAGATTGACAAATCTAGTCTAGCTCATATTCTACCCTAGAAAATGCCTATAATAATTCATAATCTTGACAATTAACATCTAAATGAGTATTCGAGAATATTAGGTGAAATAATACTGATTTGATTGCTTAAAATTATAAGAGAACAGTGGGATGATAATTAAGAAATCATGAACTATTTGAAGGCTTATCAAACTGAACCATCTTCCCATTCTTCTCTTAATTTTATGATCTTTATTTCAATTCATTATCCCATGAATACAACAACAAAAACAATAATAATAATAATAAGGATAAAGTTTTTTCTCTAAAATGGGCAGGGGAAAATTCCTCCGATCAATTTATTAAATTTATATTTGTTTTCAGACCATGCAATTATCACACAGACATTAATTTAATAGACTGAATTGAAAGAATTTTTTAACTCAAATTATAATTTTTACCTGACTTCCGATCGTCCACTGCAAATCTATGGGGAGTTGGATGAAGTCATCAAATTTTGTTCCGATTAAAACAAGAATTGCCGTCTATAAAAATCATGCATACAAGAAATATCACATACATGATGAGCATCAGCAAACAAAAAATATCTAACAAAGAATTTGTGAAAAAAAATTAAAAATATGCATACTTGATTCCATTTTCTCACTTCTTGATGCCACCTTATGACGCTGCAATCAAGGAAATTAAACCCATCAAAATCAAGTTTAAGAAAACCATATCCATTTACCCCTAAATTCCTTCAAATTCATAATCAATGCAAAAAAGTAAAAAATTGATGATTTAGATTGCATTTATCCCTCGATTTTGTAAGCCAAATGGGTTTTAAAACAAAATCAGAGTGCATTAGAAAGCATCGACGGTTTGATTGTCTTTTTAAAAAGGCACGATTTTAAAGATCGAACCGTGATTTTACCGATTACTATTTTTTTAAACCGCACGTTTTAAAACGGTTAAACGGAACCAAACTTAAAAGGCTCACCTATTTAGAGTACACCGACTTGTTAGATCAAACATGAGCAAAATGGCAACAGAATCCTTACAAGCAGCAGGAACGTGATCCCAAGCTTTTTTATCACCTGCAAGAATATATATACAATCATGATATATTATATATATATAAACAAATGATGCCTAAAAGAAACACATAGACATGGATTCACGTTGAGAAAATAAAAAAATAAAAGAAAGAAAGAAAGAAATCCAGCATACCTCCTACTTCCCAAATACAATAAGAAATACGTGCACCTCCAACCAATAATGTCTTATCCACTATATTCAATTCTTTCTTCTGCTGGGCTCTCTGTTCTTCATGCTTCCCTACATACTTCTCCTTCAACCATTAACAAGATGATCACCAGAAACCTTATGAGTCATCAATGGCAGCGGAGATAAAATCCCAAAGAAAAATACACACCCATTATGTTGATGAAAATCTATAACACAACCCAGAAAGCATTTTTTTGTTTTTTGTTTTTTGTTTTTTTTTTTTCTCTGAATGAAAACATTAACAAACAACTTAAAACACAAAACACAAACCAGAAAACTTGTCTTTCCAATTTGACGATCACCCAAGAGAGTGATCTTCAAGGCAACCAAGTCGGAGCTGTCGACGTCGTGGTTATGAAACACGGGTGTGTCAACATGCTCCTCCGCCGCGAACTCGGCGGCCTCGGGAGTGCCTAGAGGCGACGGAGACGGCACCATGGTATGCGGCAACATGCGGTACCGGATAGGTTTCCCTAGGGAGCACAAGAGAAGCCGGTCCAACAGCCGCCGGAACCATCGGCGGAGGATCAACATGCGACGACGAAATCTCCTCCGCAGGCTGAGCTGAACAACTTTTCGACAAAGTTCAGTCATTTGAGAGGTTTATGGGAGAAGAAGGTTGGATGGATATGGATGATGGCAGGCTGGGGACTGAGTCTCTCTCTCTTCTCCTTGAGGGAATGGAAGCTGATGAGATTGTAATGGCTCTCATAAGAGAGATCTCAAAAGGGTCGTCTCTGGTTATTTTTAGTATATGCTTTTATTGGGTGTTTTTTTTTTTTTTTTAATTTTTCTGTTCAGTTACAACGACCTTTTGCGATCAATGTGACTGCTTTTACGGGACGGTTGACCGGTAATATGGACAAGATCTAATGATTTTAATACTTCCGATTGCCGGCTTCTGTCTAATATTTTTAAGTCGGTTGGTCGGGCTTTTCTTCTGTAAATTTTCCTTTCATTGAGGGTTTTTTTTTTTTTTTTTTTTTTAAATGGAAATAAAGTTTTTCTATAAATTAAGTCGAAAGAAATTATTTGATTTTTTTATTCCTAATCAATAGAAAGGAGGAAAGGGCTAAGGGAGCGGTGGCCGGTAAGTCTTTGCTCCTATTGATTCGAATGGAGAAAACGGGCAATGAGTTGATAATGAGAAGTGGTCCATTTGGTTATTAAGCGTGTGCTCTAAAATTGGCACATCTATTGAATTTGCTAGAATTACTCTCTGATCATGGTTGAGAACAGTGATAGCCGCAGTTGAGGACTTTCTAAAGTCCACATTATAGTTAGCTTTAATGTGGCTCGGAGGAGGAGGAGCGCATTTTGCACAACTTAGAGAGGAGAATTACATGTTTTAAAGAAAGATGTTAATTTAATCATTATAAAATTCTATAATGATTCATCTTTAATTTAATGGTAATTTTAAAAGTCATATTAACTTTCAGTAAATAAAAAGATGATATATATAGCATTACTAGTCAATCTCTAATTTAATTTGTCTAGAGCAATCTGCTCTATATGCTTGATTTTCAATAATTCACACTGAGAAGCCTATCCCGCTCTGATTTCGCAGAAACTAATGGGGACAATGGAGGGTGTAGCCTTTGAGGTGGCGCTACTTGTTGTCCGTCAAAGCCATTAGGAAAAAATTAGAGTTTGCTGGACGGATGCTTTTGTCATGATTGTCCTCTCGATTTCACTTTGATTGATCAATAGAAGAGTCTATGATTTTCTTTCAAAAGAAATAATAATAATACAATAAATTGAAGAAAATTTCTCCAACCTACTTATTTATATCCTAATAATCGAAAAAATAATAATTAATGGACACACTTACTCTCTATTTATTATATTCAATATTAACTATAAAAGGTGAGAAACCATTTTGGATCGTTGACTTTCTTAGATTGTACATTTAATTTCCCGAAACCTATATCTCTTTAGTTTAAAAAATATCTTTTCTTCCCATTTTTGTGTAAACCTTTTAGATAGCAATCAGAACAATTTTTGTTTTAATGTTTTTTTCGTAGACCGATATACGACAAAAATGGGAAGATAAGATATTTTTTTAAAAAAATATCTTACAGAATTGAAATGATATAGTGCTTATCTAATGGTTAATTTTTACAATTATATCATCAAGTTGTAAGACAATCGTGCAAGTCTACTAAATAACATTACTCACTCATTCTTTTTAAGTGCTTATCTAAGGGCTAATTTTCACGGCTATATCATCAAGTTCTATGGCAATCATAAAAGTCTACTAAATAGCATTACTCACTTCTTCTTTTTTTGCTAGAGTTTCTCGTACTATATATGATTTGTTTGGGTTGGCAATTTTTTTTTTTTAAAAAAAACACTATTTAAAAATAGGGATGAAAACATAGTTAAGCGTTTGGTAAAATCATAGTTTAGTCTTTTAAAATTGTGCATTTTTAACATTGCACCTTATTACCTGCGATTTGAAAACGTAGATTTTTTTACATTTTTAAATTACAATTTTTAAAAAACATGTTCCTAGATGATACACTTTTTGTGATTTGATTTAAAAATTCCAGTTTTTGTCACTGAAATCGCAATTTCAAACGTACTCTTAGTCAATTAAAAATTATATATAGTTACGAAAATTAACAAAAGTAAAGAGATTATGTGTACTCCATAATTGAGTGAAAAAAAATATTGTTATTCAAGGCGGCTCTTTTTTGGCATTCAGTCAAAGAAACGATGGATTGGGTTATTTTATGACCAATTTTCAGTTATTTGTTTTAGTTTTTATTAAGTATAGTATTGTATTGTATTGTATTTATTTATTTTGACATGTCCATACAAGGAAAGGGGGAGAGGAGATTCGAACTAGTGAATTCCGCTTCATTAGGCGTGGTCCACAGCTGATTAAGCTACCTCTTGGAGACAATATTGTATTTATTTGTTTAGGGCTTTGGTGTTAATTAGAGACATTAAAGTTACTTTTGTTATAATTCTTTTTAAATAATACTATAAACAACATTTTTATCTCATAACTATTTCATGATGTTAACATGGCAGTGTCAATCAATTCTTAATTTTTATTTTTTAACAACGAAATGATCAAATGATTAGTTGGGATTGTCAAATCCACATTGTGAGATTAATAGTTATAAAATAAAAATATAATTTCTACAATTTCTCTTCCACAGTCATAAAGTTAAAAGGATGAACTAATTTTGATATAATATAATCTTAACTCAAATGTATAAGCTTAATTGTGTCTCCCATATATTTTGATATTTTTACTAATTCCATCAATATTAATTTTGAAGGAATTGTGTAATGTTCAAGAGGTCAAACTAACTCTAAACATGATTTAAAAAAGTTTTAGGAACAAAAAATCAACAAAATCATAGAGGAAAGTAAATAACATTAATATTGATGATGTTGTAAATCACACTACTATTGACCTCCAATCAAGAATATGCCTGCGAAAGAAAGACAATATAGATAAACACATAGATTTACCATAAGTTAAAAGGGATGCTTTCAAAAAAAAAAGTTTCTTTCAGTTTTGTTCATCACGTAAAATAATTATACGAAACATATTACACATCATTCTTTCAACTATCTCTTTTTGCAAATCTAATGAATCTATTATTGAATTTGTAAATTCATGTGTATCTTACATAAATTCAACGATGGATTTACCCGCTCACTATAAGGAGATTGGTGAAAGATGAGATAGAGAATAATTTTTATCATTTCTCAAATTATACTTCTGCCCCTCATGAAATGTGGTCAGTTTTACCTTTTTTTTTTAAAAAAAAACACTTAAACAATAGAACTATAATTGAATAACAAGCATCTTTCTTATCTCTTTCTCTTACATATATAAATTGATATATAATTGTGATACAAGTGGTATCTATGATGCTTCTATTTTATTCGTCAGCTTATTTAATGGGGCTTACCTACTGGCAATCTGGTGATGTGTACATTCCTAGATCAAAAGTATAAAGTGATCTAACTAATATATATATATAAAATATGGAATCTTGATTGGGATGATGCGAGAAAGCTCGACATCTCAACCATACAAAATGGCGGGAAAAAAATGGTATACCCACTTTAACAATGAGTCAAAATTCAATAGTGATAAGGAAAAAAAAAACAATAGTTTTTTTGTTGGGACAACTTATGTGTTGAACTGCTTCATCTTGTACTGTGATGTTGTATTGAAATATTTTGTTCTAATGCTCCATTTCTTTTCAAAGACTTTACACTGTTTCTTACGGGTGGAGAACTGGTAATTTAACGTGGTATTAAAATTAATGATTTCATGTCTCTAAGGAGTAGCTCAATTGGCTGTGGACCACGCCTAATGAAGCGGAGGTCACTAGTTCGAATCCCCCCTCCCCCTTCCCTTGTGTGGACATGTCAAAAAAAAAAAAAAAAAAAAATTAATGGTTTCATTATCTACCTTTCATTTTAATTAAATATTTTACACATTAGGCCTCATTTAATCGGAGCAATTTTGAAATTACATGTGAGGAAAAATATTAAAGTATTAATTAAATTATTTAATTTATGACGGGCAAACAAATATTATCTCAACCTTTTGTAAACTCTTTTCTTTTATTAATGCAATCTACTTTTAAAAAAACAAAATTCCAATAGTGACCTTGATGCAGCACCACAAAGGTCGGTCTCTTACCGAACCAAAAAAAAATTAACGTGGATTAATCCCATTACTGCACGTAATATTTTAATATAATAACATGTCACCAACCTCATGGGTCATATGATTAACTTTAATTCTTACAAAATTCTACGACTCCTATCAACGTTAAACGGGTGTTCTTAGGGAAAAATACAAACTAAATAATGTTTAATTAATAAAAGGAATATCGGAGTGACGTGCCCTCATGACTCATGATGATGAAGGTTTTAAAATAAATACATATATATAAATAAATGAAGTAGATTTGAATTATGTGGCAAGAAGTTATAGATAATCAAATTAACCATATGTTAATTAAGAAAAAGATGTTTGGTCCTTTAGCCTTAATTAAACGGGCTAGGCCCTAGGGTTTTGATTCTTCTATTGCTTGCATCAATTAAATTGTGCCCTCAAACTCCATCTCTTATGACGGTCGGGTTCTTTCAATTTAGTTTATTAAACTGACATCTATTCTTAGAATATGCAATTCTCACGTTCATATTGTTAATTCTATTAAAAATGCATTTAAAAAAAATAAAATACTTTAAGGATAGATGTCGGTTTTATAAATTGGGTTGAATCAAGCTAGTTTGAAAAAAAAAAAAAAAAAAAAAAAAAAAAGGTCCACGTAAGTGTGCGCTTAAACTCCTTCCCTATATTGGCTTCCTCCGGGTGGTCGATGTTGTTCTTTGCTAAGAGTGCAGATGGGTTTGGACCTCATGGGGTTCTTACACCTGTAATTAGGGTTTGTAAACTTCATGAGGTTTATGACTCTTCCTACACTTCTTTTGCTTTTAAAACCGCTTTATTCGGTCCCTTAGAGAGGACATGGCTAACTGTTTGGCCCATTTCTTACTTTGTTCTGGTTATTTGTATTGTTTATTTCTGTGTTTAGGTCTATTGTAGGGGAGCCCACCTATTTTCGGTATTTTGATCACTTGTAACCATTTTCCAATTTTATTAAAAAAAAAATTAAAATTTTTTTAAAAAAAATAATAAAAAATAAAAATAAAAAATCCTTACCCACAAATTTCTAAAATAATTAAAAATGAATCGGATAACTTGTGTACAAAGGAGCACATATCATTGGGCATGTAGTAGACATTCGATTAACCAAGTCTATCTACAAGCCTCAAGACAATTGCTCTGTTTATTAATGCTTTTTAGATGGTACTTTTTTTTTTTTTTTTGTAAATTGAAAAAAATGTTCTGATATAACATAAAAGTAAAAATAGTTTTGAATATTCTATGAGAATTATATATATTTTATTATTATTTATTAATATTTTTTTAAAAGAAAAATGTGATATCAAACAAAGCCAATGGTATGTTACACAAAGTTGTCAAGTTCAACGGAATTTGCTGAACATGTGGATATTGCAGGTTAGGTCGCAGAGGGGAATTTATAATGTTTCTGGCATGGCATAAGCTCTTAAAGATATCTTTAGGAATGGAAAAGAAATGGGATCCCTTCAGATTTTGCCACGAAGAAGAACATTCTAAAAATGGCCAATTTTTCTTGTTCTCTGAAAATGAAGCCGAATGGGAGCCAACATGATTACAGCATATCGTTCTATTTTGGATAAGACAAAAGATCAACAGAGAACATTTCTTATAATTCTAAAGAACAAGTACTCTTTTTTCTCCATTCAAACCATGCATGGTAAAAACAATCTACATCTTGAATATAGCTTCATTGCTTCATTGAAAAAACAGGTACAAAGTGGTCTATAACTATGAAAGATTTTCTCAATGCTTTCTATATATATATATAGCTTGCCTAACCTTAAGTGTTAAGAGGGAGAAGCAGATATCTGAAGTATAGATGAAAATGTATTGATCTGTTTTGTTGCCAAAGAGAAGCATTAGAAGCTCCACCAGCCAAAGAACAAATTTTCCTTAAGGGGGTGAATTGGACTGCCCATCTGAGCTATGGCTGGCTTGTCGTTTGCTATCGCTACTCTTTCGCCTAAGAATCTCCTTGATCTCTACTTCTTTCCTATCTACAAAATCAATCAAGTTTTTGAAGCTAGTTGTTCGGATTGAGCGTCCGGACCGTGTTGTCGGTTCAATCTCCTCCACATCCCCTTCCTCAGCCTCGGGGATAAACCTGCGGTATTGACATAAGACCTTACAAGAGAAGAAAATAAGAGCAATGAAGCATGCAATGCCACAGATAAGGAACAGGCCCCAGAAGCTCTTCAGAGATAGTTGGGTTGAATCAACTTCGTTAATTTGCATAGTGCACTCGGAATGTGTCAGCCATTTATTATGGATCTTTTGAAGATCACCATTCTCTGAGAGCTGAAGAATGGCAGTTGACAAGTCAACTGCAAGAGGAGAGTCCCTTTGGAATGCCTGAGACAAAGGAAAAATTGAATAATTAGAAAGATATTGGACCATTGTGCACGTCTCATGAATTCCTATCTTAAGAAAGAGATTCTGAAATCATTTGGGTAAACTAGAGTTTTCATTAAGTTTAGAACAGGAGACCATGAGGGGCCTAGACTGTTTTACAAAGGGAATCAGGTGTAAATCTATCGATATTTTTTGTCCCTTTTTTGGCATCTAAACTTAAGTATAATATTATAAAATAATTTAGGAGAAAATACACTTTACCCCCTGAACTATCCACTCATTTGCACTTTTAACCCCAATATTTAAAAAGTGACACTTTACCCCCCCAAAAAAGTATCTGACATTGACACTTGACCCCATGAAGTAAACTTTACCCCCCAAAAGTATTTTGAATTGAGTAAGTGTCAATTCAAAATACTTCAGGGGGTAAAGTATACTTTATGGGATTAAGTGTCAATGTCAGATGCTTTGGATGAATAAAGTGTCACTTTTTAAACATTGAGGTTAAAAGTGCAAATGGGTGGATAGTTCAGGGGGGCAAAGTGTATTTTCCCCAATAATTTAAATTCCTTGATATGTTTTAAATACAACAGAAAGTAATTAACAATACTTGAACTTAGAAACAAAAAGAATATATAGAAAGAGCATAAATAAATATAAAGAAAAAAGAGTCATCTGATGATTTATTTATATATCAGAATATTAACATTACTAGGAATATTTTACATAAAACATGTAGCTTATTGATACAGAAGATGGAATATAAAAGGTCTAACAGAGGAGGCTACTATTATGTGCAATATCTAGCATATTAAGGCATTTATCTAGATATAGAATGATACATATATACTTCTTCTGTAAGGAGTTGGAAATTCTGCCGCAATTCACTTAAAAGCCTGGAGCTGGAAATTTCAATTTCCAACTCCCTACATGCGATTTAAGATCAAGATCACATTTGGCGTAAGCCAGTTAATTAACTTATGGCAGGAAAACAAATACTTACAAAACCCCATCCGCTTTTTGTAAACTCTGGCCCAACAGTCCTGAATTCGCAATTGGTGCTGGACAAGAAGCGTTCAATGTAAGGAAGCTCATCAACAATGGCAGCTACACCACCATTTCTTGGTCCACGCAGAAGAAGATCAACATACTCTTCCTGGGTTTTCAACTTAACGAGCCTAGATTCTGCTATGTTGAGCTCATCAATTAGATAATTCCATGCAAATGACCCGTCTTGAATCCCAATTGGCTCAGTACTTGCTATCAAGGTGTCAATTCCTTCAATCCGTGACGTTAACTGCTGCACTGTGAGGATTGACGTCAAACTAGCTGTGTAGCTTGAATTTATAATTAGCACTACAAATAGCCATACGATCAGTACCAACCGTCCAAGAGTGCCCACAGTGTTTTCTCCTGTGCCAGATCCAAGCAGCAAAGGATATTAGGAGTTTCAAATATGGACTCCCCATCAACACTAGAAGGATTATGTCATAGAGTTATTGTCAAAAGCACAAGAGATTAGGCTTGAAATACGTACTATGCGAGAAAAACATTGTTGAGAAACTAAACCTGCAAGGTGAGAAGCAATTTCAATCAGTAGATATTTTCTAAGATATAATGAAGCAAAGCAAGCATGGTAAGCAGATCTAATAGCAAGCATCTAGACCATGGCAGAACCCTGCTTAGGCAGGACTTTTACGCTATTTTATGGCTTTTGATTCTTTAATTGATATGGTCATTATTTTGTCTTATTGATGACTTTTAAGAGAACCACATCACGTTTGTTTATATATATCATCAAAGGAGTATTTTATATAATTACTTATTTTGGTTCAAATGATTTGATATATTGGCTACATACATTTGGTTTTGAGCCTTGTTTTGTTTCTCTGTTTTTGCCCCACTAGCAACGATTTTTTGCTGTTGCATTTTATAATTCACGTTGATCAAAATGGTTGTTCTATTAAACTTCGTTATTAAAAGTGCGTTCTTAATAAAGATAGACGCTATAGTCTAATCTTGGGAACTTGCGTGTCAAAGGATCCGATCGCATCGAGTTATATACTCCGGGAGGCACGAATCAACCTTTAAGAACAACGCACTTGTGTGATTCTATAGCATTGTGAGATCTTTCCATACTCTACTTTTCATCTCTTGTATTTTATTTATTTTATTGTTAATTTTCAAATTTGTATTATTTTATTTCTATAAGAATTTTGTGCACCATCCAAAATTATTTCCAACAAGGCATACATATAGTAAGTGCATATGATGGAAATATTTTCATGGGAAAAGGTAGAACT
This sequence comes from Corylus avellana, assembly GCF_965113065.1. Taxonomy (NCBI): domain Eukaryota; kingdom Viridiplantae; phylum Streptophyta; class Magnoliopsida; order Fagales; family Betulaceae; genus Corylus; species Corylus avellana. Next base: position 3,149,694 of record NC_142494.1, on the reverse strand, counting down.
GATATTTTTACTTTTATCATAGTCTATTACCATACTCGAATAGACAATCATTATATACCCTCATGACAACTTCAGCTCTAACATGCAATAACAGGCATATGTTGCAGTCATGATCTTCAGAGTCTGCAATATTTTTGTACTTTATGTCTCATGCATAACCAAATTATTTCATTGACACCCAGGCAATAGAAAAGTCCATTGGCAAGGGGCTTTGACATCATTTTCTAGAGACATATCATGTAGTTTTATACAAATTAGAGGGCTTCCATCTCTGGCAAAAATGAAAATGACATTAAATGAGTTAGTAACATACTGACCAAAAAATTGTCATAAGTTGTTGGCTCGGTGGACCACGGAACTCCTGATTAATCCGGTGCTCAAGAATCCAAACAACAGCTCCAACTAAAAGAAAGAAGGCGCCAGTGACGCACCACATTTCAATGGTAAATGGCTTGAGGAAAGCCCAAGGACTTGACTTTTGCTGTTTGACAGGAGCAACAACAACAAGTCCTGATTCCATGTAAGGCTGTGTGAAATCCACAATCCTTGTCCTATTTGTAACAATTGTAATGTCCCCAACAGCTGCATCATACTTCTGAAGAAGGAAGTAGGTCAAAATGACTATTATGATTCAAACACCACATTTCATCAAATTATCAGATAATCTCTAGTTCAGAAAGTCCTCAAAAGGAGTAATAAGAAAAGTACACATGCACAAGTTGACATCCATATTATAGCTAACAAAACTTAAATATTCAGAAAATTCACCAAAAAATTAAAGTTACAAATGAAACCCAAACACTCACATTTTCTGCAACCGCATTCACAAGATTGTTGTAAGAAGGATTTCTTTTACCATCTCCATATAAGATATATGTATGGGGAACAGGATAAGGCAACAAGGCTATGGCAGCTTCAAAGACATCGATACAGTAACCTTTTACCCCCGGAGGGTCCTTGTCTTTAGCCATAAATTCTTTGTACTCTGCTCGGTTTGGCACTGCTATTTGCAGTGGCTTACCATTGTTTGGGAATACCCATCCCCGAGGTTTTGTTATAGTTTCACCAGGCCATATTACACTGTAAAGACGTTGATTACTGGATGAAGTATTAGGAGGCTTAGTATATAAGAGCTCTGGAGAAATGATTGAGAGCTGAGAATAATTTGACCAATAGCCAACCCTACGAGACCCAGTCCCACCAATGTTCAGAATATCATATGCTGGATGAAGTAAATTTTTATCTGAATCAAATTGAATCTGACCGCTTACACCTGCAAAGTTCATCCTTAGAATTGTCTGGAGATATTGTTGGCCTCCATCAAAAATACGGAGTGATGTTAACCGCAGGTTGCTTCCATTTGTTTCTCGCAGCCTTGGGTCATCAGAGAAAGATATATTTCCACCTTCTTTCAAAAAAACATCAAGTGCACGGGCTGCTAACCAAACAGAATCATATGCATAGAGCGCATATGAATTGAAGCTTACACTCTCATTGTGTTTTAGGCTGTTCCACCTAGAATTAAAATTCTTTTTGAGATCAGTATCTGGGGTGTGATGGCGAAGTGCAATGACCCCTTGTAAGAGATTCATTATGTCAGGGTCAGCTGTTTTTGATGAATCTAGGAAGGAAGGAAGCCAATCTGTTGCAATCCAAACATACCCACCGGCCATCATCCCAAGAGACTTAGCAATAGAGAAAATTTTCAAACCAGAGTCAGGATTTACATGCACGACATACACCCGAGATTCCATGAGGTTTACTCCAACCAGCAAGTCATTGATTTTACTGTCAGGGGCGTGAGGAGGAAAGGCGGCTTTGTAAGAGATCTTGGCACGTTTCTTTGCCAGGGCATCACCCAATACAGAAATTCCACCTCTGCCATAATCATCGTCTACAAAGATGGCAATCACCTCCCTCCAATTACAATATTCAACCAAATCAGCTATTGCATACATTTGGAAATAATCACTATGTGTAGTGCGGACAAAATATGGGTATTGCAGTGCAGCAAGAGTTGGGTCTGTTGCTCCAAATGACAGAAGTGGCACATGGAGTTCATTAACAACGTGGGAGATGACATGAGCTATGCCAGATGATTGTGGGCCGATTGCGACAACTACATCATCATCCATCAGCTGCAAAGCTACATTGTTAAGGACACCCATCAAACTTTAGTTATTTTTCCCCCCTCCTTCAGGAGAGGCACACAGCAAAATAATTATCATACATGATACATATAGTCCTAGTTAATGCTTAGCTTGCTTAAGACTCCATTTTAGAAAGTGCTGATGATCACAGATGGTTGTTAAATAGCAACAAGAAGTTGACATCAAATAATTGTTATATCCATTGGATGACTCTACTAAAAGGATAAACTTCAAATCTGCTCTACCTCATTTTGATATCATAACGATTTCTTTTATTGATAAGTCACACACGCGTCCAGTAGTCTTACAGTCACAACTTTACCCTCTACACCCTTCTTAAGAGGAGAGGAAGAAGTGCCATTTAAGCTGGAACTCACTGGCAATACTATTAACAATTTTTTTTGCCATAAAATGAGAACATGTGACTATTAACTCTCAAAGCAGGAAGATTGGGGGGGAAAGTTAGACATCATGTGACTTCTCCTTCACCAAGTTTTTCTTTTTGTATACTTAACAAATAATTTCATAGCCATTTGTGTTGTTAGCAGTTAAGCTAGAGAAAAAAAAAAAAAAAAAAAAAAAAAAAACATCCAAACTATTATGTAAGGCTATCAAGATTATAGTCCCTTCCCATCAAAGCAATAAATACAAAAGCAAATTTGAACAAGGAAATGGAAACTAATATATGATAAATAAGAGAGTCCCTGAATTCAAAGGCAAAAGATTCCCCTCATCTAAATAGATCAATGAAAAATTCGGCAACCCAAGAAAGGAATAGTTCTACATCTACTCTAAAAGTGTTGAGCTTCACGAAATACCTTCCACAGTTCCAAGAAATCCGCTGCAATTAGTGTCGTGTTTTATGAGGTTCAATTTTGTTCCTGGAAGAACACTCGAATCAGAATTGACATCATCAATTGCAGCTAGAATTGCTGGTTTTGCTGACCTTCCAATAACCGAATCAAAAGTAAACAGAGCTCCAATATTCACGACACTCTGATTTGAAGAAGAAACATTGGCACTCCCAGAGATACCCATCACACCCATTGGAACCCACATACAAAAAATCACTAAAAGCAGCGTTCTTCTCATGAGAATATGATCAGGCCTAGGAGTCAAGAGGTTCTCCATATCTAATAAAGCTTTGCAAATTGCAACTATTAGATTGGCTCTTGTTCTGAAGCTCAGGCCAGCATTACTTCAAGCACCTGTCACCCATTTTCAGTGTGAATAAGAAACCCCACAGAGAGCCAGTGAACAAAGAGTTTGAAGAAACAAAATCTCAGTCTTAAATACCAGTTATCCAAAAAGCCAAAAAGCAGACATTTTCCCCATTAACATCTTAAATCACCCACTAACATAAAAATTAAACTGATAAAAATAATAATAATTTATTCATTTAACATATATTCTAATATAATTTTTTTCCATTCCCCACCACAAAAGGTTCAAAATTTTTCAGCACCCAAGATGGCTCGTCACCCTATCTCCACCATGTAAATTCAGCACCAGCTAACAGAATCAAAATCCTGTTTCTTAAGCAGCCCGCTACACCAACTTGGATACTAAAAATTGATACCCACATGAGAAACCAGCATTAAAGAACAAAAAAAAAAAAAAAACAATATTAAAAATGGATATATTCAACACTGCCTATATTATATGCCCATTAGTGTACTATCATTGCCAAACCCAAAAAAAAAAAAAAAAAAAAACAGAAAACTTTGAAAGAATATAATCATGTTATATAAACAGGTTTGGGAACCAATACTTGAGTGTACTGAATTGAACCCACATGCATGAACAGAAAGCAATATTAATATTGAAAGAGAGATATCAAGAAGAAGTTGGGTGGAAAGATTTACCATTTCCAGATTACCTGAACTCTATATTTGGGTACGCCAAACTCCATATAAACGTGTATGGTCAAGGACACAGAACAGAACCAAAAACGCAAAGGGAAACTCAACCTCAAAGCTCCTAACAGTCCAGCAAGCTCAAGCAAAGAATTATTCTCTCTTTTATTTTTTATTAGTATCTACTGTACATTTATTTGTCTAACCTTCCTTTCCAGAATAAAAGGTGAAGTTATTTCTTTTTCTTTCTTTTTAGATATAGGAGTAGCTAGATCTTACTGTACGACTGCTGTTTTACAAAAGGATAAAATTAATCAAGCTGTAGTTTATCAGTTTTTTCTTGTTTTAGTTAAAGCCAACAGGATAGTTACGTTTGCAGTTGCTTATATATCTCCCATACCATGTAATTTTTATTTTTATTTTTATTTTTTGTAAGATATACCATGTAAATTTAAATAGAGTAATTTTAGGTACTAGCATATTCACCAGTCTTTTGATTAATAGCAATTATCTCAATGGTCGGCCCACTAATATAGAAGTGGGATAAAATATAAGTATATAGTATTAACTAATGCTAAAATGAATATCCGTGTCTTTCTTGGGTCTTAGAATTAAGATCATCTCCATTTTCTTTGAACTGGATAATATCTTATTATTTACGGGTATTTTTGTCCCTTCAAAAAGTAAAATGACAAAAATACCCCTCTATTATAACTAATTAAGTAATGCTAGGGACCATATTTTTATTTTCTTTTTATCCTCTTAAAGCTGATGTGGCTTTTAAAATCACTATTGCGTCAAAATTCAAGGATGATTCATCTAAAATTTAATAGTGATTTTAAAAGCTACATCAGCTTTAGAAGAATAAAAAGATGGTCCCTAACATTATTCTAACTAACTAGATATTATTCAATTCATTTGAACTGAAGAGGGTCATGTTTCACTTTTAAAATCACCATTTGATCAAAATTTAATAGTAATTTATGACAAATTTAGTGTTAATTTTAAAAAGTACATCGATTTTGAGATGACAAGAAAAACATTACTTATTTGATTAATACGAGACAAAAATTAGGTCCAGCAACTTATCTAAAAAGCTTTTGTACAATACATGTTTTGTTACATTGATTAATAATCTTTGAGCAATAAATCTAACAAAATGTTTCTTTATTTTATTCATTCTCAATTTCTCATCAACATTTGTCTTTGGTTATTTGATTGTTTCTTTTCTCAACAACACTTTAATTAGCAAAATCATCCGCAGCTCAAAATATGACCGTTGATAAAAAAATAAATAAATAAAAGACTATTTGGAAAAAAAATTATGAACATTTAAAGATGAATGTTTGGAAATATAATAACATTATTTAGCAAATTGCTATATGATTATCATACAATTGGAATAATGTGATAATGAGAATCAGCTATTGAATCAACAATAACTTGTAAAAAAGAAAAAAATAATAGCTAATTTTTTACTGTCAAGTCATTATAATTGTATGATAATTGTTCATCAATCTATTAAATAACGTTTCTCGATCTTAAAAATACGAGTGTTAGCAAAAATATAATAAAAAATTCAATTTTTTTTTTTTTCTTTTTAGAAGAGAATAGAATAGATTAGATTTCGCACTAGCACGCTCGACCGTTGCTTGTTTGGTGTTTATTTTGTCGCCGCGAATAAAGGAATGAAATGAAAGATAATTTCCTAGGGTGTGTATTAAAATATGATTATTTAAAATGAGAAAATTGCACTTTTTAATTAGGTATTTTACCCAACCTTACATTAAATGCTACTATTTGTGATAATCAATTAATTAAATGATTAAATAAAAATTAAATCAATTAATATTTGATTTAGCAATCATACATTTAAATTAAACTATTACCTCAATTTATATTAAAAAAAAATAGAGAAATGTTACACAAACTTTTAAATGCTTACTCTTGATATGACAATGAAAATTATCATTAAAATTTGAATGGATCACTATTGAATTTTGGATTCAATTATTAATTTTACTATCACGTCAAGAAATAAGCATTTTAAAGAGTAAATTTAATGGTTTGTACAACATTCTCAAAATAAAATAATTCAGTTTGCAGCTGGCAGATTCCTGAGGGCTTGCGGGATCAAGATGAGGATAGAAGTGGAGCCTACGACTGCAGAAGCACTAGCGGCTTTGCATGCCGTGCGTTCTACCATGGAGATGGGCTATTCGAAGGTTATCTTTGAAGGAGATGCTTTAGTGATTGTGAATGCAATAAATTCCAAGGAAGCATGTGAGAGCAGCTATGGCCACTTTGTGGAGGATGTGAAGCGGCTACAGGGAGAGTTCATTTTATCAAGCTTTGTGCATGTGTCTAGGGAAGCAAATTCTGCTGCCCATCAGTTAGCAAAACAAGCTTGTACCCATGTCACTGACCAACATTGGTGGCATTGTATTCCATCTTGTATTGATGGTATTGTGAGGAAGGAGGAGACCCCACTCCTTTTTTCTTGATTTGCTCTTTGTGAGCTTTAATAAAATTCCACTATTATTCAAAAAAAAAAAAAAAAATAATAATTCAGTTTGTAAAAAAAATGGAAAAAAAAATACATATATCTCCCTCAAACTAATACCCCATCATCAATGTCTCCCTCTACTCCCAAACTACCAATTAAGTCAATGTACCCCTTGAACTTTTTTTTTTTTTTTTTTTTTTGAATTTATAAGAATATTGTTGTCTTATTAAAAAAAAATTATAATATCATTTTTATTTTTTTATTAGTCTCTAAGAGATATTGACATGTTTAAGTAACTTGTGGAGAATATTGACAAAATTGATACTTGAGAAAGGCATTAATTATAATAAAATCTAGCATATCAAAAGAATCTCCAATATTGACAATTTTTTTTTTTTTTTGAAAATCAATATTGACAAAATTGATGGTTGAGAAAGGCATTAATTATAATAAAATCTAGCATATCAAAAGAAGGACTTGGCTTACCTGCGGTAAACCAAACTACCGCATATCTGCGGTACTTTGGTTTGAAGGCTGGGATTTCACGTTAAGGTTTTTTAACCCCAAAGGAAGTGCCGTCAAGAAATTCCGTTTAACTTCCGTCAAGAAATACCCAAACTGTCTTCTCCTCTGTTTTCCCACTTACCCAAAACCGACAGACTTGGTCTTCTACCTTGGGAGGTTCTTCAGGTTTCTCTTCCGTCTTGGGAGTTCTGGTTCTTCCACAGCAGAAGAAGAAGCTGGAGGAGCCAATGTTGTTTTGGCAGAAAGAGATCCTAAGTCTGAATATCCTTTCGGTAATCTTCAATTTCTCGGCCAGCTCCTCTACCACTTCGGCACTTCCTCAACCGGACCCGGCTTCTCCGCCTCCGGCTTCGGTTCCGGAATCAGCGGCTCTTTTTCTGTGGTGGATCAGACACCCACCACCTCCTCCGTCGCTGGCTTTTGGTGTTCCTCGGCCATGAACAAATAATAAGGAAGACTCTCTCTGTGTTTGTGTTATTGCTCGAGAGAAAAAGAGACAAACAAACAGACAAACTGTGTGCTTGTGCCTGTGCTTATGCTTGTGAGTGTGTATATAAAAAGAACCGAGGTTGTTGGGGGACAGTGGAAGGGATTGGAGAAATGGAGGCGATGGTTGTTGATGCATATGGGAAGAATCAATCTTCTTTCTCTGTTTTTCTTTAATTTAGTAAAATTAGTTATGCATGCTGCATTGCCAATTTCTTTGGGCCACCATGCTGCTACTACCATTTTATCACCTCCATTTTTCCACTGCCCGTATGAAGCTGCTGCTATAGCTTCCCCGTTAACTACTGCACCCTAATCACCAACCTGGTGATAGCATTGGCACTACAAACAATTTATTACCTGCATCATGAGGCTGCCACCACCACCACCCATTATAATTGCAAATCGATTATCATTTTTCAGAAGATAAATTGAGAAGACATTTTGGATAGAAAGAAGAAGAAGAGAGGTTTGAGAAGAATTTATTGACGGCACTTAGGGGTTAACAGAATTTTTTGACGGGAGTTAAACATAATTTATTGACGGCACTTTTTTTAAAATTCACGTTAGCCCAAAGGCTAACTTGAAATCCCAGCCTTCAAACCAAAGTACCGCATATCTGCGGTAGTTTGGTTTACCGCAGGTAAGCAAAGTCCTCAAAGGAATCTCCAATATTGACAATTTTTTTTTTTTTTGAAAATCAATATTGACAAAATTGATGGTTGAGAAAGGCATTAATTATAATAAAATCTAGCATATCAAAAGAATCTCGAATATTGACAAAATTGATTGAGGCTCAACTTAAGTGTCTTATTTTTTTATTTAAAAAAACTAAATAGCAAATGAAAAAAATGTGAGAATGAATAATATTTATTTTTTGTCATTCTTTTATTTGGTATTTAAAAAAAAATACAAAATTATTTTTTTTTTATAAAAATATAATTTTGTAATAAAAATGACATTTTTATGAAGAAAAATATAATTTTGTATTTTTTAAAAAATACCAAATAAAAGAAAGATAAAAAATAGGTATTATTCATTAACACATTTTTTTCATTTGCTATTTAATTTTTTTTTAAAATAAAAAAATAAGACAAAAATTAGACTTAAATTGGAACACTAGGTTGTGACTCTAACATTTCATTAATTGATATAGGTACATTTTGAACATTGGCCGTGGCCCATGAGTCATGTCTAATCCAAGTCAGCCAGACAGGTGAGAAACCTGGTGATTGGCCAGCTCATCTCATCAAATGGGGTCCACAGCTTTTATGACAAATCAATTAATAAACAAATAAGCCCACACCTCAAGAAGTGTGTCCCAAGTATTTGGCCATACCTGTTAAGCGTGAAACACGTTCATAAATAAATAAAGGTTGACTTTAAAATTTCAAGAGGACCAATACCATCTCTTAGTCAAAATAGTTATTAAAAAATAAAAAATAAAACAAATTTCTATTTTACCTATTTTTTTTTTTACGCAGGAGAGAGATAAATGATTGGTATTAATATTTTACTCATATCATTTTACAAATCAATCATTATATTTGTAGACTTACGTAGACCTCACAAATCTAATAGTTACTTTATTGAATTTGTAGGAGAATATGAAAAAAAAAAAAAAAAAAAAAAAAACATGGGCAAATTATTGATACCGATTATTTCTCATAATAGAGTGTGAAAGAAAAAAAAAAAATTGTAGGGAGAATATGAAAAAAAAAAAAAAAAAGGGGGGGCCCTTTTTTTTCAAATTTCTTCCCAAATGATCTGGATCCCATATTCATTTAAGAAGAAAAAAAAAAAAATTGTAGTGTGAATAGTGAATAAGCACAAGAATTACTTGTTCACATTATAAGAAATGTTAAAGTAACTACTACACTAAACGAGTAAGTCCATCTTGTAGCATTCTTGCGTCCCTCTAAAAAAGTGATAACTTTTGAAATCACAATTTAATCAAAATTTAATAATAATTGATTATAATTTCAAAAATAATTTTAAGAGGCATATCATTTTTAGATAAACACAAGATTAACTTTGAGAGTTACTCGATATATATATATATATATATATATATATATAATTTCTTGTAACTTTAATATTACGCTGATGTTGACACAAAGAAATAAAAAAAGGTGGGGCATCATCGTATTCTAAACCAGTGGAGAGAGCGGTTTTGTTATTTGCCACTTTCAATTTGCTCCAAAGATAAGGGAATAGAGCTCCTACATCGTTTGAAAGGGAACTATTACTGATAAACTCGGGAGAGCACCTACCTATTATTTCCCTTGTATATTCATTCAAAATAAGACATATATAGGTTCGGTTTGTTTATGTGTTTCCAGAATATTTTTTGTTTTTTTATTTAAAAAAATTGTTTTGGTATCCTTAATGAATAGTGTATTTAATCTCTTATATAAAGATTTCATTATTTTTTATTGGTTTTATAAAAGCAGGAAATTTTCACTAATAAAAAAGGGAAAACTTCACTTACTGTTTATGATTTTTCATCACTTTTACAATTATACCGTTAAACTTTAAAAAGTGTCAATTTAAGGTTACCATATTTCAGAAGTTTGCAATGTCGACCATCTCGTCAAAATTAAGCTCGATGAGTAACAATGTAACATCTCCAAAATACTCTTAAAATGTTTATAAAATTACAAAAATACATTGAATTTAGAGATTGTGTTTTGTAAATTTCACTTATTCCATTAAAATTTAACGTTGAATTTGGATGGAAGGGTTGACAATGCAAATTTCTAAAAAATCGTAACCTTAAATTTACACTTTGATAAATTTAAGGATATAATTACAAAAAAATGATGAAAGATTAGAAATAGTAAATAAAGTTTTCCTAATAACAAAAAAAAAAAAACAACATTTTGGTTATATATATATATATATAACTATAGTGAGTCCACCAACCAAAACAGTGTTTAGGAGGACGGAAGACATTGAAATGGAAAGAAAACATTATTGGATGTACATTGAATAAAGTTATGGATAATAGAATTGACAAGATTGTAACGATTTTGACAAAGAAATAGGGGGAAAAAAAAGAGGCACTACTTAGGGCATCTTTGAAAGTGATTATGACAAAGGCTTGTTATGTTAGCTTGATTCATTTCTTTCTTTTCTTTTCCTTTTTGTTTTTGTTTTTTTGTTTTTGTTTTTGTGTGTGTTGGGAATTGAATTTGTACTGTACCTACTCAACATATAGTAAAGTCATAAAAACAAAAATACAAAAACAAAATTTCTCTGATTATAAGATCAATCCAAACTAAATCAGCTTAATTAGTCAATTTTATGCTAACATAATAACATAATACGAACACATAGATATACATATGTACAACTAAAATATCTTAGTGTGCATCTACTAACATATATGTTACAATGTTATATGTTAATACATATGTTAGGTTATATATATATGATAGGTAAATCTTTTCTCATTCTATAAAAGATTTAGAGCATAAAGTTCTTAAAAATATAGGCAAAAGCTATGTGATTACAAAGTCGTAGATGCATCGAAAAATCTAACAATCAAATTGTATCCATGACCTCCAATCTCACCCATGTACAAACTTCATTTTATGGCATAGATCTGCTCATAGTAGATTAGATCTAAGATATGAGTAGATCATATCCCTACAATAAAAGTTTTTATTTAATCGGCCGTGAGAGATTAGTCCTCACACCGAAAATTATCCATCCTCAACTCGGAAGCCAGAACAACATAAACAAACAAAAACAAAAAAACCACAAACAACAACTGCAGGTTCACACAAAAGCGAGTGAGATTCATGCGATCCACGCTCTAGCGCGTTCGAACCACAATTGTTGCGTGCCGACCGAAGGGAAATGTTTGTTGTCTACATGACTTGTTGGCGTCGGGGAAGAAGGTGTACTGACACGTATAGGACTTAGACCCATGGCAAAAACGTAGATCTACTTCAAAAAAAGTCGATCTAAAACCCCTTGCAAAAACCGACAAAGCCAAAAGATTTGGGAGGAAAATGAATGGCGAGGTGGAGTAGACGGCCGAAGCGGTGGAGGAGGCTGGGCGTTGCTACTAGAGTCTAAACAAAATCTAAAATAAAAACAAGGAAAAAAGGGGAAGAGAGACCATCCTTCCTCCTTTTTGGATCGCACCGGAAAGGGGCTAGATGGAAAAGAATTACTATAAAAACACATATAACAAGATAAATATAAAGCCGAACAATAAAGCCTCAATAGGCTACATTTTTCTTTGATTGTATAATATGAGTACACAACTCTATTTATAGAGTTTTACATGAAATTTGAAATATTTCAAATACAAACATATCCCTTAAAATCAGGGTTAACAAATATTATCTAAATCCATTGCTTTAAGAAATACAAAATCAACATTTATTCTAAATGATTTATATCATTAACAATTACAAAAACACCGTTAGTTTGTATATACACACACAGCTAGCACATTTTAATTGTGTATATGTATATGTTAATAAAGTGGTATATTATCAGTATACATACATATAAATATGTATAGATATTATTATGTTAGTATATATGTGTAAACTAACATTTTAATTATGTATTATGCTAGCCAAAGATGTAGTTACATTTTCATTCAAATTTATAAATTTTAGATAGTTAGAATAATCTTTAAAGAGCCGAAGTTGAAGATAATACCTGCTCACCAAAAATGATGAACAGTAGTACTATAGCAGCTCACCAAGTTTTGAGTTCAAATAGCTAGCCGATTGTAGTTACATTTTCATCCAAATTTACATCTCACATAGTTCAAATAATCTTTAACTAGCGGAGTGTGAATGCTATGAGAATTATTATTATTAAATAAAATGCTACTTTTGTGTGAAAACAGAATATTGAAAGCAGAAGAATAATAATATATAACATTTGTGTGGAACATGAGAATCCATATGAGCACAGAACCAGATTCATGCGTTTGCTTTGGTTTACTTTACGTGGTTGTTGGCCACACACGATGTTTTCATGTTTACAACCACAATCTTCACCAGAAATGACACTCTTTGATGGCATCTTCTTCTGCAGCAGTCTCAAAGATTCTTGAGACCACATGACATGGCCCAGAACCAGAAACAGACACCAAAGCAATTTAAAGCAAAAGGTGAAAGGTTTACGTCTCTTTTCTAAGATTGATTGTTGTTGTCATGTTGAGATTCAGGACTCTGGTGGGTCTGTTTTTTGTCCTTGTGCATTGATTTTTTTTTTTTCATGATCCAAAGTCCTTAGTCCTTCCCTGTATGATATGAGGTAGATATTTTACTTGGTCCCACTTCTTCTGTCCCCTTTACCTTCTTACCTACTAAATTTTATTGCTATTTTTTATTTATTATATATATTTCTTACAAAGCCAAAGACTTATAAAAGGTTGTAAATGTTTGCTGTATTTGTAATTTTTGGAATATTTTTTTATTGAGATTTTTTTGAGTGAAAGAAATTTCTTGAGTTTCACTGTCTCGAAAAGATTTTACTTTAAATTAGTTTTCAAAAAGTTTTATCTTCATTATCAAAATATTTATATCTGCCTGCTTTATTACTTCACATATTTTGATGCTTGAATTATTTATTACTTTATATTATTAATTTCGCATAAACTATGATAAACAAGTTTTTAAAGTCTTTATACGTTTTTCACTTTCAACGTCGAACAAGAGCGAATGGAGTCGAAAATCAAAATCAGGCCTCGCATAACCTCAGACATGTCAGCAATAATTTATGTACACAAATTTTAAACACGAAACATTTATAAAATACTTAAAATTATTTTTATTTTTATATCATATTATAACAATTAATTTTTTTTTAAATTTTTTTTAAAATAATAAAACTATATATATATATATATATATATATATATATCAATTATTTCAGTGTCAGATGGTACGGGAGATGCAGATGGTCTTAAATGCCTGTGGACTATGACAGCCGTCGAAGAAGACGGAAGCAGTGTACACTTCAACGAAGAATGGTATAGGATTCAACCATCTCCCCTTCTTAACTTCCTGTTGGTCAGCTTAATTTCAAGTCTTCTTTTTTTTTAAAAAGAAAAAAGTGCCAGGCCCCACCGTGGCCATCGCTGAGCCGCTAGATCTGTCTGGTGGCCACAACACTGCTAAACGTTTTTTTTTCTTTTTATTTTTTTTTAATTTGTTATACATCTAATCAGTACCCATTTGAAAAGTATGTTAATGGTGGGATCACATTCGAAAATCCATTTGGTTAAATAGTATAGTATTTTCAAAATAGTTTTTAGTATTTAAAAAGAAAAGAAAAAATTTAATATTTTTACCAATCAGGCTTAAAAGAAATTTAGTTGTCATGTAATGACCACAAAATAGCAGCAAATCATATGATCATTGTTGCTGCAATTTCTTGACCTTTGGATTTTTGGGGGTCCAAAGGATCCTAAACAACTACACTTGCCACACAGATCCTAGCCCAACCTTAGAAACCTTAGAAATAGGATTCTTTTCAGTTTAAATGAACCGAAAAATATCTATTTTGTTATAGTGGAGGGATTTTTATCTTTTCGCTTTTTAAGAGGATAAAAATACTCATCTACTATAACTAACTGTATATTCTCTAGTTAAAATGAACTGAAGATGATCTTAATTCTAAGCGTTATGCTTTGGAATTGGGATAGACATTTTTTTGGCGGAAGAAACAGCAGCAACAACCAAATAACATGAACAATAACAAGAATCTATCTTCTTTCCAAACAAACATGTTGTAGAACAAGTAACCCCTGCAATTGAGGAAAATTTAGAAGAGAAATTGACTCAGCAATAACCTCGTTCAAACGGACTTTCGTACTGTTTGAACGGCCTAGAACAAGTAATCCCCTGCAATTCAGGAAAATAGAAGCGTAGCTCATTCAAATAGGAAGATTCTCAGCTCCAACGGTAGCGGCGGACAAGAACTTACTGCTTTTTTACGAGTTTTAAGTCAGTTTAGGATATTTTTAAGAGTATTTTGGTCATAATTTAGTACTAGGGTTTCATTTTTGCTTGCAGCCTATAAATAAGCATGCTATGTACTTTGTTTTCATTGTTGTCAATCATTGTTTACTCAATAAAATATCAGTTTTCCTTTTTTGATAATTTTTCTACCTTATTAGTTGATTCCAATTCCCCCTGGGAGATTCCAAACTATTGTGAGTTATTGTGTATAGTTCCTTGTTACCCTAAACCTTCCACTGCTTCAACAAGACTTCATATTGACAATGCAACTGAATCAAGACACTGTTCATAGTGCCATTTTAGGCATTTACAAAATCAATACCATATATTTATTCTTATACAAGGGAAAGTGATATATACATGCTCTAATGAAGTTTGGTTGCAATGTAGTAAGTGAATCGACTACAAAAACTTGTTCTTCTTCTACATCAGAACATTCAACTTGAACTAATAATAATGTGTGTAGCTTTTGAAATCCTCTCAGAACATAAAGACATATCGATTAGCTATTCTGACCTTGAGGATTGTCACTCGGAGTAAATATCTTCTTAATCGCTTCTTCCTTCTCATCAATGAAGTCAAAAAAGCTGTAAATGACGTGAGAGCAGCGGGCCTCCGATGAAATTGAAGATGGATGAGAAGACTTCCTCTGCTGTCGTTTGTAATGCACAAAATCGCGAACCGTTCGTAGAAAAAAAAACAGAAGGGAGCCAAGGGTGACGATTCCACATAATAAATATAGACCCCAAAAGCTGATCAAGTGGAGTCGGTTAGGCTCATCTTTCCGTTTGTTCTCTCCAGGACAACCCATCTTACAAAACCACCTCTCGTGGATCTTCTGAAGCTTTCCACTCTCAGAAAGTTTCAAGATTGCCGTTGAGATGTCAACTGCAAGTGGGGAACCTCTCTTGAAAGCCTAGATTATAGCAGTGAACAAATAAAGATCATTAGAACAATGATATGTTTCAGATTGTACATCTGAGAAGGAAATGAAGAAAGAAAAAAACATAATGCATAAAAAAAACAGCATGTTCATCCACAGTTTGCTGCTGAGTTGCCAGCAGTCTTGAATGTGTCATGCACAGATGTCCATATGTATGAATGAATGCAATTTCTTGTAGACAAATTCTACTCACAAATCCCCATCCACTCTTGGTAAATGGTTGCCCAATAATCCCAAATTCAGTTCGCTTTGACAGAAATAACTCCACATATGTAAGCTCATCTATGATAGCTGCCACCCCTCCATTAGTCGGCCCTTGTCGAAGTGCTCTCTCGTACGCTTCTGGGGAGCCCAGAGACTTGAGTCTTGACCTAGGTATGTAAAGACCGTCTGCCAGATAGCTATAAGCAAATGAACCTTCTTGGTATCCAATAGGCCAGTTACTTCTAATCAAGCTATCGATTCCTGTGATGGGTGATGAAAGCTGCTGAACTGTGAGGATTGAAGTCAAGCTTGCTGTATAGCTTGCTGTGATCACCATTAACAGGAAAAGCCATACAACCATCACCATCCGTCCAAGTGGGCTTACTGTACTTTCCTCTGTTATTTAATAACAAAGTAAAAAACTAATCAAATTCAAATATTATGTTTGTCTCAATTTTGCCAAAGTTTCAGTTCCATAATCAAAGTGAAAATAGAACAAACATAGTAAGAGCTCGTTTCTTTCATTTCTTGAAATATTTATTAGAAACGGATAACATACAAAATTTTACTGAATTATTCAAGAGCATGTAACAATGAGGACAAACTACTAGTGAGTTCAGATCTTTGCTTGGAATATAACAGCTTCCAATTGCAACTGCACAAGTCGATATGCTTCACTGTTTCGTATGCCAGAAGGTTTTTCTATATTCATCTAATTGAGGTAAAATTCCAGCTAAAGGCTTTAGTAACATGATGCATCAAGCACAAAGGTTCCCTTAAGCCCACCACCATTTTTAATGGTAGATATGTGGCTTTAAGAAAGAATGAAAAATACAGAAAGTAATAAGTAAAAGCTAGCAGTTTCCTTACGATTTGTCTTAAACAATGTCGAGAAACTGAACCTGCAACATAAAAGAATTAAATGAGTAGAGGCTAATATTTTAGGTATTAAGGTGTATAATGGGTTCGTGTAATGCAATATCAAATTCATTACTAAAAACAAGTATAAAAACAGAAATGCTGTAATAATACCACCACTTCAAAGGACAAATTTGCGGGAAAACTAGTAATGTACTACATTTAAACATCAAAAAAGCTTACAGAAACATTGTAACAAGCTGCCTCTTAGGGGGACCGCGGAAATCATTGTTGACTCGATGCTCAAGAATCCAAATAACTACTGCAATCATTACAAAAGAAGCTCCAGTAGCACACCACATCTCTACTGTAAATGGTTGAAGAAACACCCAAGCACTTGATTTTGAATCCTGGACTGGAGCCACTATGACAAGACCGGTAGTAGCATAAGGCTGTGAAAAATCCACAATCTTTGTCCTGTTTGTCACAATTGCAATGTCCCCTACAGCAGCATCGAACACCTGACACCAAAAGTAAAGTAATAAACTAGACGTGCCTAACAAACTTCCAATAAAGCAAGGTTGAGTGAGAACCACCAGTATATGGATTTCGCCTGTAAATAGCTAAAAGAAAAACGAGTATCATAAGCATGAAACTAGTCATACTTTCCTACTCTATTTCACAAGGTATTAGTGAAATGGTTAATGTCATCATTTTGAATTCATTACTTAAATTTGGCAATTAGGATCTTCAAGGCAAGCCTCTGTAAGGATGATGCATCAGCATGTTTACCTTGTATTCATAGGTCACACTTACCCAACAAAAAAGACGATTAAATTTTATATTTCTTTTGTTCTTAGCACTTGAAAAACAAAATGATTTACTTACATCGTCTTTAACCATCTGTACAAGCCCGTCGTAACTGGGATTAGAGCTGCCATTCCCAAAAGGTTCAAATCTGTAAGGAATATCATATGGGACTAACTTCCTTGCTTCAAGGAAGACATCAATACAGTACCCATGCATTTTATGGCTGTTGTGCAGTTCAGTGGCAAATTCAACAAAACTTGCTCTATTTGGCACCCCAATCCTCAGTGGTCTCGCATCATCTGCAATCACCCAACCTCGTGGCGTTTCTTTCTTTCCGCCGGGCCAAGTAATGCTGTTAAGCTTCTGATCTAGGCGGGAATAGCTATCTTCTTCCCTTTTAAGATTTTCTGGGGGTAAAACTGAAAAGCCTGAAGTGTTAGACCAATAACCAACTGGATGAACAGCCATCTGGTCAATATTGATGACATCATAACCACCATTCACAATGTTCCGATCTTGATTAAATTGGATTTTACCACTTAAACCAGTGAAGTTTGTATGCGATAATTTCTCAAGCAGAAGAAGTCCACCATCAAAGACTTTGAGCTTCCCCAGTTGAAATTCAGCTGATTTCATTCGGAGTAACTTATCATTGAAAGAGAATGTGATATTTCTGTGTTCTTTTACAAACTCATCAATTGAACGTGCTACTGCCCATACTGTATCATAAGCATTGAGTCCATAGGTATTCAACTCAGAACTTACTAAACCCTTTTCTAGCATTTGTCTCCATCGTGATACAAAAGCCCTCTTCCGACTGGATTCTGGAGTATGTTGACGAAGCGCAACTACCCCTTGGAGGATATGGAGTGAAGTTTGATTCATCAGAGAGAATGAATCTATGGTAGTAGAAAGCCAATCCGTTGCAAGCCACACAAAGTTGCTGGTCATCATTTGTAATTTCTGAGCTATGGTGAATATTCTCAATTTGGGATCAGGATCAACATGAACAACATAAACACGAGGACCAAGTAATTTAGATTTATTGAGCATATCAGTGATGTTGTTTAGATCAAACTGGTTAGGCAAAGGAAATTTATAAGCAATCTTCAATTTTTTCTTATCAAGTTCATCATCTAAAGCAGCTATCCCATTCCTCCCGTAATCATCATCCAAATAGATGGCAATGACCTCTGTCCATCCATAAAAGTCAATTAAATCAGCCATAGCAGCCATTTGATAGGACTCACTTTGCGCAGTCCGAAAAAAGAATGGGAATTGGAGAGCAGAAAGAGTTGGATCAGTGGCAGCATATGAGATAAGTGGCACTTTGAGACCATTAGCAATCTCAGAAATCATACGAGCTATAGCAGAGGACTGTGGACCAATTATGGCCACTACCCCTTCCTCAAGTACCTGAAAAGCTGCCCAAGAAAAAGTTGAAATCAAGATGAACTAGGTATCAAGAACTCTATTTCAGAGTTTAGAACTTAAGGGCTGTAATCAGAATAGACAGGAAAGACACACAAGAGCTCATGAAGGGCTTACATTGAGGGGAATTCCATTATCAGATAAATGTGGAATGAAAATGTAAATCTTTGCATATCAAAACTGGAGATTGGTTAAAAAAAGAAGAAGCAAAAAACAAAAAAGCAAAAACTTATAATAGAAGAGAATACTGAAACTCAAACCTTAGTAGTTTAAGAAAAAAAAAAGTGTAAATTTTGGTGGAAGATCAATTCACAACTTAAAATTATGACGAAATGAAAATAAAAAATCCCTGTGAACCATTTACTAAATTTTGCTTTGCACACTCAAAAAGGAATTCTAAACAATTTAGTATGTAACCTTTGCATCATCATAATCATTTATTAAAATCCCAGTGAACCATAAAGGGATTGCTATTCCATTCAAGAGCTCTACACTGCTTATATCACAGAAGGAACTATATTATATTTCAAAGAGAATATAAAATGGACAATTCCATGGTACCTCCAACGGACCCCATGAAGACACTACAATTTGAGTCCTTGACGATCAACTTCAGCTTTGTCCCGTTGAGAATTCTTGGATCCCTATTGACATCAGAGACTGCTGCGTCCATCGCCACCCTGGCGGCTCTACCAATAACCGAATTGAAAGTAAAAACGGCACCAATGTTCACAACCGCAGGAGTTTGGCAGCACACAGAAGCAGTACGGAATACCCATATCAAAATTATAAGTGGCAGAACCACAAAGTGTTTCATACTTGAAACAAAACTAAGCCACCGCACCAATTCTTCACATTAAAGACTCAAACTGTTCTCAAACTAAGCTTGCACAGGCTTCAAAAATCCGGATACCCAGATGGGTTTAACTGTTTAAGTACAAATATGGTGGCCTAGAAATGAAAGGGTATCCCCAGAAACTAACGAGCACGTCCCTGACCCCCTACTTCATGGTCAGAGAACAACCCAGTTCTTGTCTGATAAGCTCAAGTGGAAAAACCCAAAAGGAGTAGAAGGAAAAGACTGGGAAAACAAACTCTGGAGCATGTGTTTGGTAAGGAAAATGAAGGGAAGAGCAAGTAGGGATAGTAACGTTGAATTTGATTTTCTGTGGAGACATGTCCCACAAAGAAAAAATGTGAATCACATTCCGGGGGAGAGATAGAATTATTTATGATGGAATCAAAGGGTATTCAAAAGGAATTGCTAGTTTGCCTTTCATTGCACGAATGCAAAGTTGAAGAGAAAGAAAGACATCTGTGGCACCAATCCACTGAGTTCTTAGATGGTGTCCCGTTGACGGACGACTTTTCAGCACTTGACGTCTTCTGATGAGGTTGCCCATATACCACATTATTCTAAATTATAATCAATGAGCACCAATGGCGCCAGGCAAGACGAGCGACCACCGTACAGTACATGGAGCCTAATAGCCTATCTTCCCTCCTGTTCTTCTTATGCCAAAACCCGCCGTCTTTACACACGTTTATCTTCATAAAAGTGAGAATTTAAAATACGGTTTCCCATCCTTATGATAATTTGGAAATAACTACATTTTGACTTCCAATTTAACATTTTCCCCTTTTCTTTTTCTTTTTATTTATTTTTTAATTCTTTTTCACAAATTTTCATTTATACACGTCCTCTATTTAAGAGTATTTTCAGTAAACTCCCTATAAAGAGTCTGTCCCTAAATTTAGAAAATATATTAAAAAATCGTAAAAAAAATTCTATAGCAGACTCTTTAAATGAACCTTAAACATTAAGATTGCTACAGTGAAACCTAATGTTTTGGGTTTCACTATTGTAATCTTTATGATTATTAAAATAAATAAAAAATAATTCTCTCTCTTCTCTCTCCCCTCTCCTCTTAAGTCTCACAATTCTCTTCATATATATATATAATATAATTAAAATTACAAATATTTAATGATATAGGAAATAATTAAGGGAAGTTATTAGGGTTTATTTTCACATAGGAAAACAAAAAGTAGTTTGAATTCTTTAAATGTAAGGAAAATGACTGCTGAGAATGCTCTTAGAAATTCTTGTAAGCCCAAAAAAAAAAAAAAAAAAAAAAACACAAAATGAAACAATTGTTGAAAGCAAGGCTAAGTTGTCACAAGAATACACCCAAGCAATGCTAAAAGTCACATATTTATTTTACTAATTGAATTGTCAATGCCAATAAACTATTGAATTAGCCTTATTAAAAAATAAAAACTAATCATCACTTTCACGGTGATACAATAATAAAATAAAAATGTAATTTTTAGCGTTATTAAATATGTCCCACCTAGAATTTAACCACCCAGAAGGTGCTCGAAGAAGACAATATCACATGGTACACCTCTTAATGGCACACAAACAGAAAAAAGTTGTCTTTTTTCATACTCATACATGATAAAAAGTCTAAACCACCAATGCCAATTGAGTCATAATGTAAAGCATGGTATATATGAACGTGACACAGTTAAAAAAGCATATCCAGGTCCAACGAGCATCAATTCCTTTTGTCCAATAGGGGAGCATCTTTGCGGATAAGAATGAATAAGGCAGATAGCTACTTTTGTGCTGTGTGAGAAATGTGCTTCAAAACCACGGGTCCTTTTTCTCTATTTGGTTACTTTTGACTGGGCTTAGGGGAGGTACTGGCCGGGCCTAGTCCCCCTCTATTGGGCTTAAATGCAAGGGTAACTTCGAGGTTTCCTTCTCTTACAAGGGATATTTACGTCATTTAAATGACTGCTCACAGTGGATAACCTTGTCTATTTGGACGGCCTCTTCTTCCTCTTCATGAAATCCACCGAAGTGCTTTCACATTCTAAAAGCTGATGCTCACAAGCTCTTAACAATGGCTTCCTCCCTCACCTCCTCTTTCCAAACAAGGTCAGAACCCTAACTCTTAACACTAATGCGTCTCTTTCTATATCATATACTTGTACTTTAATGGTGTTTTTTTTTTTTTTTTTTTTTTTTTTTTTTTTTTTAAATAAAATTTGTGGGATATATATATATGTGTGTGTGGGTGCACTTAAAATATATAAAAGTATATGTGGGTACACTTAAATTCCACTATAGGCTTCTGGGTAGCTTGAATTTTATTGTAAAATTATAATCCTTTTTTTTTTTTTTTTTAATCATGAAATGGGTTTCAGCTACCTCAAGATTGCATCGATTTTTTTCTTCTTCTTATAATGTACTTGAATTATTTGAGTTTGAATATTAGGTGTCTCAGATGGGTCTTCTTGATTCAAATTTGAGTGCTTGATATGATAGATTTTTTTTTTCTCTCATTATATCTGGGAATTGTATAGTTGAATCGCTATGGTTCTCTTTGGAAGCATATTCCTTGCGATTTGTGTGCAAGTGTTAAGGAGAACTATCCCTTTCAAAAGTACTAATAGTGGCTCTAAACTTCAGGTAGTATGATTTCTTACATGGGTTTTTTCCTGGTTCAACCACAGTACCCTCATGTGCATTAGTCATTGCAAGCAAATTTTATGAATTTTATGCTAAAACTTGAATTATTTAACTTTTGGATTTGATATCTTGTTTCATGCAGTATCCCCAACTCTAGTGCCTACTTTTTGCTCTTTCTCAAGCTGTATAACTTCTTGATTTTTTTTTTTTTTTTTCTAAAATGTGACGCTATTGGACCAAAAGCCAGTGGATTAATAATAAGAGGATGTGTAACAATTTTCCTGTCTACATGATTTTAGAAGACGTATAGTTAATATGATTCAGGGGTATGATTGCTAGTTGTTTCCCTTTCATTGTTGTGATCCTTGCGGAAAGAATGTAGGAAAAGGAGAAGGTAACTGTGAATCTTATGTTTCTGTTGTTCTGTTTCCAAAACATATTGAGAAACTCAATTCAACTACTCCAAATAGCAGTCTTTAGACTTAACGGAGTGAAGATATTGGTTTTCCTTGTTGTCACTTCAAGATTTCAATTGACATTCATTTCCTTCCTACGTTTTATCAGCAACCAAACAGAGAGTTATGCATTCTTGTATGAGCATAATGGTGTGTTTGGGAATCTTTAGTAATCCTGGACAAAAAGAAGAAGATGATTTTTGTAGTAGTGGCATTATTTGACTTGATGGTAAACTTGTTACTTGAGCACTGAATAGTCTGATATTTTGAGACAACTTTCCTTTCATGTTTCAGCAATTTGAGGTCTCTATTTTTGGGCGAGAGAAATAGAATTTGTATTTCCAGTGTTCATGCAGATCGTGTTGGTTTCTTGAGGAAAACTGTGGTGTGTAAGGAATCACGGATAGGAAAACAGCCAATTGAAGTGCCATCCAATGTGACAATCACTTTGGACGGCCAAGGCTTAAAAGTAAAGGGTCCTCTTGGGGAACTTTCACAAAGCTATCCACGAGAAGTGAAGGTTGAGAGGGATGAATCTGGCATTCTAAGGGTCAGCAAGGCGATGGAAACTAGAAGGGCCAACCAAATGCATGGGCTTTTTAGGTAAATTCTTCTATCCTTTGGCACTAACACTTTTTTTTTTTTTAATTTATTTATTTTTTATTAACTTAAGATGATTTCATTTGATCCCTTCCTTGATGATTTCATTTGATCCCTTCCTTGAATACTTATTCGCTTTTATATTTTAATATTTTCTTGGCTTTTTTCTTAATGTGTCTGTATTTGTTGGGAGAGAAGGAAAGATAATTTGCCTGAAAACAAAAATTAATAAAAGTGTTCCAAAAGTATTTTGGTTATAATTGTACCATTAGCAATTATTTTTTTACTTTCTACTTGATTGTTTGGTGCTATCTTCTTGCCAGGGGTAAAAGTATTTGATCATGATGATTACTTTATTGTGTTCCTTCTTTGCCATCAAATCATATGGATTTTGAAATTCGTCCAATGACCCCAAAATAACACCTAGAGGGGACAAATAGGTGGTTTCTTAACAATCTCAATAATCACAATCAATTTAAAATTAACAACCATAAACAATATCACCAAAATTAACCAAAGCATAAAATAAAGCAAACACAAGAATTTTGGTGACAAAGTGGAAATCTTTTGAAGAATTTTTCAAAAGTAAAACACTTCAGGGGCAGCCAACCCCATGAAACTTATCCACTATAGAAGATTCAAATTACAATCAATTATACTTACAAGACCTTTGGAGTAAACCTGAATTGTACCCAACAAACAACTCGTTTGTTTCCTATCATAGTAGCTCTAGAACTTTGACTAATCTTCTATCAAGCTTTCTCAGCAATCCAGAACTTTGGTGGCCAAAGGTTTGGTTTGTGTGGTTTAGCGAACTCTAGGAAAGGTTAGAGAATGAAGGCATAGGGACACAAAAGCTCTCTCCAAGAACAAAAAATCATAGCCTCAGAGTTTTCTGAAAATTGTACGTTATGATGCTTATATAGACCTTGAGAAAACTTGGATTTAAGGTGTAAGTTGATTTAGAAAAGCTGTGTCTGAGGCTACGGCATTTGAACGGGTTAATGACGTGTTCGGACGCATGCTAGGGTTTCACAGTTTTATCGTTGGTGTTTAAACATCGTTGCAATTGGGTGTCTCGGATCTAGCTCGAAAGCCTTCACGTTCGAATCTCCTTTGAACAGACTTGCGATTGGACTTCTTTGGCTCCTTGTGAAACACCTACGTTCGGTGTGCTTGCGAACAGAGCTCTCGGTGGTAGCTTGTAAACCGCTTTGATTCAGCCGCTTCGGAACTTTGTGCGATCCCCCTTCCAATCGAGCCTCTCATGAGCTTGAATTTTAAAAGCTTGAAGACCTTTGTTCGAGCGTCTTGCAATCGAAGTTGTTAGATCTCAATTCTTGAAGTACTTGAAGGATGCTTTTGAATGGCTATTGAACGGACTTGCAATCGGAGCATTTTGTCATTATATTTTAACATTGTTTTGAACCTCAAATTTAAAACCAACTCAACCACTAAGCCTACAGTTGCATTCCAACTGGTTTTGACATGGAATCTGCCAACAACATAAAACCTAACGGATAGACATCTAGAATACCATTTAATTTGAGAATTTGAAGACCATCATTCAATGCTTAAAAACTCTTGTGAATGATCAAAAGTTATGTTTGAAGAAGGGATGCTGTAACATATGACTGAGAACCATTATTTGATGCTCTCTTTGGTTGGGTGCAGATTATCTCTATGAGTTGTTTTTAGTACTTAACTTTCTTAGTCTCATTGAGCACTTCTACTTCTACTGTTAATCATTGTGGAAATTTCACCATATATATTTTGACCCGAGATTAAATATTTAAAGCGTTTGATTTTAAAACATTCACACATAAACACGCACACATGCACCCAGCTACACTCGAGTGCTTGTGTAGTTCTCCACTTTGGAAACAGGCTTATTGTACCAATTATGATTTGGCTTGTTGACCATAAAGCTACTGTAATCACTTATCTTATTAACATCTACTCATCTATCGGCACAATGTTTGCTTGTGGAAATGGAATTTGCTGGATTTATGAGGTAAAAGTTAATGTTATAAAAAATTACCAGTTAAACCATTCTTGGAAAAAATAAATATGTTATGATATTTGGAATAGTTATGAAAATGTTTTGTGTTGAATGACTGTTCTAATCTTTGGATTCTTAACAAAACATTTGCTTAGGACACTTACCGACAATATGGTGGTGGGAGTATCTAAAGGTTTTGAGAAGAAACTTCAATTGATCGGTGTTGGATATCGTGCAACAGTAGAAGGAAAAGACTTGGTACTAAACCTGGGGTTCTCTCATCCAGTTAGAATGGCAATCCCTGATGGCATAAAAGTGAAGGTGGATGACAACACCAGAATTACTGTTAGTGGATACGACAAATGCGCCATCGGTCAGTTTGCTGCTTCTGTTAGGCGATGGAGACCCCCGGAACCGTATAAAGGTAAGGGTGTGAAATATGCTGATGAAATTGTTAGACGAAAGGAAGGGAAAGCAGGAAAGAAGAAGTGAGAGTAATAGAGGTTTTTGGCTTACTTGTTTGTTTCTTTCTTGTTATCTCATTGTTCTTTTCAAAGGTGCATTGGCAATTGTGGATGTAGTTACAGTAAAGCAATTCATTGCAATTAACAACTTTTTGCTACAATTTTTGTTTTCGCTACATTAACAAGGAAAATGCTTGTGTAAATTTTCTCCTCCTTTCCTATTTTGTGTAAAATTTGGTCATCATTATTTTGGAAGCCCATTAAAGAAAGAGCATCTATCCTCTCTAGGTTTTAGTCGTTGGATGCCATGACCTTTTCATCTTTTCCAAACTTCAAATGCTGTGGGCTTTTACCATAAATGGAAGTAAAGCTAAACACCTTGCACTTATAACCAAAAATTCCATACTAGTCATAGTGGGTGTCTAATCTTCTTAGGCCCTCAGCAAATTGAACGGACCATGAAAAATTGAAAACTCGAGACAATGGTTGATGGAACCGCGTGGATAAGATTCTGAGGTTCTATGCTTTGCACGCTTTCAATGACACAGATTGATGTGTCCAACACTTAGACGTAGCCTTGAAACTTGCTTTACAGGTTGTCAAGTTAAAGCCAAGTGTCTCAACTAGAGAATTCAGACTAAATTTTCGAACATGTAAAAACCTGAAGCTATATTTCAAATTGATAAGGCTTAAGCACAATCTCTTTTAAAAGGTTACACGTTTTAGTTTAGTTCCTAGTCATTTCATACCCAATCCCTTGAATAAATGCCATATAAGGCCCAATATCACCATAACAGTTCACGTCACATCTAATGTCCGTTTTAGAGAGAGATATCTCAAATTGATAGGGCTTAAGCGCAATCACCAGGGTCCAGCATATCTCTCTTTAATTGTAAAAAGCCCAAGCAACATTGGCACCAAAAGCCACTTCAATTCAAAACACCTCAGCCAAAACGGTGCACCAAAGTTTTAGCATCTCTTTTTACTAAAGTTGCCCCTAAGTTGCTTCATTACCAAAAAAGGATAAAAAGAAAGAAAGCACCACAGAAACAAAGGCAATAGTGAGAACAGAAGCAACGTAAAAGCCATATCGGTTATTGACAACTAAGTCCATAGGTACTTAGAAAACCACGAACATTAACACTCAATGACAATGAGGCATTGCACCCAAGGAAAGCAGGGATCTCAATCCAGCACCCAATAGGGTGGGGTTACCAATTCCTACTCTGAAGTAGTAGTAAAAGTAGTGGCAGTACATAAAAGCTAAGAAACAAACGAGAACCTCCAAACTTTTTCCCAGCTCTGTACACATTCCCAGCTCCCATTTCTCTGCAAGGATTATACCAAACAATCAATGTCAATCCCTTTTCAACCAGTATTACACTTCTGTAACTTAAATCTGAACTAGAAGTCTAGAAGATGTAGAAGGTGGTAGTAATTAAACATGAAAAACCAGGCACTAGTTTCAATTCAATGACTCAGAGCACTAGTACTCATTCAACTTGTGTTCACTTTCTCCAGAAATAGCTTTAGCTGGGAAAGGTGTAGTGTATACCTAAGAGCTGGCTTCCTGGTCTGCCTCGTCGTGGACCTCAGAAGTCGATGTCGTAGATTCCTCCGGCAGTTCATTGCATCCATGGTTATTCTGAGTCTTACAATCCCAAAAATAAAAAGGAAAACGAAAAAGAGAGAGAATCAATGTGAGCAACAGAGAGAAGAAACTAGGTGGAATTTATAATTTCTAAAATTCAGTTAATGAAAAGAAAAAAATCTGAATGAGAAAGCAAAATTACGAGCTTAATCTTATATGCTTGGACGACTTTTTCATATTCCACCTTCCTATTCACGGCTTTCTCAGCATAGGGAGCTTTCTCCTATGAAGAAATTACAAATACCACAATACAATTAAATCTAAGCAGTTTCTCAGCCACTGATTTCAAAAGGAAAAAATAGATTTAATGGTTTCCTAAATAACTTAGACAAACCACATTTTATGCTTTCCGTTGCAATTTACAAAGTGAGATATATACAGTAATGTCAAAAAATATGATCTCAGAGATCTAATGCCATTCGCGCTTTTTTTCTAATTGCTTTGAAATTTTATAGGACTTTCGGCAAAGAGATTGGAGATCTTACATCATCAGTCATTGATTTCCATTTCTCACCTCCGGCTTTTCCAACCTGCACATTAGCATATCTCAGAATTAAATTTTTTCCATAACGAAACAGTAAGTTCCTGTTTGGTTGCTAGGAAACCGAAGGAAAAGAAGAGAAACTAAAATTTTGAGTCTTAGTTATTCAAATTTCTGCTAAAAGAACTAACAGCTCAACTCAAGATTGACTTCAAGGCTTTCAGTTTATTCTTGGTAATTATAGATGTTTTCCTTCTATTTTCCTCCGTTTTCTCAGGATCCAAACAGAAGGAGAGAATATATTGTAATTAAAAAAAAAAAAAAAAAAGTGATAGGAAGGTAAGCGAATGAAGTTTTGGTCTCACAGCTGAACAAGACTTCTGATCAGGATTGTTCTCCTTGAAGGACTTTCTGAAATCCTCCCTGTCATTCATTCAAAGCCAGAACACACATCTCAGAAACTTTTTCAAAAAACAAAGAGAACAAAAAAGCAATGAAAACAGTGAAATAGCAGAAACGTCGCTGTATGAAGCACAATAAATGAGAAGTTTTAGAAAACGAACTCACATGAAGATAAAGAACGCACTGGAGGGACGCTTCGGAGCATCGGGGTCCTTCTTACTCCTCGCCTTGTCCTTCTTCGTCTTCGTCTCAGCCTTGCCTTTCTTCAGTATCCTTAAGAAGTACACGAGGCACAGAAAGCAAATGTGAGATAGAAAACTAAGAAAGCAAAATCGAAGCACAATGATAATAAGAAAGCAGAGAGAGCAATCGCAATTCGCAAAGAAAATGACAAGAAAAGACGAGGTTGAATCATAACAAAAATAATTGATGGAAAAAGCAGATTTAAACACGAACACAAAAAGCTTAAACAAAACAATTTGACGAAGCAGAGAAGAGCCAGAGTTTTATGAGTATTCTAACAACGAAGCGGACGAACATAATGCGAGATTTAAAATCTAAAGAGAAAACACTGAGACAAAAGCTTAATCGGAGCGTAGAGATACAAAGCAGAAGCACATTCACAGCAGCGAAGCATAAGCATAAAAAAACACACACACACAGAGCACAACACGAATTTCAAAAGGAAAACGGAGCAATTCACGAAGTTACAAAGCCGAAAAGAAATTCACAAAGCCAAAAATCATAGAAACACAGCAAACATACAGTTACAAAGATTTTCGGAAACGAAAACAAAGAGAGCTAAACCATAACGTAGAGTTACGCAGCAAAGAAAGCAGTTAAGAGCTTACTCGGCGTTAGGCTTCTTGTGAGCAATCGCAGCGGTTTTAGGAGCTCTCATGGTGTGCTTTTTTGGGAACTGAAACAGACTTTCACGGTGTGAGTGAAAACAAGGAGAAAGGTATTTATAGCGAGTGGCGTTGAAATGAAATGGAAATGTACAGGAATGAATGTCAAATTCAGATTCGAATTTGGTATTTTAGCGGGAAGGGATAAACAACGATACTCGCGCGGCTGTAGAAATAAGAAAACCTCGCTGATATGGGTTGACACGTGTTGCGGGAGGGAATATCGTCTCTTAGTTTGGACGCGTTTGTGAATCTCTGCAAGTATGCGTATGTTTTGGTCTGTGTAGAGGCAGTTTTGGGCACTCGCTACTGTGTGAAACCGTTTAGAGACTCGGTGCGTGCAAAGGGTGCATAGGGCGTGACCGCGGGGGGTGGCTCCTCTGCGGTGACTTCTTCTACAATTCCGCCAATTTACCCTTAAAATTTGTTTACGCGTCAGTAGTTCATTTTAAACGGTGTCGTTATATTTATCTACAGGCTATCCCAAGGTGTAGTTTTTGGTACGTCCAGCACCTATGCCAAATCATTCTTACTTATTCTGTCTTAACGTAAATGAAGTTTATAAAGGGTATGCGTTTTTAATAAACAAAACAA
Source organism: Corylus avellana (assembly GCF_965113065.1). Classification (NCBI taxonomy): domain Eukaryota; kingdom Viridiplantae; phylum Streptophyta; class Magnoliopsida; order Fagales; family Betulaceae; genus Corylus; species Corylus avellana. The sequence continues at coordinate 3,119,889 of NC_142494.1, read as the reverse complement.
ATAAACAATTTATTACAAAAAAATATAACAATTTTAATTAAAAAAAGAAGAAGATATATACAACGCACATTATACCAAGAAAAATTGACCTAATGCAATTTCCTCTTAATTAAATGTTTCGAGGATTTTTTTTGGCTAAAGTATAGCTTAATTTGATCCCTTCAATTTGGGTTAGGATCGATTTTTTCTGATTTTTTAATTTTTTTTTTTTTAAACAAAAGATTCAATTCAATTTAGGGTCTACATGAGAGAGTCTTCTTACTTTATATGAAAGCCACTGGTACTACGCAATGTTGTAAAAGTTTTTTTTTTTTTAGTACAACAGAAGAAATTATAAATAGTAACAACAACAAGAAGAAAAAAGAAAAAAAGAACATAACCAAATATAAGCAACTCAACCGTTTCACCTAATCTAGAAAAACAACTAGCAACTCACTACGCCGAAGAGAAATCAAGTAGATGAAAGTTGAGTGAGAATGCAATTAGGAAAGAATGTGACCCAATATGATGGATACAACTTTCGGAAGTAAGAGAAGCCCAAGTAACTTAATGGGAATGCAATGAGGGAAGGATGTGGCCCAAAATAATGAATAAAACCATCTCAATTAAGAGAACACAATAGATGCGAGATCTCCTTCAAGGACAATGAGTTTGAAGCCCAACAAAATTCGAATAGGCCGGGAGAGACTTAGATATGATTTAGATATGAGAAAACAGCAACAATAGAAAAAAAAAAATCATAAATAAAATACCAAACCTATAAATTTGCAGCACCAACGGAGGAGATGGTAGGGACTCGCAGTAGTGTGAAAACTATGCACAAGTGTGATAAGGTCAGGCGGAGGAGCGTGAGAAAGCAACTAGGAGCAGGGAGGCCAATAAAGACAGTGGTGAAATGCGTTTTTGGGTGAAGCTGATGGATGATGATAGATCGAGCTTTGAATTAATCAAATATGAAATCCAAGGCTGGTCCAGGAGAAGGAGGTGATGTAGTGGGCCAGAAGAGGCTGTCAATCGAAGGTAGAGGGATTAAGGCTACGATTTTGGGAGGATTAGAAATAGATTACTGAAGCTGATGAATAAAGTCTCATGAGAGACGGAAGGGTCTAAAGAGAACTCTAGACAAATAAAAACAAAAGAAAGTGACTTCATGAGAGAGGAGATGAGACTTCCCTCCTCCCAAATGGAGGAAAAGCAGAAGACTTGCAAGAGAAGTTCTTGCTAGAGAAAAAAACTTCTCTCTTTCTGGGTCAATGTTGTAAAAGTTCAACTTAATAGGTTTAATCTCAACAATTTTGTTTTGTAGGGTTAGCGGTCACATCTTTATAAGTCTTCAGGTGAGATCTTGAGATATCACATGCATATTCACATGTATTTGAAATCAATACATTTGAGTTTTATAATATTACATTGAATAATGTTAAAAAGAGAATTAGCGTCTTTTTTGTATCATCCTAAATGTAACTTGACTTTTAAAATTACTATTAAATTTTAAAGAATCATTAATGAATGTTATCAATCACATTGGTCAATTAATCATTTGACATATAAAATTTTATGAAATTAAAAATTAAAAAACATAATAAATATCAAGGTGATAAATATTAAATTGGTAAAAGTATACATGAGAATAAATAATACAGATATGATCAAATCTCATCAATTATTTTTTAAATTTAAATTTAGATGAAAGAATAGTCTAGACAGAATATATACGAACGAGTAAAAGTCAAAATTTGCCAACATTTTATTGCAGGGGAACAGAGATGTCAAAGTCCAAAGTTTCCTTCCATGTATCACATACCATGATCCATATCAGAGATATGAGCATATGGCACCATCAAAAGTTCAAAACCTTATTTTTTATGCTACAAATGGCAAATACAAAAGAACATGCTCATAAAAAAAAAACAAAAAAAACTCAGCAGACATTCCTAGCAAGTAGCAGTGGGAGAACTTATACAATGTTCGTCACAAAGGATGGAGAATACTAATGAATTATCTAATTTTTTTCAACAACCGCCGCTACCACTACCACCACTACCACCACCACTATCGCAGCTACCACTGCCGTCACAACCACCACCACCATCGCCATCGGTACCACCACCGCTATCGCCGCTGTTATCTCATTTTTTTCAACCACCACCACCGCCGCAGCCACCACCACCACCGCCACCACCACCGCCACCACCACCGCCGCAGCCACCACCACCACCGCCACCACCACCGCCGTCGTGGCCGTGGCTGCCAACACCACCGCCGTCGTGGCCGTGGCCGTGGCTGCCAACACCGTCGTGGCCGTGGTGGCCGCCGAAGCCATGGCCATGGCCGTGGCCTCTTCGAGGTTTTCTAGAGTTATCATCACCACAAGCAAAGATGAGCATTGATATAATTGAGAGGGACATGATGATCATGCCGAGCAAAAGTAGGCCACCTGAGCTCTCCAACGCAATACCTGCATCATCGACATGGGCACCAACTAGAACGCCAAAATCTCTCGCCATTAGTGGGGTTGTGTTCTCTTGCTTAGCGTGGAAGCTTAACCAGCTTTTTGTTTTTTTGAAGAAGGAAGTTTAATCAGTCAATATATATAATTTCTTAATATTTCAAATGCCAACAGTATGTGCCTCAAAGGTCTTCAAGTTTAAAAACGTGTAGTTGACATGTAAGAGCTTATATGATATTCACACAGCTAGAATTTTCCGAACATATGGGAATATCCTTACGTATTTTACAAGGACTTGCCAGGATTATTAATTTGCTGAGAGAGATATGATGGCATTATGTGGAGTTGGATAGATTACTGGGAATTGAAGATAGTGATAGTCAACAATTTATTGCCCAATGCAAAGAGCCCGCGATCTTTGATTTGGCTACGATCATTAGCCAAAGATAAGAGGTGAAGACGTCTAGAAGACGGCCTTAATTAAGTGCCAAGTATGGCCACCACCAGCTCGTAGTCGAAACAGGATCCTCTCCAGTCTATAATGGACTAGAGAATATCCAATTCATAGCTATGATTTTTTCTCAAAAATCCTATGAGCGATATGATGGCATTATGTGGAGTTGCATAGATTACTGGGAATTGAAGATAGTGATAGTCAACAGTTTATTTCACCCCGGGGAGCCCGCGTATTCTCCGAAATAGATCTTTGATTAGGCTACGACCATTAGCCAAAGATAAGAGGTGAAGACGTGTATAAGACGGCCTTAAGTGACTAGTACGGCCACTACGAGTTTGTAACCATGCCGTTTAAGTTGACTAAAGGCACCAATTGTCTTTATAGGTATTTCGTAAGAAAAATGCTAGGTATTGGTGTTTTCTTAGTGTTATTTTAATCTTAGGTGGATATTATTTTTTTAAAAAAAAATCAAGTGAAAAACATTAAAACTACTTTCTTTTTTGCTTTTTTAGAAAATAATATCCACTTAAAACGAGAATGACATTGATTTCTTGTAACTACTTGGATTAGCTTGTAGTTGTGTTCTTTGGCGACATCATGGTTTACTCAACCAATCGTCAGGAACAAAAGGACCAACTAGGATTAGGATATACTTTTGGCTAAAATATAGCTTTGATCCCTTCAATTTGGATTGATTTGGATCAATGTTTTTTTCTTTAAAATTTAAAAAAGATTCAATTTAATTCTTGAATAATTTTAAATGAAACAGTACGGTCTATTCACCCGTAAGCTATCAATTAAATTGCACACAAAATTAAGGAAAGATTGACATGATATATATTGTTGAAATATCTATAAAATATAAAAATACTAAAATAAGAAAGAGAAAGAAGAGAGAGAGCGGAAGCGGAGGGAAATGCATGGGCTACATCTTGTATCTTCACCATATAAAACAATATTACATAACTCTCTATTTATAGAGAGAAAATGAGTACCAAGAAACCCTAAAATAGACCTAAACTAATTAAGGAAGAGAATAAACCTTACAAGGAAATATAATAATCGAGAATAAAAATATTCTAACATAAAGAGAAATACCTTGTTAATAAAAATATTAATAAATTTAATTTTAGAAAATATAAAATATTCCAACATATATATATATATATATGGCTCATAAAGAAATAGAAAACGCCATCCCAGTGAAAGAAAAGGGGAAATCAAGTCACCAAATATTCAATTTTTTTTTTTTTTTTTTTTAAATCATCATTTTGAGTTTAGGACCTCAGTTTTTAATTTGATAAATTAATTTAAGACATGAATTCGAGACCTTTGTTAGATTTTTCGCCCAATGGCATGGGTATAATAAAAATAGAAAAAAAAAAAAAAAAAAAAAATTGTGCTATAGCACTTGTAAAGGATCCCAGAAAATTTAGTTTACTTTGTGGGAGCCCTGCCTAGCTAGCTACAAGATATATATAATTTTGGTAAAACGCTGTTCATCAGGCTATCCGGCCGGCTGTGTTGAGGCTGCACGTACAAATCAAGATCTCGTTTCAGTTCATGAAAGTGGTTCCTTCTCTTCCTCCCACTTGTTCAACCTTTTGGTAGCTTCTTCCACCTGCAGTTTAATATAAAATTTCATTTCATATAAACAATAAAGAAATGCCCTCTCATATATATATAAGAAATGATAAAGACACAACTTTTTGTAGGTAGGATCTGTTGTTGTTGAGCATTGCTTATAATTATAAAATGTTTTTCTCAGATATATGGATTTGACACCAATCAAATCAGCATCACAATCTTTTTGGTTGCCTATTGTTGTATGGATTAGGATTGGTTGTAATTTTTTGTTCGGATTGTAGGCTGCTCAATTGCAATTGTGAGAAGCTTTTGATGGACTCACTTGCTCCCACACCTGCTAGGGTAATTAAGTGGGCAACATTAGGGTCTCTTAATTAGCAATTCAAACAATAAATATGAGAGAATTTTTATGGGATTCATCTATCGGAACAGTGATGGACTGTCTGAGATTTATTTGGACAAATGGACCCCATAAAAATTCTCTCACATTTACTGTCCGAATTACTAACAATTATGACAGCAAAATTGCTAAAAAATCTCTATCCTAAAATCACAATATGTTGCAAAACTTTGTACTATGATAAAAAAAAAGCTTTGATCCAAAAATTGCATTTAAATTTTATGAAGAAGCAGCTCTACAAAAGTGAAGATAAACTCTTTTTTGGGTTACCTCGATAACATGCCACATTTTTAATATGTAACATTTTTCAAACGTTTCGATGCCTAAATTACGTAATTTAAGAATATATTATTTTAAAAAAATTATAGAAGATTGGGATCCACAATGCGTTAAACACGTTAGCATAAATTTATGAATGAGAGAGAAGGATGTGAAGGGACTAAATCATTCTACACCACATTTTAACACACCAATTTTCTTTGTCATTTTTCTTTCTGTCAATATTTATTATATTTTGGACAATATTTGACGAGCTGGTTTTTTGGGTTTTCTTTAAAACTTTCTGTCAATTTACCAAGAAAAATTGACCTAATGCAATTTCCTCTTATAGATTCTTCATTGAACTTTTCTTCATGTTAGAGCTTATCCACTTCGCTTGTATTTTGCGAAGACTTGCCTGGATATTTGCTGAGAATGAGAGAGATATGATGGCGCGCATTATGTGGATGTAGATTACTGGGAATTGAAGATAGTGATAGTCTTATTTGATCAGCTGCAAGGAGCTAGCGTGTTCTCTGAAATAGATCTTTGACTAGGCTACGATCGTTAATTAGCTGAAGATAAGAGGTGAAGACGTGCATAAGACCGCCTTAAGTGCCTAGTACGGCCACTACGAGTTCGTAGTCATGCCGTTTAAGTTGATTAAATGCACCAAGTGTCTTTATAGGTGCTTCATAAAGGAAATGCTAGGTGCTCGAGTTACTGGTGTTCTCCTAGTGCTTATTAGTCGTAGGTGAATATTATTTTCTAAAAACTAAGTGAACGAAATAAGGGCCACTTTCATTTTTGTTTTTTTAGAAAATATTATCTAATTAGGACGAGAATGACACTAAGACAACGCTAGAAGAACACCTAACATACCCTGTTTCGTAACTTCTTGGATTGGTTCGTAATTGTGTTCATTGACGATATCATGGCTTACTCAACCAATTAGGATTAGGATAAATTTTTGGCTAAAATATGGCTTTGATCCCTTCAATTTGGATTGATTTGGATAAAATAATCAATTTAATTCTTGAATAATTTGAAAATGAAATAGTACGGTATTTTCACCCATAAGAGCATTCTCAATGGAAGAACTAAATATTACTTTTATCTAAAATGACTATTTAAATGTTTAAAAAACCCCTACATTGGATTAGCAAAATAATAATAATAATAATAAAATAGATATTTGATTGGGTGAGCTAAAAAAGAAGAAGCTAAATGTAGTAGCACTTTTCAAGGGAGCTATTTTATTTTTCATTGTTTCTCTCACCCGTTTTCTCTTTTTTCCAAATCATTTCCTACTTTTTCTTTGCATGTTCTCTTTTTCCCAAAATTTTTCCTATTTTTCCCTTCACATTTTCTCTTTTTTCCCAAAACTTTTCTTACTTTTAATAATATTTAAATGATATAGATAAAAATTTAGCTGATCGGATCTAGAGGCATTTAAAAATTCATTAACTAAACTAAATAAAAGTGAGTTTTGATGAGCCATTTTGCATAAAAATTTGGCTCCTCCATTGTGAATACTCTAAGCTATCTATTAAATTGCACTCAAATTTAAGGAAAGATTGACATAATATATATATATATATATATATATATATATATATAAAGACATAGAAAATGCCATCCCAGAGAAAGAAAAGGGGAAATCAAGTCACCAATCTTCAATTTTTTATTTTATTTTTTCATCATTTTGAGTTTAGGACCTGAGTTTTTAATTTGATAAATTAATTTAAGACATGAATTCGATCGAGACCTTTGTTAGATTTTTCGCCAAATTGGGTATAATAAAAATAGAAAAAAAAAAATAAAAAAAATTGTGCAATAGCATTTGTAATCTAATAGAAAAGGATCCCAGAAAATTTAGTTTACTTTGTGGGAGCCCTGCCTAGCTAGAGCTACAAGATATATATAACTTTAGTAAAACGCCGTTCATCAGGCTATCCAGCCGGCCGACCGTGTTGAGGCTGCACGTACAAATCAAGATCTTGTTTTAGTTCATGAAATTGGTTCCTTCTTTTCCTCCCACTTGTTCAACCTTTTGGTCGCTTCTTCCACATCACCATCACAATCTTTTTGGTTGCTAATGTTGTATGGATTAGGATTACTTGTAATTTTTTGTTCGGATTGTTGGTTGTTTGCTGGAACTAGTGGCTCATATTAAAACACTAGTAGTTGGCCAAGTAGACGAGAATGGAGTGAACGGAGCGGAAGTCTACTAGCCCATATGCTAATGAAGTTATCTAGGTGTACAACTAGGTTGTGGGGGTCGGTCAATTTAATTGAAGGGATCAAATTAAGCGATACTTTAACCAAAAAAATCCTGGAAACATTTAATTAAGAGGAAATTGCATTAGGTCAATTTTTCTTGGTACTATGTGCGTGCGTTGAATATATCTTCTTTTTAAAATTAAAATTGTTTTATTTTTTTTTTGTAATAAATTGTATATATGTTTTGTTTATTAAAAACGCGTACCGTTTATAAACTTCATTTACGTTAAGACGGAATAAGTAGGAATGATTTGGCATAGGTGCTGGACGTACCAAAAAATGAACTTTAGGATAGCCCGTAAATAAATATAATGACACCGTTTAAAATGAAGCAGCACCAACTTAACGGTGGAGATGGTGGGGACTCACGGTAGTGTGAAAACCATGCACAAGTGTGATAAGGTTAGGCGAAGGAGCGTGAGGCGGTAACCAGGAGCAGGGAGGCCGATAAAGACAGTGGTGAGACGCATTTTGGGTGAAGCTGATGGATGATAATAAAGCGAGCTTGAATTAACCAAATTTGAAATCCAAGGCTGATCAGGGAGAAAGAGGTGATGTAGCGAGCCGGAAGAGACGGTCAACCAGAGGTAGAGGGATTAAGGCTACGATTATGGGAAGATTAGGGATAAATTACCAAAGGTGATGAATAAGGTCTCATGAGAGACGGGAGGGTCTAAAGAGAACTCTAGACAGCTAAAAACAAAAGAGAGCGACTTCATGAGAGAGGAGAGGAGACTTCCCTCCTCCCAAATGGAGGAAAAGCAGAAGACTTGCAAGAGAAGTTCTTGCTAAAGAAAAAACCTGGGTCAATGTTGTAAACGTTTAACTTGATAGGTTTAATCTCAACAATTTTGTTTTGTAGGGTTGAGAGGTCACATCTTTAAGGGGTGCTACAGGCTCAATCTTTGGCAGAGACAGTGGTATCTTGTCCAGTGTCATTGGGTATGTCGATTCAGATTATGCTGGTGATCTGGTTGTGACACGAGGAGATATTGCATTGAAGGAAATTGTTTTTGAGGAAAATCCAGTGGATATGTTGACTAAGCTAGTTCCAGTTCTCAAGTTCAAGAGTTGTTTGGACTTGTTTGTTATTCTTCGGGGTGTTGGAGGAAATGTCGTGAGGAGATTTACATTTGCGACTTGATGAAATTCAAGATAAGGTGGAGATTGTTGGATAATGACTTGATTTTACAAGTCATGGTGGGCCCCATAATTTATTTATTTTCTCCCAGCAGATTTCTTCATGGTAAAGTTTACTTCATGAAGAAGCATGTTTTCTTTCCTTCACCATGAAGCATTTGACAGACTGCCGGTCACTTAGAGCCTGTTGGGATTGCGTTTGAGAAATAGAGCTTTTAAGTCAAAAAAAACTTTTGGGCAAAAACTTCATTTTTAAGCTTTTGCCAAAAGTGCGTTTAGGCAATTTTTAAGCTTTTTTAGACATTTAAAAACCCTTTTAATTTTTTTACCAAACGAGTACTTTTTTCTTCAAATTGGCTTTTTGAGTGTTAAAAACACTTTTAGGCCTCTCAAACATAATCCCAAATAGGCCATTAGTATATATGACTTTAGTCATTCAACCATTCGTGAGGTGAGAGGGCAGGAGCTTTGTGTTGCTGCAGTTTTGTGTGAGGGAAAAAATGTGAGCTGGGCACAGCTCTTTTGCGAGAAAGAGGGCAGCAAGTTTTTACAAGATTTAGAGATAATTTCTCTTTTGTATATTAATTTGTGAGCTTGGGTGTATTGGGGCTTTTGGGTTTAAGTGATTTTGTTTGTATTACTCTTTATACTCCATCCGTTAGTAAATTTCTCATGAATCGTCTCTGCCAATGGATGTAGGCTTGTTAAGCTGAACAACTTAAATCTTGGTTCCATGTGTGAATATTTGTTGTTTTACTATTCTGATATTTTTTTGCTTCATTGGTGATCTTATAATTATTTTTATCTCAACAATAAATATCAAGGTGATAAATATTAAATTGGTAAAAGTGTATATATGAGAATAAATAATACAGTCCCCAAGGGGTAGCTCAATCGGCTGTGAACCACGCTTAATGAAGCGGATGTCACTAGTTTGAATCCCTCCTCCCCTTTCCTTGTGTGTACATGTCAAAAAAAAAAGAATAAATAATACAGATATGATAAGATCTCACCAATTCTTTTTTAAATTTAAATTTAAATTTAGAGGAAATATTCTACATAGAATATACACGAACGAGTAAAAGTAAAAATTGCCAACATTTTACTGCAGGGGAACAGATCGAGTCCAAAGTTTCCTTCCATGTATCACATACGACATACCAATATACCATATTTGAGCATATAGCACCATCAAAACCTTATTTTTTATGATACAAATACAAATGGCAAATAGAAACGGCAGCATACATACTCCAAAAAAAAAAAAAAAATTCTCTCCAATTTTTTTTTTTTTTTTTTTTTTTCAACATCCGCCACCACCGCCACCTCCACCGCCACCACAACCACCACCGACGCCGCCACCTCCGCCACAACCAGCACCACCACGGCCGCCTCCTCTTCGAGGTCTTCCAGAGTTATCATCACCGCAAGCAAAGATGAGCATGGATATAATTGAGAGGGACATGATGATCATGCCGAGCAAAAGTAAGCCACCCGAGCTCTCCAACGCAATACCTGCATCATCGACATGGGCACCAACTAAAGGGCCAAAATCTCTCGCCATTAGTGGGATTTCGTTCTCTTGCTTAGAGTGGAAGTTTAATTAACTAGTTTTTCTGAAAAAGGAAGTTTTAATCAGTTAATATATATACTTTCTAAGATTTCATATGCCAACAGTATGTGCCCCAACGGTCTTCAAGTTTGATCAAACACGTAGGAACTAGGAAGTTTCCCTCCCATATGTGAGGACGTACAAGTCTTGAAGACGTGCAAGTCTTGAAGACGTGCACGTCCTCACATATGGGAGGGAAACTTCCTAGTTCCTACGTATGTGAAGACGTGCACGCAGAAGACGGAATTGATCAGTATCTAGTACGGCCAATACGATTCCATAGTCATGCCGTTCGAGTTGACTAATGCACCAACAGTCTTTATAACGTGATGAACAAGGTGTTTCGTAATTACTTGGATTGGTTCATAGTTGTGTTCATTGACCACGTCATGGTTTACTCAACCAATCATCAAGAACACAAGGACCAATTAATTAGGATTAGGATAAATTTTTGGCTAAAATATAGCTTTGATCCCTTCAATTTGGATTGATTTGGATCAATTTTTTTTCTTTAAAATTTAAAAAGGATTCAATTTTAATTCTTGAATAATTTGAAAATGAAATAGTACGGTCTTTATATATATATATATATATATATATATATATATATATGGCTCATAAAGACATAGGAAATGCCATCCAGAGAAAGAAAAGGGGAAATCAAGTCACCAATCTTCAATTTTGTTTTATGTTTTTCATCATTTTGAGTTTAGGACCTCAGTTTTTAATTTGATAAATTAATTTTAAGACATGAATTCGAGACCTTTGTTAGATTTTTCGCCAAATGGGTATAATAAAAATTAAAAATGGAAAAAAAGAAATCAAAAAAATTGTGCAATAGCACTTGTAATCTAATAGAAAAGGATCCCAGAAAATTTAGTTTACTTTGTGGGAGCCTTGCCTAGCTAGCTACAAGATATATATAATTTTGGTAAAAAGCTGTTCATCAGGCTATCCGGCGGCCGGCTGTGTTGAAGGCTGCACGTACAAATCAAGATGTTGTTTCAGTTCATGAAAGTGGTTCCTTCTTTTCCTCCCACTTGTTCAACCTTTTGGTAGCTTCTTCCACCTGCAGTTTAATATAAAATTTCATTTCATATAAACAAGAAACAAATGCCCTCTCTCTCTCTCTCTCACACACACATACACACACACACACATATATATATATATATATATATATATATATATATATATATATATGGACACCGATCAAATGGTGTACCGATCAAATCACCATATATCACAATCTTTTTGGTTGCCTATTGTTGTATGGATTAGGATTGGTTGTAATTCTTTGTTCGGAGTGTAGCTAGATTGTCCAATTGCAATTGTGAGAAGCTTTTGATGGACTCACTCGGTCGAGCACTAATTACTAGGGTAAGTAGGCTCCATCTGAGTCTCTCAATTAGAAATTTAGACAATAAATGTGAAAGAATTTTTATGGGATTCATCTATCAGAACATGGACTGCTGTCTGAGACTTATTTGGTCAAATAAATCTCATAAAAATTCTCTCACATTTAATGTCCGAATTACTAACAATTATGACAGTAAAATTGCTAAAAATCTCTATCATAAAATCACAATAATTTGCAAAACTTTGCACTATGATGGTTAAACTTGTTGCATAAATAAATTTATCAATGAGAGAAGGATGTGAAGGGACTATATATAAATTACCTCTTTATTCCAGTCCGTCCGAAACGTTACCCACATCAAAATGATAGTTTGCGCCACCGTACCGCCAATCATTCCCAGCCATATCCCCTGCAATTAATATACATACATGCACCACAATCATTCTACACCTCATTTTCTCTGCCCTCATCATCAACAACACACCAACTTTCTGTCATTTTTCATTCTGTCAATATTTTGGACAATATTTGACGAACTGGTTTTTTGGGTTCTCTTTAAACTTCTATATATATATATATATATAGAGAGAGTTTTCTTCCAAATTCTGTAGAAAAAAAATTCCTCCAAGTGTGTCTTATATATAAAAATTACATACTTTTGAAAATATATACCAGCTAAATAGATTGAATTAAAAAAATAATAAAATAATAAAAAAAATAAAAATAAAAATTGAAGAAAAAACTTTGTCCCTCGAAAATTTTGCTCCAAAGAGCTTTAAATCAAGAAAAAGTTGTAAGTACCTTAGCACCAAGTTTGAAGTAAAACCCGAGAAGCAAACCCAAGGGTACTCCAACCCCGTAATAACATGCAATATTTACGTATGCAACAAAAGCTTGCCATCCACACCCAACAGCTACGCCTGCAAAATGCCATTGAATATCACATGTTAGATCTCCTTTCAAAAAGTAATAATAATGATTATTTCTCCTTAAATTATCTGGAATAGCCATTTTCCAGGAATAGAAGGACTCTAAAACAATATCTCAAAAAATCATGGGAGTAGTCGCTCTCGGACCATCAGGGTGATCTCGACCACCAAATGGTGGCTCGGACCACCCATGCTCGGTGGTTCGGGGAGGGGCCGACTAGAACGAAGGGTTCTATTCCTATGTTAATTTTTGAAATCTGATTTAAATATTTGTTGATGACAAACAAATGAATAAGAATGATTATTTCGATCATTCCAATTTTTTTGTATTTTGATAATACTTATTCCTATTATCTAGTAATCATCATTCCAATGTACCAACATGCCGTTAATGGGTTTAGGCCTACAATTTCAATGAAGAGGAAAATGCCATTTGAATAATCAGTGATAATTAATGCAATATATACCTGATAAGACGGGTTGGACTCCATTGAGTAGGAGGGTGAGGGCTAGAAGTGGGCAGAGATCGGAGACAGCGGCGGCTACAGCTTCACCTTCGGTGAAGGCATAGCTTATGACGTCACGCAAAGCAAGCACAATTAAGGCCGCGATTACAGAGATAATGAAAGAGATGAGTGTCACCGCCACCACTGAAAATGCTGCTGACTTTGGATTTCTTGCTCCAAGCTCATTGCTCACTCTCACGCTGCTTGTCATCAACAAACAAATCATACTCTATAACTTATAATATTAACACATAATTAATTGAAGTGGTATATTTTATAATTAATTGTTTATGTATTATAAAAACAATTGAAGTAGCAAGCTAGAAATTAAGTCTTCCTTCCACTCAAATTAATTGTTTATGTTTAAAATGAAATGTTTATAAATAAAATTTTTTTTTAAAAAAATCTAATTAATTGTTTACGTTAGTTAGCCTAAGAAATTTTATTAATTTTAAGCAAAAAAGAAAGAAGTTTTATTAATTAAATGAATATATATTTTAAAACGTCCTAAAAAACTGAGGAGATAATAGGGGTGAAATAGCGGGCGGTTAGCGGTTAGTGGCTAAAACCGCTAACCGCAACCGCCTAGGCGGTTAGTAAATTTTACTAACCGCCTCCGCTAACCGGGTAGCGGTTAACCGCCCGGTTAGCGGTTAACCGCTTTGGAATAACCGCTTTTTTTCTAACCGCTTTTTTTGGGCTTTTTTCTTTGGACCGATTTTGGGCCGGTTTTGGGCTCACTTTAAACATTTTTTTTCTCATTTAAAATTTTTTTTTTTTCCCTTTCCATGGCTATTTTAGCATTAAAAATTGCTATATACCAAAATCTTGTTGGCCACCTTCTACAAATCTACACATCATATAATATACAAATAAAATTACAACAAAATCATCACTTCACTTGTAGTCTTATACATAAACTCACAAGCAAGTTCATAAACTCACACATAGAAATAAAATAAAACACAAACAAATTCATAAACTCACAAGCAACCAAAAAAACCAACATATATGGTTAAACTTGAATCTTGAGGCTCATTTCAATCAACCAAAAAAAGTTCATAAACTCACAACTTATTGTTATTATATATATATATATAATATATAAATATATATTATATTTAAAAAAAAGCGGTTAGCGGGTAGCGGTTAGCGGTTAGCGGATTTTCAAAACCCACTAACCGCTAACCGCTAACCGCAACCGCCTAGGCGGTTAGCGGTTTTTACTAACCGCTTTCAAAGCGGTTAGGCGGTTAGCGGTTAACGGTTAACGGTTATAACGGTTAACGGTTAGCGGTTGCGGTTAGGCGGTTTTAAATTTCACCCCTAGGAGATAATATACCTTGCAGCTGCGTTGAACCCAACGGAGATCATGAAAACCCATCCAGATATTGTTGTGCTGCAATATGTAACCCATTAAAAGGTATTAAAAAATAAAAATATAAAAACTATTGCACCTCGTACAATACTCTAAGCATTGCACGGGATCACAATCCTATATATATGATAAGTCAAAGATGATGATAAGAAAGAAAGAAACAAAAGAAAGAAGCTAAAATTCTTAAATGAAAGCTACTTGTCTTACCAAATGGATAGAGAATCGAGAGCCAACTCAGGGTTCTCAAGCAAACCAGCCAGAAGAACAAGAATCTGAAAATACCACGTCTCTAGGCACAGCATCACAGCAGATGCCACTGACAACCTGAAGAACTTCGGCAATCCCGAGAAAGCTTGGACAGAGAACCCTCTCCACGTGTACTTACACCTCTCACTTTTCACTATGTACACAAACTGTGCCACCACTATAATCCACCATGAAAAGCTCAGCACCAACGATGCCCCCAACAACCCAAGCCCGATCTTGTAAACCGCCACCCAGCTGAGCAAAAGGTGTATCACTAGAGTGGCTGCTGATATATATGCACTAGGAGTCACTATGCTTTGAGCTTGTAGAAATTTTTGGATGGGGAAGTTTACTGCATATGCGAAGATTTGTGGGATTAGGCCGTAGACGAAAACCGCTGCGGCGGAAGCAATTTCCGGCGACTGGCCAAGAAATATTAGGATGGGCTTGGAGAAGATGTATATAATGCTTAGGAGGAAGCCGGCTACAGTGAGGATGACGGTTGATCTTTGCAAATATATTCCTAGCATTTCGTACTTTTGTGCTCCATATGCTTGCCCACATAGAGTCTCCACAGCACTCCCCATTCCTAACTATACATTATAAATCGTTAAATGACGCAAAATATTTAATTGAAATAAGAGATAGATAAGAAAGATATAATTTTTATGTACCATGAGGCCGTAGGCAAAGACTTGGATGCCGGTGTTGCCGAGAGAGGCTGCGGCGAGCTCGAGGGTACCGAGGTGGCCAGAAAAGATTTGGGTGGACATGGACATGAGGTAGTTGATCATGTAAACGACAACCGCCGGAGCAGCGAGGAAGAAAAGGAGCTTGAGCTCGATCCATGAAGCGTGTCGGAGACGCAGCAAGAAGGGAAGGGTATTGTCGGACAATACGCTCTCAAGCTCGCCGCTTGATCGGTGCTTTGTGGTGAATGATTGGGACGACAAAGATGGTGGGTTTGTTTGAAGCAGAGGTTGAAGGATGTTATTTTCTGAAGACCCCATGTCGAGTTGGGGATCGAGGAGAGTTTGGTGCTTAATTGGGGTGGTATATATATATATATATCTGCAAGTGGCGGTGGAGGAAGAATTTAAAGGAGAGAATGGGTATGGATGCGGCTGCTTGAGAAGCGTGCAATTGCGGTAGAAGTGACAACTTTTGACATGCAAACCTATGAAAGACAACAACTTCAGCAATTTTGTTGTCTAGATAATAAACTATTTAACAGTTTACTCTTACATTTGTTGTCTCATATATATTAATAATTCCAGCAGCAAATTGTTAACAGCTTGATACTTTGTTAGCTAAGGTTGACCGAAAGTCGAAACATAACATTCCTAACAAAAATAAAAATAAAGAAAGAAGAAAAAAATAATTGTTGGGAGTATATTTTTTTTGGGACAGAATTTTTCTTTAAATTGGTTCTAATTTAAACACATATTAATGTAATAAGTGAGTTTGGATTAAATTCTTTCAACAGAATTTGGAAGGAAAAATTATCTATTTTCTTCAATTTGTGGGAAAATCTGATGAGATGGATTGAGTAAAAATAAAAAAATAAAAAAAGCCATGAACATGAATGGTAAGATATTTCCATGAAATGAATATTACCAAGGAAATTAATGGAAAGGTGAGGTGTGCAATTAATGTGAAAGCTGCCAAAAAAGAACCCCACAACGTAGTTTTGTTCTGTTGACCAAAAACGAACGGGAGGGAGACTGGAGACATCAATGTTGAAAACGTTATTAATTGATTATTATATCTTCATTTTTGTTACTCAATTAATTAGGGAAAATCATTGGATGTTGAAATTGCGGAGATGCCCGACGCAAAGGAGACGACTAGTATATGATCACAGCACACACGTCATATTTTGTTAACATTTTCTTGCAGGGAATTGAAGAGAGATATCAAAGTCCAAAGTTTCTTTCCATATAAAACATAACATATATTGATATAAAATTAAATCATTACAATCTGTTTGGCCAACTCAGCAATATTCCACAATGTACAATTATGTACTACAAGCCAAATTAAAATTTTCTTTTGCTTTGTTTTTGCTTTGTTTACGTTTCAATATCTAAGTTTTGTCTCTAAGAGGTAGTTCAATTGGTTGGACCACGCTTAATGAAGTGAAAATTATTAGTTTGAATTTTCTTCTCCCACGTGTGTGGACATATAAAAAAAAAAAACCCCTAACTTGTGAATTAATTTTGTTGTTTTTCTTTCAAATTAATTAAGTTGGAAGAATTTTAGCCCAACCAAAATTTTTCTTCAAATTGGATTAGAAGAATTTCTTCTAAATTAATTTATTAAACTGATGTCAGCCCAATCCTCCGTTCCTCTATGCGCTATGCCTAAAAAAATAAAAAATAAATAAAAAAATCATTTAAACAGTAACACTTTCAACTTCAAATCGGGATCGGGTTCAAATCGAGTTGGACATAAACCAGGCTCCACATAGCCTAACATCACATGCATTTTTAATATAATTAACAAAACATGTGACTCTCTGTTTCATTTTTAAAAATTCATGGAATCAATTTAATAAATTAAATTGAAAAAATTTCTTTTAACTCAATTTAGAGGAAGAAAAAAAAAATCGTACACAATTATGGTTTTGCAAATTATTTTATTTTATTTTATTTTATTTGTAATGATGTATGCACCAATCAAATTTGAACACGTAATTTCATTCATCACCGCACATAAAGTGATAATGCTATTATTAGGCCCGAACCCAGTTGTGACTTTACAACAATTTGACAACCCAACAAAACAAAAGAAACAAACATAAAGAATATTAATGATGTCCAAAAACAAAAGAAAAGGCCAACATTACTTTGTGATCAGTATGTGATCAGATTTAAAGCCAAGCTCTAGCCATAGCTAGTAAGCCAATTTGGTTCAACCATATCTTATGGCAAAATTTTCGTCTAGGACGATTTTTTTTTTTTTTAATGTTTAAAATGCTTGCCCATAAAAAAATAGTAATAATTACATGCATTTTGAATACGCACTAACTTAATAAATTGAGATGTAAAAAACTATTCCCCATATGGAGTAAAACTTTATCCATCTCAAAACCTACTCTATAGGAAAATCGGTCTTTAACGACGACTCAAAGTCGTCGATAAAGGCCCACAAGTCATCACTAATCAATATCAGCAACGACTATGGTCGTTGCCCCCAGTCGTTGCAAGTAATTCGTCGGTAAAGACTTAATAGTGACGACACATGCAAGGTTGTCATTGTTGGTAGTCAGTAGCAACAACACATGTCGTCGCTAATAACTATCAAAAGTTGTTGCTGAAAATGCTTCTTAAATGCCAATGTCGTCGCTAATGACTCACATATCAACGACTATATTTATCGTCGCTGATGATCATCGTCGTCTACATCAAATGCTTTTGTTTTTGGCCGATTAATGTTTTAAATTGTTCGGCATGAATGATTTAAACATAACAATATGTTAGAGCTTATCTCAAGAACTCTTTTTCTAGTTAAATATGTTAAAAGGTCTGAAATAGAGTTCATTACACATTTTTAATGAATAAGTCTTAAAGTAGCATGAGAAAACTACATAATTGTCAAGTTTTTAAGCAGATGCCAAAGAAGGCATATATCAACAACAATGTTTCTTGAGAAATTAAACTTCATATATAGCTAAGCACTAAGCAGCAAAAAGAGGATTACAAAGAAAGCTTCCCAGATGTAAGAACTGATAACTTGTATGACTCATCAATACCATATTGTAACTGCACAGAAAAGAAGAGCATATATTAAACAAGAAATTTCCCCAAAGAAAATAACCAAAACTAAATGAAGCTATAGAAAGAGAGATGAACTTGGATTATGGAAGCTATAATTTCATGTTCAAATAATATACTTTCATTCAACAAATTAAATTGCTCTGTTCATTCTTCCAAAGTAACTAAGTTATAGAATAAAGTATACTTTGGCAAACACAAAGCTAATACCCCAATAATGAAGGCTCATAAGATCACATGGTTGATATTAATATATGCTATAAGGTGCCAATTCTGGGACCTCAATGTAACATTTTCAGATACCCCGCATGATACAAAAACTAAATCTCTTCCAAAATCAATCCAGAATTATTTCCAAAGAAGAAGATTACCAATCAATGATAACCAACATATATGGTACCTATATAGACCAACTCATAAATGATTACCAAGCAGATTTCCATAACTCCCACAACTCCATAAAAACTCACACAACCATGATTTATCACAAGAAAAATATCATAGCAAAAGCAGCAAAACTTATCATCTACCAAGACTTTTTCCTGAATCTCATATGAAAGAATTATCTTGTGGAAATATTAAGATTGCATCTTGTAATGCGTGCCTTGAAAGTTATGGTGGGACCCAACCGGTTTTGGTTTGTTTACAAGTTTGTCTTGTACTTGGATTCCTTCTCCTAGTTGGAGTTGGAATGCTTGTCCCACACTTATTGGGATTCCTCTTGGCTCTCGGAGATTTCCACCGACTTTGCCTAGTATATAAAGGCATGAGCTCCTTATGTTTTTGTGTGCCAAAAGCAATTGAGAGAAAGAAAAGGTGAGAGCAAGAAAATAGAGAGTTTGTTTTTCCCTTTTTGTTATTATTCTCCTTTGGGCAAAGTGAGAATTGGATGTATTTGGGGCTTTGGGTTTGAGTGGTTTTCTCACCCTGTTACTCTCTTGTACTCATCTTTTGATAGTGAATTTTCTTTGGGTCGTCTCCGCCAATGGATGTAGACTTGTTAAGCCGAACCACTTAAATCTTTATGTCGTGTGTGATTGCTTATCTTTATTATTACGTATTCTTTTATTTTTCGCATCTAACGGGTCTTGGGAAATATGATTAATTTCCTAACACATCTTGCACACCAAAACCCGAGGATGATCACAAATGCAAACTGACAACAAAATGATTCATATTTCAATGGAATTAATGTTAGGTTGTTAATTAAAACAAAGAACACATGAATGCAAAGATTCTAAAAAAAATATGATATTCCAGAAGGCAAAGAGACATCATGACTAGTTTACACATCCGCTGCATCACATTCCCCTACTATCATATCAACTCATCCCCCGCGCCTCTTCACAACAGATAGCAGGAACAAGATCATACAAATTGACCCAAAAAAAAAGGCAAAACACTAGATCAGCAAAGCACATCTAAGTCTAACCATCATTCACAAAAAAATAATAATAATAATAAAAAAATTAGGTAGAGTAGAATCCTTGCACCAACCTCATCATAACAAAATAAGGTGTGAAGTTCCTAAATCATATCTTTTTAAACATTCCCCTCAAAATGAGCAAAATTCATACTTGTGTTCCTATTACATATAGAAAAGAAAACAAAGATGTCATCAGTAAAAAAATAGTTGTTCGGTGGTTCAATTAAAAGCATAACAAAACATATCTTGTATATATATATATATATATATATATATATATATATATATAAAACACATTTTGGGTGAATGGCTGATCACTAATCCGTCTAATCTGATTAAAGTTTTTGATTTCCAATACCACTTACCAACATCCTAAAGAAGAATGAGAAAATTAATGAGAATTTGTGATTTAACTAAAATCATAATCACTTGTTCAAGATATTAAATAATCTCTTTCAAGGTAAGGAAGTACCAATTATAGATTAGGGCTCTTTCAAAAAATTTAAAGTTTTGCCTCTTCATTATAAAGAAAATAACAAAGAGAAAGAAGGAAATATAGCATGTGCACTAGCAGGAATAAAAATTAATCTTCTTCATTTATATTTCATTATAAAAAAACTAATTACATGTGATTGCAATTAGCATAACCCCTCTCTCATTCTCTGTATATAGTATATATATGAATACAAGTAGTCAAGATTTATGAAGCTGCATGTTTTGATCTGTGTGTAGCCAAAAGAAGCAAGTAATAGTGAATCTGAAAATCAAAGAAGCATACTGTTAAGGGTCTATTAATAAAGGTATTTTATGATTAAAATATCTTGGATAATATGTTATCTTTATAGATAATATTAGAAGTAGAGATCTGAATTTAAATATTAGAGATAAGTATTATCATTAGAATAATTTATTTTACTTAGTCTTTTATTTTCACTATGCATTGTTATTGTCTATTTATAGACATCAAACTCATTAATAAATGGATCAGAGAATTAATCTCAAACCTTGTGTTTGAAAAAAAGATTTTAGGTTTTCTCAAAATCTAAAAGGTCTAGATCCTCTCAAAATCTAAGATCTAGGTTCCCTCAGAATTTAAATTCTATCCCTTTACGTGTTTGTGTTTGCAAAAATCATTCACGTAACCCATATTGAAAAGCAGTAATGAGGGCACAAGCAGGTGAAACATCAAGAAGTGTATCGACCACCTGCAATGTATGAGTGAAAGATTTGAGTGATTACTTAATGGAGAAACGATTGGTAAAGACCTAAAAATTATAAAAGATAAGCTTCTGACTCTACCAGGGCTAGCTTTTTTCCATAGCTACTAAAATAGAAAATGTTGGGTTTATGGTATGGGCTTGACCCAAAAAATAAAAATAAAAATAAAAAAAGGTTGGAAGCCTTGAGCATCGACAAAGGTCTCTAGTGAAAGAAAACATAATGCGGAAATAAAAGCGAAAATATAAATGCAGAATAATAACTAAGCAAAAGAGAAAGAAACACAAGAGACACAAGATTTAAGGTAGTTCGACAGTATGCCTACATTTACGCACTAAAGCCCTCTTGGCTACATATTGCATTTATTGAATGAGTGATTTTGTACATAAGGGGGACTCTTTATATAGGAGCCAAATGGGAGGGAAGCTTCTTAATATTTCCAATGTGGGACAAGGTGTATTATGTCTCTTAACATCTAGAGTAAAGAGCTAGCAAAGATTCATGACCCACAATCACAAACAATGGTCCATGGAGTAGGGAAAAAGGTGTGTGGCACAAGCAAACTCACATAGTCCACAAGTGATCTTAGACATATCACCTTCATTTTTAATTATAAGCGAGATATTGTCGACCATACAAATTCAAATATTCTAGGTAGAAAATAATAAAGTCGTTAAGCTACCGAAGGATCAAACGTATTTAACCCAAAAATCAATCTATAAACAGAGAGAGTTGCAGTTAGACTCCGACAACAATAATAATAAATAAATAATAAAAATCTACCTAAATATGCATTTGATTCAAAGAAAACCTAGAGTTTTGCAAAATTTTATTGAGTTTTTATGAAAAATTGGAATGGGAGTGACTTGGTCTATCATAAATTACCCACTAGGGCCACTACGTGATGCTACCATTTGTAGAGTAGAAATTTCCAATGTAAACGCAAGAAACATTTAAAAAACAAAAAAGAAAAAAAAAAAATGAAGCAAGATATATCTTATACACGGGAATTGCATTGAAGTGAAAAATAGAAAAACAATACAAATTTGAGAGCTTTGTGCAAATCTGGTTGTCAACAAGGTCTGAAAATGTGTCTATGTTCCATGCTACAGTTGGTTCCATATGAAATCAAATATTATATACCAAAAACCTGACAGAGTAATAAACGAAGATGACCAACAAGAAGAGGAAAATTATTGTCTAATGGTGGCTTAAAAACCTGAAGAATAATTGGTGCGTTAGGCTATGAATCCATTCCATACGATCAGAAGAACTGTTGCCCACAATAAAAGTATGGGATGTGAGCAATTTTTGGCCAATCCTCGCCTGTTCCTTGTTCACATCTTTCCTCCAAGTGATGACACCTACCAATTATCAAATAATGTAGAGAGGGGAGGATATGAATCCCTTCAGGCAGTGATATTAAATTTGGACAATTGAGTATCTTAAGTATCTGAAGTGAAGTGAAGTTGCCTATCCACTCCGGTAAAGACTTAAGTGTAGGGCAGTTCTCAATTTGAAGCTCTTGCAAAGTGGTAACATGTCTAAGCTCCCTTGGGAGAGACACCAAGTTTGGAACATTTTGTATATATAGCCGACGAAGTGTTGTAGATCCAAGGCATTGTGCGCCCTTTTCAACCTCATTGCTAACAAGTTCCTTGGGGGTAGAAATCTGCAGATCTTCTAGTGCAGTGAGATGTTGAAAGAGTGGAGACATGGGTATTCGTAGTTTACGACATTCCGAAATCTCCAGAGTCTCAAGAGAAGTGAGGTTTTGCAGCCACTCCTCTGGAAGATATTCAAGTTCCTCTAAACATTGAAGATAAAGAGACTTCAATTTGGAGAGAGTGGAAAGGGAAAAGGAGGAGGGTGTTGTTTCGCTCCCAGGTGCTATGACTGGTGTTAGACACAACATAGGACAATCACTAATATCTAAAGAGGAAAGGCATGGAAATGATGGAAATAATGGAAGATGATGGTGTTTGTCATGCTTAGCTGTTACTGCATCCCTCATCCTCCCCCATCCCCTCAACTTAGGCAAATCGCTAAGAGTAAGACTTTCAAGGGACAAAGAGGACACATCATTGCCATCATTGCTTATGTACTCCAGTGCACTTAACTTCCTAAGATGAAGCATCTTGAGAGAAGGGAAACAGTCCAATGGTGGGATATGCTGGCACCATTTACAATCCCATAAGGTAATATCAACCAAATTCGAGAGCAAGGACACCCAACTGGATAACCTCACACCTGCAAACCCATGTATATGTAATTGTTTCAAATTTAGGTGTGGCCGAAGGTTTTGCAACAGTTGTTCATCATTTGCAATTGTTGTATCACTATCACTACCATCTTGTGGGTTCCACTTTAATTCTAGACTTCGAAGGTATTGCTTCCTCTCCAAGTTTGCAGCCTTGGCTTCTAATGGAGAAGATCTCAAGTGCTCTAAACACTTGATATGTAATTCTCCTCTCAACTCATCTAAACTTTTGAGATCTCTTAGCCCACCCTTGTGCTTTGGAATAGAACTTTCCTTCTTCCCCAAAGTGTATAGTGTTAGTGTCTGGAGAACAGTCAACTTTCCTAGTCCATCCGGCATATGAGTCAAACTGTAACACTCATGAAGTGCAAGATGCCTAAGACTGATAAAGTTTCTAGTGTTTTCAGGCAATTCTTGAAGCCTACTACAATTATTAAGTCGTAGTGTTTGCAAATTCTGCAATTGAGTTATAGAAGCGGGGAGCAGTTCAATATTTCTATTCCAAGAAAGATCAAGAAATCTTAAATGCTTTAACTTGCCAATGAAATTCGGCACTTCTTGAATGTTTGATCCACTCATATTCAAAGCACGCAAGCATTCAAAACTTGAAATAATTGTATCGTAGACTGGCTTATGGCTAGGCCTTGTTGGAAATAGCAGAAGAAGCGTTCTCATTTTGTGTGCCTTGAGCAAGGGAGTTGTAATATCCCTTAATGAATCTAAAGAATCACATGTCATATGACGAGTTCTTTCAACTACTTTTTCTACGTTTGGAATTGAAATTATGCACTCACCCCTGCTACTGACTCTGCAAGATCATGAATAAGGTCATGCATTTTGCATGCTTCTATATCACCATATTCATTTATATTTATGTCTTGGAAGAATGACCTCCAAAGCAAATTCATAAAATACTCGCGACCAACATCTTCGAGACATCTGTTTGTATCAGATGAATGAATAAAGCCATGAGCTATCCATAGTTGAATCAACACCTCCACTTCAATTTCAAAATCTTTTGGAAACAAAGAGCAATAAGCAAAACATTGCTTCAATTGTGACGGGAGATGATCATAACTCAACTTAAGTATTGGGAAAATACCATTGTCTTGTTGAGTTATTTTGTAAAGCTCACTATTTTTAAAATACAACCAATCAACTTCTGAGTTTTTGAAGTATAATACTCCCTATGCTCCTTATAGTAAGAGGAACTTGTGCACACTTTTGTAAGATCTCCCTTCCGATTTCTACTAGCTTTGTATTCTTTGGCTCTTTCCTATCTTTAAATGCCATTTTCTTAAATAAATCCCAAGAATTACTTTCAGATAGACCTCCGAGAAGATACGGTGACACTGTGCCTGTGATCTCTGCAACTTTCGTGCTACGTGTAGTAATCAAAACTTTGCTTCCCCTCAAGCCACCTAATAACAGTGTTTCCAAGTCCAACCATGTACCACGATTCTCATTCCATACATCATCTAAAACAAGTAAATATCGTTTTCTATCCATTTTTGATCGAAGCAGACGTTGTAACAAATCCATCTTAAGGGTTTCGGGTCTCCTTTCAATTGCACATTCTACAAACAATAATTTTCATATCAAAAGGATCAGGGACGCACACCCACAGTCTGAGCTCAAAATGGTTTTGGACTTCCTCGTCATTGAACACATTGAGCAAGAGTAGTCTTACCTAGTCCACCAATTCCAACTATGGGAATGATGGAAACATCCTCTTTCGCATCAGAATCCAATAACAACTTTTTAACAGCCTTCTTTTCATCCTCTCTTCCAATTACTTGCTCATCACGTACAAAAGAATGTGTATCTTCTCTCTTCCTATGCTCAAATTGTGTCCTTGTAGCCGTAGGACGCTCAGTGAAGCCAAATTTGATCCTATCAGCTGCGATTTCATCCAATCTCTTACGAAGTTTTTTGATCCTATGACCCATTTTAAAGCCATATGCAAGCTGGTTCGATTTGGAAAAGAAGTTGCGCACCTATAATACCCCCAAATATTTAGTATGGTCCATTCCGAAAAGTTAAAACATTTTTTGGGCTATGTCCATAATTAAGGGAAAATTTGAAGGTCGTGTTTGTAATTGTTGTAAGTTAGATTTTTTTTGTTCTTTCATTTAGAACCACTCATTCGAATCTGTTTGTTATGATAGTTTTAGAATTCCCCTACTGTTGGAGATTTTGCATGATGTCCTTTAATAGTTGGGTTTAACATTAGAATGAACAAACTGATGTAGCCCTTGTCTTTTTGTTGTGTGCATTCAAAATTGATGTGACTTTTAAAATTATCATTAGATTTGTAACAGATTATTATTGTATTTTGATCCAATGATAATTTTAAAAGCCACATCAATTTTAGGTAGTCACAAAAGTGACATATATCATTACTTATAGTTGGGTTTAATATTAGAATGAACAAATTGATGTGATCTTTGTGTCTCCCCTGGTCTTTGTGATAGATCATTATTTAATTTCGATCCAACAATGATTTTAAAAGTCACATCAATCTTACGTAGACGCACACAAACATCTATCATTACTCTTAAAATTATAATTATCAAATTTCTGTTTTGAATTTACCTGTTTTGCCATCTTATTATCCCGTGTCATCACTTGTCGGCGTAGAAGTTGAGTGGAGAAGTCATCCAGCAAGTCGTTGGCGTCGTACATGGCATCCTTGAGCTTTCGAAACCAATCTTTGACCGCATGGTTTTGGGCCTGCCGGCATCCAAAAACACAGCTTGGATGGTGGAAACCGTGTTGCCGAGCATTTTAAGCTCATATTTGAAACCACATAGCAGTCCAATCTCCTGGAGAGCCAGAGAGCCCAAACTTTCAGCAATACTCACAGCGGTGTCGACGAGAACTGCTTCGGCCATTTGTTGGTGTTCAAGCAGAGAGGTGTTGGAGCGTAGAATTAAGAAAGAGTGTGTTTGGTGTATTATTGAAGTAAAGCTAAATGTCATCCATTTTTTCTTACTGATTTGATGCGGCCATGGCGTTTATCTCAGTGGTCAAAGTGATAATGCTTTTTTATTAGGCCCAAAACCAGTTGTGTTGTTAAAAGTTTCAACCATTTGACAACCCAGCAACTCCCCAAAGAAAATTAGTATCTCCATATCTTTCCACGAAGTTTACCTTCAGAAGAGTTTGAAAACCTTTTTTTATTAATGCATATAATTTTTATTTGTATTTTTAATAAAGCATGTGATTCTCATGTCTAATTTTTAAAATACATGTAAAAAAAAAAAAAAAAAAAAAAGTTGCGAGAATTACATGCATTTTGGACACGTACATTTTAATTTAATAAATTGAGTTGAAGAAAATTCTTTTGAATAAAACTTTATCCATCTCAGAATTTGAGTCGGTAAATGACTGATTCTGAAACATGCTATTTCCCCGTCATCAGTTAAAATGTCTACATATTTGATTTCCGATGCCACTTACCATCCCAAAAAGTATGAGAAAATGAGAAACTTCTTCAAGATATTAAATATTCTTATGCATACAAGTAGTTAAGATTTATGAAGCTGTTTTCAACAAAGAGCAGCTTCTGTTTGTGGCCAAAAGAAGCAAGTAGCAGTGAGTACGAATATCAAAGAAGCATGTTGAGAAGCAGGAATGTGGTCACAAGCAGGTGAAGCATCAAGTTGTCAGTGTATTGACCACCTGCAATGTATGAGTGAAAGATTTGAGTGAAGCTATTACTTAATGGAGAAATTATAAAAGAATGAATGAATTATTAGTCAGGATAAGCTTCTGACTCTACTTGGGTCAGCAATTTTCCTTAGTATCATACCAGAAGACAATTATTAGCATGAGTCTACTTTAGAATGAATTATCTAGCAAGATGACATTTAATATGCAGAGGTGAATAGAGTTTTGCCAGCAGCTAGAAGCCTGACATATTAGAGACATAGGTTTCCAACTTTCATATCACTGCCAAATTACATTTTCATTTTATTTGTATAATCTCCTAAGAAGATCCATGCAGCCCCAATTTCAATCTAGTGGGGAGTAAAGGTTAGTTGAGTTGAGTAAAGAAGTGACTCGCTGCACAAATTAAAAAAAAACTAACCTTTTTTTTTTTACGCAGCAATATAGGTCGAAGTCCCTTACCACTTTGTGCAGATGCTGCTGTGGGGAGTGCTGGAAGGTTGGCAGCTGCAATTCCACAAAGTCCAGGAGAAATCAATAAAAAAGTGGGAGGGAGAAAGAGGGAGGTGGTGCAGTAAAAAAGTGGACACAGAACATTGTAAGCAAAAATAGAGTCCATTGACAAAGGAAGATTAAACATTTGAGCCATACTTTTATTGCAGGTAGAAGCAGGACATAAGATTTAGAGGGCCAAGGAGCTCCAATGTTATCATTAAGATCACAAATGAAGCCGATCCCTGAAGTTTTATCATATGTTGCAGCTGAAGGCAGCTTGGTAAAAGGCAGCCAGGATTCTAAAAAAAACAAACGGATGAAACAAAGTTAACTTTACAGAAATCTCACTGAAGAATAAAGAAAGGAATTTCCAGAAGCATTTTAAATGTAACAAATATATTACTATCAACGCCTACACTATAAGCGCATGCCATAGCTAATTTCAAGTTTCATCATGATTTAAACAACTCCTTTTTTTTTTCTTCTTTTGTAGGGCGGCAGGGGGGAGACATGCAATTCCATGCTCATATTTGTTAACAGAAGTTTACATTGTAGCAGAAGATAAAGGTAGCATGGCCAGGAAACTTTTCGCACCTTCGATTTTCAAAGAGACTATTTCGTATGGAGATTATAAGAAAACCAATCTTGTAAGGTAATCAAAGTGAGTAGAAGACTCACATGATCCTAGAAGATCAGGAGACACTAAAAGCAAACCTACACAAAGAACTCAAATAAAGGCCTCTGCTACAAATCTTGAGATGCAAGCAAGATAAATTACATGGAACATCAAACTGAAACCTGCAAGATTATGATGTTTAAATAGCTAGAAAACAGCATTTTCAAAATAAAAGCAGTACCTTGTGATCCCACTGGCATATTCCATTAGTAAATTCCACCAGCATCAACAACGAATCACAAAAAAAGTACACTTATCAGAATCATTTCTTTCTACAAGGCTGAAATAGGAATGCATTTGCTCATTTAAGTGCTATAGAGTACTACAACTGACCTGGAAGAGAGAAATCCTT
Source organism: Corylus avellana (assembly GCF_965113065.1). NCBI lineage: Eukaryota > Viridiplantae > Streptophyta > Magnoliopsida > Fagales > Betulaceae > Corylus > Corylus avellana. Next base: position 3,091,409 of record NC_142494.1, on the reverse strand, counting down.
GAGGTTTATATGACCCGGATTATGAACATTGTAGGAGACATTAGCTTTCTGTAACCTCATGCCAAGTGATGCAGCACAATTCAAGGCTTGCAAGTTGGTGAGGAAGCTCTGCTGTTGCAATTGAGACACATAACTCTCCATGGCTTTGCGGCAAGCTGTCTGGTTGTTTATCAGATTTCCACATTCTTTCACATGTTTGTCATGTTGGGAAAAACCAGTGGACAGACTGAACCAAGTAATAAAACAAATTGAAGATCAGCAAGTCAGACGTAGAATTTAGTATTCCTAATTGATTCTTCGAGATAATAATGAAAAAGCATATCTATACAAGGTCTTTGTCAGAGACTTGCCAAATTTTTAAGACAAACATGTTCTTTCTTTTTGCTTTTTATTTATTATTTTCATGCTAACCTTTATTTTCATTGCAATTTGGAAGTCTTCTAAGAACAGTATTTGCTAAAGAAGGATCAAGTTTACTGGCCAGCTACCTGAGGACAATATTCTCGCAATCATCAATCCTTGTTAAGTGCTCATGTGAGAAAGGGAACTCATCCATATTTGACATATCTTTTTCTAGCAGCATCTAGTATAGCATTTTGGCAAACTTGGTCACAACACTCATTGACAGGATCAATTCTTCCACAAGCAACCATAAGTCTTGAAGACTCCACAGTGCACTCAAAACAGAGCAAGAGAATTCTGTGAGGTTCTCTGGGTGAAACGAACAGATCTTTTGGAGATTATCATTTGCCTCTTAACTCTCTAGGATCTGCTCAACACCTGAGACTCTGAGAGACAGTGATTAGCATGAGTGTTGTTCAGAGAAAGGCTCCTGGAGTACTGATTACTTGACTGACCAATAATGATCACTACTGTTGCGTCAAATTGAGGACACCATACAGTTAAGCATTTTGATGGAAGAGCTCGTGAAAGGATTTTCATTATGATGAAGAACTTTGAAAGAATCTAACGAAAAAAAAAATGAACTGGTTCAACTTTGTTAAGCTATCTGATGATCCTGCTAATCACATAGCAGATGTTTCAGTAGCCGCTAGTGCAGCAGGATCACCTCATGATCCACACAACAAGCATGGCATCGCAAGTGGGCTCAAGCGCAGACTTCAAGCGTATCTAGCTTTTCTATTAGATTACTTCTACTTCAAGTTAAAGTTGTAAAACTTTAAGTTTGATTATACTTGTAACTCCTTGCTTATATATACTCAATGAGAATGCAATAGAAAGTATTCCGCCAAATTCTGTTCTCTAAGAAATCTTTTATGGTATCAGAGCCCTTGTAGGCACACACCCCAAATTTCTTCTTCTCCTTTATCATCACCAATCTGTTTTCAATGGCAATTCCCACATCTTCTTCTTTTGCATCAACCTTCTCTCCACCTACACTTTCCCAATTCAATGGAAAGCTTGAAGGTCACAACTTCCTTGGCTGGACAACACAATTTCTTCTTATCCTGCGCACCCATGATCTAGTAGGCATAGTTGATGGATCTGAACCATGCCCTCCCAAATTGATCAAAGATGACAGCGGGAAGGAAACTCTCAATCTAGAATTCACCATCTGGAACATAAAGGATCAATGTATCCTCAGCTGGATCAATGTATCCTCAGCTGGATCAATCTGACACTCTCTGAGAAAGTTCTGTTCACGGTCTATGGACTTGATACTTCCAGACAAGTCTGGTCAACTTTAGCAACAAAGTGTGCTAATAATTCTAGGTCTCGAATTGCCAATCTCAAAAGAAAATTGCTGAGTCTCCACCAATCTCAAAAGACAATTGCTCCTTGACCTATTCAGATTACATTCAAGTAGCCAAGGTATGGTCTGATCAATTAGGAGTAGTAGGGAAACCTATCCCTGATGAGGATCTGATCTCTTTTCTCCTCAATGGTCTCAATCCCTCCTTCAATAATTTTGTTGCTACTGTCTCTCTGATAACCAGAAAGAGACAACTCATACTGGATGATTTTCAAGAGGAGCTTGTCAACCATGAAACACTGCTCAACCAGCAGCAAGCTTCATCTGCAGACACCTCAACTTTTTCCTTGTTCACACAAAAACAAGGACAAAAGTCCTTCAAAGGCCGTGGACTATACCCTGCCAAGTTTCCAGTAAGGAACTTCAGCCCTAGACCACCTGCACCTGCTGCCAGATTCTCCACCAATAGTTCCAGTGCAGCACCAAGTTTCTTTCCATATAAAACATTAACATATATTGATATAAAATTAAATAATTACAATCTGTTTGGCCAACTTAGCATTCCATAATGTACAATTATGTACTACAAGCCAAATTAAAATTTTCTTTTGCTTTGTTTACATTTCAATACCTAACTTTTGTTCCATGAAATAGCTTAATCGGCTAGATCACGCCTAATGAAGCGGATGTTACTAATTCGAATCCCTCTCTCCCCTTTTGTGCGGATATGTCAAAAAAAAAAAAAAAAAACCTAACTTCTAAATTAATTTTGTTGTTTTCCTTTCAATTTAATTAAGTTGGAAGAATTTTTGCCCAAACAAAACTTTTCTTCAAATTCGATTAGAAGAATTTATTCTAAATTCATTTATTAAACTGACGTTAGCCCAAGCCTCCGCTCTATGCGATAAGCCTCATCAGAAAAAATAAATTAAAAAAATCGTTTAAACAGTAACACTTCCAACTTCAAATCGGGGTCGGGTTCAAACCAAGTTTGACACAAACCAGGCTCCACATAGCCTAACATCACATGCATTTTTAATATAATTAACAAAACATGTGACTCTCTGGTGCATTTTTAAAAATTCACCGAATCAATTTCATAAATTAAATTGAAAGAATTTCTTTCAATTCAATTTGGAGAAAAAAAAATATAGTACACAATTATAGTTTTGCAACTTATTTTATTTTATTTGTAATGATGTATGCACCAATCAAATTTGAACACGTAATTTCATTCATCACCGCACATAAAGTGATAATGCTATTATTATGCCCGAACCCAGTTTTGACTTTACAACAATTTGACAACCCAACAAAACAAAAGAAACAAACATAAAGGCCCTGTTTGCCATTGGCCCTGGAACGGTACTGTTCCACGGCCTCCCTCAATCCCCAAAAAAAATTCTTTTCACCTTAAAATTAATCCCAACATCTCTACTTTTTATATCACATCAATCATTTTTTTTATTATTATTCAAATAAAAAAATCACTCCAAAACAAATTTTTTACATTTTTTTCATATAAAATATATTTTTTCACTTTTTCCCCCAAAACTTTTTCACTAAAACCAATCAAACATATATTATTAAAAAAATGCTACAGTACCGACCCTGGAACAGTACCGTTCCAGGGCCAATGGCAAACAGGGCCAAAGAATATTAATGATGTCCAAAAACAAAAGAAAACGCCAACATCACTTTGTGATCAGTATGTGGTCAGATTTAAAGCCAGGCTCTACCCATAGCTAGTAAGCCAATTTGGTTCAACCATATCTTATGACAAAATTTTCATCTAGACTGAATTGGATGAATTTTTCTTTTAATATGTTTAAAAAGCTTGCCGATAAAAAAAATATTAATAATTATATGCATTTTGAATACGCGTTAACTTAATAAATTTAGAGAATAACTTTATTCATCTCAAAACTTAGATGGTTGAATGACTGATCAGTCATTCAACCATCTAAGTTTTGAGATGAATAAAGTTTTTGATTTCCAATGCCACTCACCAACATCATGAAGAAGAATGAGAAAATGAGAATTTGTGATTGAACTAAAATCATAATCACTTGTTCAAGATATTAAATAATCTCTCTCTAGGTAAGGATGTACCAATAATAGATTAGGGCTCTTTCAAGAAATTTAAAGTTTTGCCTCTTCATTATAAAGAAAAGGGTAAAGTTCACTTACCCCCTTCAAACTACCACCTTAATGACAATTTATCCTCCAAATTATCAATTACAACAATTTACCCCCTAAACTACCAAAACAATGACAATTTACTCCCTCAATACTAGCAAAATGACGAAATTACCCCTATAAAAATTTGAATAAGATAAAAATACTCTTAAAATTTTGAAAAAAAAAAAAAAAGTATTTTTGTTTTTATTTTAGTTAGGGTAATTTCGTCATTTTGTTAAAATTAAGGGTACATTGTCATTGTTTTGGTAGTTTGGAGGGTAAATTGTCGCAATTGATAGTTTGGAGTGTAGATTGTCATTAGGATAGTAGTTTGAGAGGGTTAAGTGGACTTTACGCTAAAGAAAATAACAAAGAGAGAAGGAAATATAGCATGTGCACTAGCAGGAATAAAAATTCATCTTCTTCATTTATTATTCATTATAAAAAAACTAATTACATGTGATTGCAATTAGCGCGCATAACCCCTCTCTCATTCTCTCTATATTGTATATGTATACAAGTAGTCAATCTATATTGTATATTGTGTATGTATAGATTAGGGCTCTTCCAAGAAATTTAAAGTTTTGCCTCTTCATTATAAAGAAGAGGCAAAAGAAGCAAGTAATTGTGAATCTGAATATCAAAGAAGCATGTTGAGAAGCAGTAATGAGGGCACAAGCAGGTGAAGCATCAAGTTGTCAGTGTATCGACCACCTGCAATGTATGAGCGAAAGACTTGAGTGAGGCTATTACTTAATGGAAAAATTATAAAAGATAATTAAGCTTCTGACTTCACTAGGGCTAGCTTTTTTCCATAGCTACTAAAATAGAAAATGTTGGGTTTATGGTATGCGCTTGACAAAAAAAAAGAAGAAGTTGCAAGCCGTGAGCATTTTTGCTCACTACAAAAATGACGTGCATTAATGGTACCAGGCTGAAATAGGAATGCATTTGCTCATTCAAGTGGTATAGAATACAACTGACCTTGAAGAGAGAAATCCTTGAGGTTTATATGACACAGATTATAAACATCGTCGGAGACATTTGCTTTCTGTAACCTCATGCCAAGTGATGCAGCACAATTCAAGGCTTGCAAGTTGGTGAGGAAGCTCTGCTGTTGCAATTGAGACACATAACTCTCCTTGTCATATCTATACAAGGTCTTTGTCAGAGTCTTGCCAAATTTTCAAGACAGACATGTTCTTTCTTTTTGCTTCTTATTTATTATTTTCCTTTATTTACATTGCAATTTGGAAGTCTTCTAAGAACACTATTTGCTAAAGAAGGATCAAGTTTACTGGCCCGCTACCGGAGGACAATATTCTTGCAATCATCAATCCTTGTTGAGTGCTCAGGTGAGACAGGGAAACCCATCCATATTTGACATACCATATAGGGCGATTTTTCTAGCAGCATCTAGTATAGCATTTTGGCAAACTTGGTCACAATACTAATTGACAGGATCAATTCTTCCACAAACAACCATAAGTCTTGAAGACTCCACAGTGCACTCAAACTCATCAACATTCGTAACAGGGCACGAGAATTCTGTGAGGTGCTCTGGGTGAAATGAACAGATCTTTAGGGATTCTCATTTGCCCCTTGACTTTCTTGGATCTTTTCAACACCTGATAGGCAGTGATGTAGCATATATACATCAGTCATTCAATTTTTGCCACATTAATAGTCAGAATTGCTTCCATATCCTAGCATATTGCAGAAATCCCCCAATGATTCTCACACCCATTTCATGAATTGATGCTTTTCTATGCATGTCTCTCTGACCATCAAAAAACCAAACAATAAACTCAAAAAATTTTCCAATGAAAATAGTAAAAAGATCAAATCAATCCACGAACAGAGAGAGTTGCAGTTAGACTCCAGTAACAATAACAATAAAAAGAATCTGTTTAACTCTGCATACATTTGATTCTGAGAAAACTCAGAGTTATGCGGAATTTCTATTGAGCGTTTTTTATGAGAATTTTGGGTGGGGTTGACTTCCTTGATCTATCATAAGTCTTTTACCCGATACGTGATGCTACCATTTGTAGAATAAAATTTCAAATGGAAACGAAAGAAACATTGAAAAAGAAAAAAGAAGAAGCAAGATATTTACATGGGAATGTCATTGACGTGAAAGATGGGAAACAATACTGGAAATTTGAGAGCATTGTGCGAATCTAATTGTCGGCAAGATCTGAAAACATGTATATTCTTAAACCCTTGTTTGTTCCATCCTACAGTTAGTTCCACATATGAAATCAAATAATATATATCAAAACCCTAACAGAGTAAAACGAAGATGAACCCGAAGAAGAAGAAAATTACCGTCAAATTGGTGACTCAAAATTACCACTTATTCCAAAAGTCTGGACGTGAGCAATCTTTGGCCAATCCTCTCCTGTTCCTTGTTCACATCTTTTCTTCAAGTGAGGACAATTCGCAATTTTCAAATGACTTAAAGTGGGGAGGCGGCGCATACCTTCAGGTAGTGATATTAAATTGGGACAATTGAAGATTTCAAGCGTCTGAAGTGAAGTGAGGTCACCTATCCACTCCGGTAAAGACTTCAGTGTAGGGCAGTTGTCTATGTCAAGCTGTTGTAAAGTGGTAATATGTCTAAGCTCCCTTGGGAGGGACACCAAGCTTGTAACATCTTTTATATATAGTTGACGAAGTGATGTAGGTCCAAGGCATTGTGCGCCCTAACAAGAAAACAGAGAGAAGAACTGATTCTCTTTTCTTATTGAATGAATGAATGTATATGTGATTACATTGAACTCTGTTTTTATACAAGATTATCAAGCTAACTAATCAGAAACTAATCTAACTGCTTTCATTACATGTGATGCACACGTGCATGAAGAATAACTAACCAGCTGCTATCTAATCATCTTCCTAAACTGTAAAACTAACTAAATAGATTAGTTTAATACAGTTTAATACGCCCCCTCAAGTGGAATGTTCAGCAGGATGGAAGATATTGATGACATTCAACTTGGACAACAGAGAATGAAAATCTGTGCGAAAGAGAAGCTTGGTAAGTAAGTCAGCTAGCTGATGCTTGGACTGGACATGTAATGTGCAAATCAAACCAGTAGCAATTTTTTCTCTCACAATGTGACAATCAATTTCGATGTGCTTGGTGCGTTCATGGAAGACAGGATTTGCAGCAATATGAATAGCTGCTTGACTATCACAAAAAACCAAAGCTGGTTGATGAAGTTGAAGTTGCAAATCTTTCAGTAAAGCATGTAACCAAGTAAGCTCACAAGTGACAGCAGCCATGGATCGATACTCTGCCTCAACAGAGGATCTTGAGACCGTATGTTGCTTCTTGGATTTCCAAGAGATGATGGAATCTCCTAGAAAAATACAAAACCCTGTGACTGATCTGCGACTATCAGGGCATCCGGCCCAATCAGAATCACAAAATGCCTTCAAATGTAATTCTAAAGAAGCTGAGAAGAAAATGCCCTGTCCAAGAGAGGATTTAATGTACCTAAGGACCTTGTGTGCAGCATCAAGATGAGGCTGACGAGGAGGATCCATGAACTGACTTAACAATTGCACAGAATATGATAAATCTGGCCTTGTAATTGTAAGATAAACCAGTTTTCCCACAAGTCTTCTGTAAGTGGTTGGATCAGAAATCAATTCACCTTCTTCTCTAAACAACTTGAAATTAGCTTCCATAGGAACAGAAGAGGGTTTGCATGCAAGCATTCCACAATCATCTAAAACTTCTAAGGCATATTTCCTCTGTTGTAAGGAAATGCCCTTTGCACTTCTTGCAATTTCAAGCCCTAAGAAAAACTTCAATTCTCCAAGGTCTTTCAAACTAAAAACAGAATTGAGAAATGTTGTAAGCTCTTCTATAGCTAGATTGTCATTACTTGCTATGACAATATCGTCTACATATACAAGTAGAATAATAAAAGAGGTTTTCTTTACTTGAGTAAAAAAAGAGTAATCAGACATGGATTGAGTAAAACCATGCTGTATAAGGGTAGAAAAGAATTTAGAAAACCACTGCCTTGAAGCTTGTTTAAGACCATAAAGTGATTTCTTAAGCTTGCAAACTTTAGATGAATCTTTCAAACCAAAACCAGGAGGTAACTTCATAAAAATCTCCTCATCAATGGATCCATGCAGAAATGCATTATTGACATCCAATTGATGAAGATGCCAATTATGGATTGCTGCTAAAGCTAGAAGACATCTCACTGTGGTTAATTTGGCAACTGGAGAAAATGTATCACTATAATCAAGACCCTCTCTTTGAGTATACCCTTTTGCAACCAAACGAGCTTTATACCTCTCAACTTCCCCATTGGCTCGATATTTGATTTTATAAACCCACTTGTAGCCTATAGGGTGCTTATCAAGAGGCAGATCAGTAATTTCCCAAGTATCATTTGCTTCAAGGGCAATGATTTCAGTTACCATGGCCTCATGCCATTTAGGAGAAGATATAGCTTGATGAAAAAACTGAGGCTCAACTTGGGATGAGACAGCCAAACTAAAGTGTTTGTAAGAATCAGAAAGCATATTGTAATCAAGAAAAGAATTGAGTGGAAAGGGAATACTTGAAACAGAAATATCACTCTTAGGATCAATTGAATTGGAAGAGTGAGTAGCTAAGTTACAATGATACTGCTGCAAATATCCAGGTTTACATTTCTGCCGAGTAGACTTTCTGGAAGGAATACAAGTAGGAACTGAAACATTGGATAACTCAGGTAAAGAAGCAATTGAATCAGGTAAAGGATCAACTGTAGAAGATGAAACATGAGAAATGGAAGTTCTAGGTAGATTTTCTGATGCAGAAACAGGAATTGAACTAGTGGGAGTTGGAATATCAGACAAGGAATGTGGAATCACAAAGTAACCATCAGAATTGAAGTGATGAGGATAAGCAAAAGGAAAAACAGACTCATGAAAATGAACATCTCGAGATATAACCTGAGTTTTGGAAGTAAGATCATAAAGTTTATATCCCTTAATGCCATTAGGATATCCTAGAAAAACACAAGGCTTTGCCCTAGCATCAAACTTATTTCTATTTCGATGTAGAATATAAACAAAACACAAACAACCAAACACCCTAAGATGATCATATGATGGAACTTTGGAGAACAGAAGCTCATAAGGAGACCTATTGGAAAGATTTGAAGTAGGAATTCTGTTGATAATGTGAGTGGCTGTTAAAACACAATCACCCCAAAATTTAAGAGGTAAATGAGCTTGAAAACGCAATGCTCGAGACACATTCAGCAAATGTTGATGTTTACGTTCCACAACAGAATTTTGTTGTGGAGTTTCAACACAGCTAAGTTGATGGATTATTCCATGAGAGTTAAAGAAATCACGCATGGAAAACTTAGTGCCATTGTCAGATCGAATTGTTTTTATTTTGACCTTGAATTGAGTAAGAACTAAGTTGTAAAAGGTTTGAATGATATTGCTAGTTTGAGATTTAGAATGAAGTAAGTAGACCCATGTATATCTGGAAAAATCATCAACTATTGTAAGAAAATAGTGACTTCCATTTATTGATGAAACAGCAAAAGGTCCCCACAAATCACAATGGACCAATTCAAAAACAGAACATGAACTTGAGGTACTAATAGGAAATGAAAGCCTACGTTGCTTAGCTAAGGGACAAACAGTACAAATAGTAGAAGAATTACATGGTATGGCAGGGATAGAATCATGTAAAAGTTTGATTCTGGAATTGGAAATGTGGCCTAACCTAAAATGCCAAACATCAAAAATTGAATTTTTAAAAGGACTTAAAGCAGAAACATTAGCTCTAGGTGGAATGAAAGTCTGGACAGCAGGTGAATGTCTCCTTGATTTAGGCAGCAATAGATGAAACAAGCCACTCTTCTCTTCACACAAACCAATCGTCCTCCAAGTGAGTAAGTTCTGTATGAAACAATGTCCAGAAAGAAAAATAATGCAGCAATGAACATTGTGAAGAAGTTTACTAACAGAAATGAGGTTGAATGAAAAAGATGGAACACACAAGACATTAGTGAGAATGAAAGAGTCAGAAATTTTGACAATCCCTATGTGAGTGGCTTCAACAAACTGACCATTAGGCAACTTAACATTTCTAGACACTTTTGCAGTAATAGAAGTGAAAAATGATATAGAACTAACCATATGATCTGTAGCCCCTGTGTCTATAATCCAAACAGAAGTTTGAACATGCATTTGTGAATGCGAAGGTGAAAAGACAGAATATTGTTGGTTCAAAGAACTACAATATGAAGATGAAATATTACCTGCCATGTTTGAAAACAAATGATCTTGAGTAGATGAAGCAGGGCCTACATGATTGGCATAACTCACATCATGATTCGGATTCTCTTGTGGTTTGATCAGATCAAGCAACTGACGACATTGATCTGGAGTAATATGCAGTATAGGTTCTACTTGAGATGTTTCCTGAACTTGATTAGCAGAGTTAGCAGAGTAATTAATTTGGCTTCTTGGTTTGTAACCCGGTGGATAGCTATGTAACTTGTAACACTTGTCAATTGTGTGGCCAAAGAAACCACAATGAGTACAAGTGGGGTGTTCCCTGCGGCTATATGGCTTAGAGAAACGAGGTGGAGGTTTAGGAATGGCTTTGGAAATCAAGGCAGTAGGCTCAGAATACAAAGGAGTGGTACGAGAGAAAGCAACCAAACGTTGTCTTTCTTCTTGAAGAACCATAGCAAAAATTTTATTAATGGATGGAAGAGGATCAATCAGAAGGATTTGACCTCGAACACTGGAAAAAGAATCGTTTAATCCCATGAGAAACTGAAAAATATATTCTTGAGAATGAAAATCAAGAAGAATTTTCAAACCACCACAAGTACAAGTAGGAGGAGGGCGAAAGCTAGAGAGTTCATCCCACAAACTCTTAAGCTGAGTAAAATATGTACTTACAGAATTTGTACCTTGCTGGAGAGAGGACAATGATCTCTTCAATTCAAATACTCGTGGTCCATTGCTGTGGCTAAATCTCTCAGTCAGATTACTCCAAACAGCAGATGCAGTGTTGAGGAACAGGACACTGTTTGCAATCTCTCGGGAAACAGAATTTAGTAACCATGACAAAACCATATTATTGCAACGCACCCAAGAATGCAGGTTAGGATCACCTACAGATGGTTTGGGAAGACTTCCATCCGCAAAACCAAACTTGTTCTTGGCCACCAGCGCCATATCCATTGATCGTTTCCATGTGACAAAGTTGTCACCATTCAATTGTTGAGAAACAAGAACAGTTCCAGGATTGTCTGCATGGTGAAGAAAATATGGACTTTCTACAGAAGTCTCATGAGGGGCTGCAGAGGGTGCAGAAACCAAAATATCATCGCCCATTGCAGGAGATTGTTTGAGAGAAAAGAAAAAAAAATGAAAAACAGAGAAAAAGCTTTGAAGGAAGTTTAATGGCGGAAGAATGGAAAACAGAGGAAGGCAGGAACTCTCACTGCTCTGAAAGATTACTCCATATATTTTTATTAGTTTATTTTATTATTTTATTTTATATTTTCATTTTAAAATTTAAATATTATTTTATTATTAGTGGGACACAGCTTGTAGACCATGAATAACATTAAAGGGGATTAGAGAAATTTTTGATGGGCAATTTTTTGCCCATTGCTAGGATTCCCAGTCCAGGTGTGGCCAAGTGCATTTTCTGAACCTTCAATAATTCAACAACAGGACAACATAGATTTTCCAAAAGATTTGACATGGCCATGTGCGTTTCTCATATTTTAGTTAAGAAAAATGCTTATAAACAAATTTGGATTAGGTTTTAAAAAATTTGTTTGTAAGTCTAAAATTCTTAATCTTTAAACTTTTTAAGTAAACGACAAGTAGAAGAGGGGATAATGGCACAATCATCTAGCATTACTTGTATTCAGTGGAGAAACTGAGAATGAGAAAGTGTCAATGTGATAATGCTATTAGGCCCGAACCCAATTGTGTCTTTACAACTATTTGACAATAACCCAACAAAAGAGACAAACATAAAGAATATGAGAAATGTGAAAACTTGCCAATAAAAAATAAAATAAAATCACATGTATTTTGAACACGTATCAATTTTAATAGACTAAATTAAAGAAAATTCTTTTTTAACCATTTTGAGATAAAACTTTATTATCTCATAATCTAAGTTGGCAAATGACTGATACCAGAGACATGCTTAAATTTCCTCGTGATGAGTTAATTTGTTTACTGTTTTTGAATTAAAAATTTACTAAAAATCATGAATGCACATTGTTTAATTACTAGGTGAAATTGGCTAAATAAAAGTTTCAAATTGACTATTCAGTTCGATATGATAGCTCAAATATAACAAACACTTTATTTTGTTAACGTAAACCAAAACAGCTACAATCCTCAGGTGTGAAATAGTAATTAGGAGAGGTGGCTTTGTATTCCGTTGGTGGATTGAATGTGGGCAATTGTGTAATTATATTTCTTATAAAAACATTTGGCGACCCTTTTTTTTTTTTTTTTTTTAGTTTTAAGTTTTTTCCAGAAAGTTTAGTATTTTTTGTTTTTAATTTACTAAGAGTAATTTTATCATTGGAAAAACATTGACAATTTTTAGTAATTTGAAGGAGACATTGTTACAAATAAAAGTTTGGAGGAAACTTATTAATTGGGTGTAATTTGAAGGATGTACGTAGCCTTTTCCCAAAAAGAAATCAAAGAGAGGAAAGCATGAAACTTTTTTCTTACAAGTGAAAGCGTCCACAGTAGAGGGAGACTTGAGCCTAGTCTTTGGAATCGTCTTTGGAATCATCATAAATATTAAAGCAACAAACGCCATAATCAGGACGTTAGTAACAGGTACTTGCCAAATAAACAGGTACCCATTTATCCTATGCATGTAACTATTCTTTATGACGCATAAATGAACTTTATTATAAAAAAACATGTATAGGATAAACGAGTTGTAAACGAGTCATGTCAGGTACCTGTTTTGTCAGTTACCCACAGAAAAAGAGAAAGCAAACCAAACACGAAGAAAAAAAAAAAAAAAAGAAAAGGGAAATACCAGGTGCATTGCCTTTGAAAACGAGAGACGGATCTACAACTGACATATCCTGGATCAATAATTTTTCCTTATAAAACCACTTACCATACTAAAAAAGTATGAGAAAATGAGATTTGTGATTTAATTAATATCATAAACACTTCTTCAAGATATTAAATAATCACTCTCTAGGTAAGGAAGTACCAATAATAATATATTCGAGCTCTTCTAAGATATTTTGCCTCTTAATTATAAAGAAAATAATAAAGGGAGAGAAAGAAGGAAATAAAGCATGTGCACTCTTTTAACTTACACTGGGTAGTTTATAGGTAGGAATAGAATTTTATCTTCTTCATTTATATTTCATTATAAAAACTAATTACAAGTGATAGCAATTAGAATACCCCCTCTTCTTCCTTTTCATTCTATCCATACGTATACAAGTGGTCAAGATTTATGAAGCAGCTTTGAACAAAGAGAAGATTCTGTTTGTGGCCAAAAGAAGCAAGTAACAGCGAATATGAATATCAAAGAAGCATGTTGAGAAGCAGTAATGAGGTCACAAGCAGGGGAAACATCAAGTACTTGTCGGTGTATCGACCTGCAATGTATGAGTGAAATGTCTGAGTGAACCTATTATTACTTAATGGAGAAATTATAAAAGATGTATCTTGCTGCACAAATTAAAAAACAGATTTTTTTTTTTTTTTTTTTATGCAGCATTATAGGTCTAGTTCCCATACCACTTTGTGCAGATATTGCTGTGGGGAGTGCTGGAAGGTTGGCAGCTGCAATTCCACAAAGTCCAGGAGAAATCAATAAAAAAGTGAGGGAGAAAAAGGGAGGGGTGAAGTAAAAAGTGGACGCAGCACATTGTAGGCAAAAATAGAGTCCATTGACAAAGGAAGATTAAACATTTAAGCCATACTTTTATTGCAGGTAGAAGCAGGTAAGTAAGATTTAGAGGGCCAAGGAGCTGCAATGTTATCATTAAGATCACAAACGAAGCCGATCCCTGAAGTTTTATCATATGTTGCATCCGAAGGCAGGCTTGGTAAAAGGCAGCCAGACTCTAGAGAAAGACGGATGAAACAAGGTTAACTTTACAGAATTCTCACTAAAGAATAAAGAAAGGAATTTCCAGAAGCATTTTAAACGTAACAAACAGATTACCATCAACACCTACATTTTTCAGTGTCTTCCATGGTATAATAAGGACTAGTAAGCAAATCATTTTTTTTTATAAATAAAAATTAGGATAACAACTAATAGTACCTAACTGCATTTCAAGTTTAAGCATGATTTAAACAACTCCTTTTTTTTTCTTCTTTTGCAGGGTGGCAGGGGGGACATTTCAATTACATGGTCATATTTATTAACATAAGTTTCCAATGTAGCAGAAGCTGAAGGTAGCAAGGCCAGGAAAGTTTTCGCACCCATGATTTTCAAAGAGACTATTTCTTATGTAGACTATCAGAAAACCAATCTTATAAGGTAATCAAAGTGAGTAAAAGACACATCCTAGAAAATCAGGAGACACTAAAAGCAAATCTACACAAAGGAGTCAAATAAAGGCCCCTCCTACAAATCTTGAGATGCAAGCAAGATAATTACACGGAACATCAAGCTGAAACCTCCAATATTATGATGTTTAAATAGCTAGAAAACAGCATTTTCAAACTAAAAGCAGTACCTTGTGATCCCACTGGCATATCCCATTAGTAAATTCCACCAGCACGAACAATGAATCACAAAAAAAACACACTTATCAGAATCATTTCTTTCTACCAGGCTGAAATAGGAATACATTTGCTCATTTAAGTGGTATAGAATACAACTAACCTTGAAGAGAGAAATCCTTGAGGTTTATATGACAGACATTATAAACATCGTAGGAGACATTAGCTTTCTGTAACCTCATGCCAAGTGATGCAGCACAATTCAAGGCTTGCAAGTTGGTGAGGAAGCTCTGCTGTTGCAATTGAGACACATAACTCTCCATGGCTTTGCAGCAAGCTGTCTGGTTATTCACATTTCCACATTCTTTCACAACGTTGGTCATGTTGGGAAAAACAAGTGGACAGACTGAACCAAGTAATAAAACAAAATTGAAGATCAGCAAGTCAGAGGTAGAATTTAGTATTCCTAATTGATTTTTAGAGATCATGGTGAAAAAGCATATCTATGGGAGGTCTTTGTCAGAGTCTTGCCAAATTTTCAAGACATACATGTTCTTTCTTTTTGCTTTTTAATTATTATTTTCATGCTGACCTTTATTTACATTGCAATTTGTAAGTCCTCTAAGAACACTATTTGCTGAAGACGGATCAAGTTTACTGGCCAGCCACCGGAGGACAATATTCTTGCAATCATCAATCCTTGTTGAGTGCTCAGGTGAGACAGGGAACCCATCCTTATTTAACATACCATTTAGGGCAATTTTTCTAGCAGCATCTAGTATAGCATTTTGGCAAACTTGGTCACAACACTCATTAACTGGATCAATCCTTCCACAAGCAACCATAATTCTTGAAGAGTCCACAATGCGCTCAAATTCATCGACATCCGTAACAGGGCAAGAGAATTCTGTGAGGTTCTCTGAGTGAAGCGAACAGATCTTCTGGAGATTCTCATTTGCCCCTTGACTCTCTAGGATCTTCTCAACATCTGAGAGGCAGTGGCTAGCATGAGTCTTGTTTATAGCAAGGCTCCTGGAGTACTTGCTGGACTGCCCAATAATAATCACTATTGTTGCATCAAATTGAGGACAACATGCTACATTGGCTAAATATGGTGCAAAGGAAGCCCAGCAGTCAGTTGCTGTTATGCTCATCACACTTTCAGAAGCTGAAAAGTTTAATGTACAGAGTCCTGGAAGATAATCAGCAGCATCCAGTTAAGCATTTTGATGGAAGCGCTATGAAACGATTTTCATTATGATGAAGAACTTCAAAAGCATCCAATGAAAAAAAATCAACCAGTACAACTTCACATAGAATAAGAAGGTACAGTTAGTTATAAATGGGACCATGAACTTTGAAGTTCAGACATCAGTTCGGCCTTTTGTAGTTGTATATTTGTGTTTCCACTAGGTTGTCAAAAAGACTCGATGGATCACAGCATTGCTTCAGTTTCACATATACATCATCCATTCAATTTTTCACATTAATAATCAGGATTGCTACCATTTTCTACAATAGAATTAAGGATCTGTAATATAAAGATACATAATCAACATAATGGAGCTACTTAAATTGCATAGGATGTTCAATGCACCTTAGAGAATTTGGAAGGCAAGATAGGCAAGATTAACTAAAGTCCAATTTAAGCGCATGGGGAAGTCAAAGCTTCTTCATCTCACACAATAGTTAGGGGACATGTCCACGAAACCAGAGCAAAAAAATAATTATAAGGTTTAGCAGTAGCCATAAAGGGAAGATAAACCAAACCTGATAATTTCGGCACAGTGGTATTTGTAAATGGTGTCAATGGTGAAGGAGCTAACAGAGGAAGAAAGGGCTGAGAGTCTGCACTTGGAGAGATATCAGGAGCCAATGCATTGACCTTTGTTTCCATAAGAAGAGACTCTTTCATATCAATAAAGGGGGCAGAATGGGTCTGACACAGACCTGCATAGAGGTATATGTACAGCTCAGTGAGTAACCCGCATACTGACAAGAAACCTTGTATGGTAGGACATAGTGGAATAAGGTTTTTTCTGTGAGTGCACATTTAATTTAAGCGTAGAATTCATAATTATATTTTAATTATTTACATGATGAGACATTTCTTTTTAAATATTATGAATGTATAGCACATCTCATTTAGCTGCTTTTTCATGTTTTACAAATTTTTCCGTGCAGTCTCTTGGTTTGTTATTATACAAACGAAAACATAATTGTTTGGGTCCATATAAAGCCACCATAAGCAGCCCAAATTTGAAACTTAGCATGTAAGTTCACAGATGCTCATGGTCAATTTGTATAGAATGTTATGTGGTTCTACCTTCCAATAGGTTATTGGACTTCAACTATAGGTGCAAGAAAGAATCTATATATATCAAAATGCTTTTTGTGTTTGATAAGTAAACGTATCAAAATGACAATAAATTTGGTTTCCTGATTTCCCTTGCATCTGCTCCGCTACCCAACACCATAAACCTACATTTTTTTTCGTTTAGCTCACTTATTACTTCAATGGCAAGAGGTTTAGAGAATGAGTGCTGCTGCCAGCATCATTGAGGTTATATGTCATATCTTTTACAGATATTAAAAGATATATCTGTAAATGAAGAAATGGTAGGCAACTCATTGGTGCCGCATTAATGCAGAAAATGTTTTCAGCTCAGTACTCCAAAATCTCCTAATGTAGGAGAAATGACTACCTGTAAGCATCATCCACATTGATGATATACTTCTGGATATAAAATAATCTTTTAGCCTAATATTTAGAACTAACACAATCAAGCTAGTGGTTATGAATTTTCTTCAAACATTCAAATAGGCAGTTCCAATAACTCCACTACCTCATTAGAGGTACTTGGTTTAGCCAGACTTATGCAATGTTCATATAGTGCTTAAGGCTGTGTTTCGTATGAATAAGAGTCTGGAAAATAAAAGTAACAACTTTCTTTTGTTCGATGGAATGACACTTACACTTACCCTAACCATATTCTCCCACATTATTTTTTAACTTCTAGAAAGATGAAAAACAAAATCTTTTTACCAAATTGACCAAAAATGAGAGTATAGCATAAAATCTTTTTACCAAATTGACCAAAAATGAGAGCATGGCATCTTGGTTCTCTTAAAATTGAACAGCCATACCATATCTGACTTGGGCAAGAAACACAAATACACACAATCTACAGTGCCTTATACACAATGCATATATAAAGTGCCCATAGACACCCAGTATTTCCTTCTTAGGCATAGCAATGTCAAGATGACCCAACTGAGAATTTGACAGAAATCACACCCAAAAAAAAAAAAAAAAAAACCCTATCTTTAACCATACTAGCTATAAGGGAGACAATGCATAAGTTCTGAAAACAACATCAAAAGTCCATCGCAAAAATCCACACTGCAGCAAATAACCCAGCAACACCAAGTAGTTTCCCTAGCAATTTCATGAAGACCCAGCAGAAAATTTGGCAGAAATCACAGAGTAGGAGTAGCAAAACAGTAAAGAAACTCAGAGATAAGCTATGAAAGAACTTACAGAGAAGAAGAAGAAAAAGAGCAAGTTGAAGAGTGAGACTGCAAGAGACCCTTTGCTTTTGCTCCATGCTTAGTGACCACCAGAGAGAATGTGACAAAAGAATTGGTGAAGAAAACTATGTGAGAAAAACATTGAGAGCTTAGAATGCGAAAACAAATGTCACGGTGAGAGTGGATGCAATGCGGTGAGTTGCAAGCTCGTCTAGTTCTAGCTCCTGCTTAATCTCACTTCCCAGGTCACACGTGTGGAGAGAAGCACGTGAGGCTTCTTATGTCAGAGGTGATCGCGTGTGAATCACGTGATGGCTTGGAGGAGGCACGTGAGCGGTTGCTTGGAAGGTTGAGCTTGTGTTTCCTCTACGCGTGACATGAGTGGCTTTTGTGCTTTGCCCCGCCTGATGCTGCGATGGGAGAGGACAGCCGTTGGATGTGAGGAAATACAAGTTACATCTTAAAGGGAGTTGATCAATTAATGCAAAGTTAAAAATGCATTTCATTGCCTAAATTATATTTATAGATTTAATGTGTATACATTTTTAAGTCATTTAAAATTTTAAATGATGTAATATCATGTATATTATGTGATGCAATAAAACAAAATTGTAACAGCACTAAATAGCAGAAAAAGAAAACTTTATCCTTTGTTATTTAATATATTACTGGAGTCATATAATTGCGTATATATTCTTTAACTGTAAGTCAATAATAGTTTTAAACTGTGACTATTATTTTCGAATTTCATAGTATACTCTAATACACGTGATAGTGAAAATCAATTCTTAATTTTTTTTTTTTTGTAAATTATTGTTAATACAAATGCACGTGATAATGAAAATCAATTCTTAATTTTTTTTTTTTTTTTGTAAATTATTGTTAATCCAAATGCTGATTTTCACAGCCAAGTTATTCCGGTGGTATGGTACTAAGAAAATAAATCTTCTCATTCTACTTGAAACCAAGAGAGGATCTTATATTTGTGGGGCATTAAATACGATTTTTCTTTTTCTTTTTCTTTTTCCTTATCCAAATATTTAACAAAGTCTTATCTATAACACCAAATCACCCTTTTAAAAAGAGAAAAAATAAAAAATAAAACGTAAGATTTAAGAAGAATAAAACAAAGTAGTTCCAAGTCTCTTTGTTCAACTTGGATCCCTAATGAGTTACAAAGTGAAAGATTAAAAAATATATATTCTCAGTTTCTTTAAATCTTTATCCTCAATAAAGATAAGATTTGATGCCAACCCATTAAGTAGAGTGTAAACCCGTACGAATGGATAGCCAATATCAATGTGAATGGTTAAAATCTTTATGACAAATTGGTCATCAAAGAATCTCTACCTGGTTTGTGCAATAAACCCTTTTTATTCTCATAAAAATAATAAGAATACATATTTCTCTAAGAAAATTAGATGAATAAATATTCTTAAAGGAATAAACAACTATTTCAACAACAACACCAACAAAAAACTCATATTATTTTTCATTTTAAAAAAAAAAAAAATTAAATGCTCAATATGTGGGTGGTCGGCCACCCATAACAGTCTTTGGAGGTGTTCGCACCACCCTCAAAGTCCCTCATGATTTTTTTAAATAATTTTGATTCAATTCCAACTAAATAGTATATGTTCTCAACTTGTCACCAAAATAAGGAATAAGAATAATTATTATTTCTGCTATCTTCTATTCTCAATAGTAACTATTTTTTTCTTAATAGAGTACTCATTTTGGGTACCGAACAAGGCCTAGGTATTTACCTAACACCAACCACCTCCGAAAAAAATAGTGTTATCGGCCTAGGATCATGATTGCTTAGAGAGAGAAGGGGTATTACGTGCAAGCCATAGGAGTTCAATCATCCCAACCCTGTCATTCATTTAAAATGAACGGTTGATATTAAAGCTATTGCATCTCCTGCAATACTTGAGATCTCAATCCAATGGCCTAAATTGCGGCATTTTAGTATTTATGCTTTTTTAAAAATACAATATGCAACTAATAATCGTTTGCACAAATTGAGTTGTCAATCTTGCACTACAACACAATATCTAGGCAATATTTTGCTGCCATCCCCACCAAAAGAAGAGATAACTTTTCGAGTAACATAATGTTATTTGAGTTTGCTCTTAGATTTGTTGCATGATTTAAGGCAATAGGATTGATGTCTAAGCAGACTAAGCCCAACCAACAACATGTTGGGATGCCTCTCTCATTATAGGCCACCCTAGTTGGCTACAAAGAAACAAGGTTTTCTTTCAAATTGAATTGGAAAACAAATATAATCCAATATATTAAATTGACATATATTATTAGAGCATATGATTTTCACATATATTTGTAATAGGATTAACTGAACATATAATTCCAACTTGTATTAAAAAAAATGTAAAAATCACATAATCCTTTCATTCTAATTTGGAGAAAAACTTTGCGCTTTAGCCAATTATCCAACTTCATAACGTATACACTAGACTTTGTTTGCCTGGATTGGTTATCCCATGATTAATCTTAGGAATGTGTCAAAAGTTATGGACAAATTACTATTCATTGCCTTTTCTTTTCGTAAGGCAGCTTGAAACTTTCTCTTGCTTTTTTGTTTCTTTTGCCAAAAAAGCTTTTTAGGTCACCCCTTTACATAGTAGGCACTTTGCTTTTGTTTGCCATGGTTGATTATCCTATGATTAATCTTAGTAGTATGTCAAAAGTTATGGTCAAAAGTAATTCTCAAATAATTATTCATTGATTTTTCTTTCCGCAAAGCAGCTTGAAACTTTCTATTGCTTTTATATATATATATATATATATATATATATATATATGTTAACAAATAACTCATTTTCATAAAAGTTTTGATCATTTTTCTAACGGAATCATGAAATTACAAATTCAATTATCTCATTCAAATATTCAAAAAGAAAGTTTGGGCTCCATGACCATAGGGATGGTTTAACATGGCGAACTATCTTGATAGCTATGTAAATGATTTGACTACTCTCAATAGTCAAATTTGGGGTGATTGAACCACCATCACGCCTTGATTATGATTTATGAGGATCGTTCGCCACCTCACCTCACCTCCAACCAAGCAACCAAAACCTTTTTTTTATATATATATAACATTTTAGGGTAAATTTGTAATTTCATAGTAACCCTGTAAAAAAATTACCGAAACTTAAATATATATATATAATTATTTGTTAGAGGCATATCCAGCGAGTTATTTGACACTTTTAAAATCCCAAATAGAATTATTCGTCACAATCTCAAACCACAAGAACCAATTTAACAATTTATTTTTTTTTTGGCCAAAAAACTTTGGATTGGTTTAAAAACAATCACATGCCAGTAGACAATGAGATATCTCACACGTTTATGGCCAACCACCTTAGCTTTGACGACAAAGGCACCTATATTACAGCTGGCATCCCCAACTTTATCCGTGTTGTGCTAACTCCGAAAAAACCAGTTCACATCAATCAAATTAAATGAGTCTATTTACTTAAACTAAAAAAATATATATAATTTAATTTTGTTTGAATATTAATTAAATAGTTAAATCTACTATTTTTTTTATTAGTTTAAACTTAGGAGTAACTTGAAAATTGTAGAAAGTGTACTGTTTGAGAATGAGGATGCTTTTAAATGCTAAACTGTGATTTTTAAGACTAAATTACGGGTTTATTAAACGTTTAATTGCATTTTTAAAACTCATGTTTTCAAGTCACACGTTTTTTTAAATCGTACATTTTGAAACTATACTATGCTCTATCTCACTTTCATCTCAATGGACTGATATGACAATGAGAAAAAACGAGCGTAATATAAATCATTTATGTCGATTCAAATATACCCTTAGAATTGCAAATTTCCAAACTACTATGTGAGTATGAAAAAACATAATTGGTCTATCTTTCTCCCCCTCCATTATACATCATGATGATGTGAAGGTTTTTGATGTAATGTAAACACATCCATAGGTGTCACCCATAGTCAAACACAAAAAAGCAAAAGAATTTGGTAGGGGGCTTAGCTCGGTGGTTGTCACCCATTAATGACAAGTACTAAAGAAAGGAAGAAATAGTGAAAATGGGGTCGGTCCACATGCAATGAGGCTCCAATTGTTTTCTATGGAAAATGACCTAACGCATGTGAAGAGATGCCCCTAGTCAATTTTTCAACCACCCTGATCTCATGGAAACATATGCAAATCACAAGCTAAGAGAGAGAGTCCTAAATGGTGACCCCAATTTTGAAGGACATGTCACATGCACCCAACACACCACCTCCACCACCCTCAACCATTATATGTGATGTCCAACACATACCCACGTATATGTATTTTTAGTATTTGATTTCTTTCATTTTAGTATTCTCATTTATCTATTCAAATAATTTGGTTGTTAAAATAATAATAATAAAAATTATGAGAGAAGTAAAAGTGGAGAAACAGGAAAAGGGCATCAAAATATCTGAGCTGGTTGTTCGGTCTTAAAAGCCTATTTGGTAGAAGAATTCATAGGACTACATCTTTATTAAATGAATTAATTATGTATTTGTGTATTACATGTTTTATTTACAAGGAAAAAGGTCCTAGAAATTTGACTGCATACATACATACAATTATGGTAAGTACTTAAATGAAAACATATATTAAAAAGGCTAATATAGAAAAGAAAAATGTTTTCCTCCAAATTAAGTTGGAGCTTCTAACTCAACTTATTAAACTGACATATATTTAAAATACATGTGATTCTCGAATGCATTTTAAATAGAACATGTGAAATATCATGTGTTTAAAGAAGGAAATACCATGTTAGTAGGTAGTTAGGAACATAGTTAAGTAGACAAATTTGGTTAGGGAGCTACCTCATTTATCACCACATTCCTCAACGTGAAAAGAGAATAAATGTGATTTCATATGCATTTTTTAACCGAGCATGTGAACTGACGTGTGTTTAAAATAATTGTGATTCTCACATGCATTTTATAAAGTATTCAGAATGTAGAAGAGGCCTATTAGGGCCCAACCAACTGTTCATTTGCCTAGGGGCAGACCTAGCCCCAGCCTAAGACCTGAGCTCACAAAGCAGCGCACACTGAAACCTCAAAGACCCTCTTAATTAACGACCTACCAATAAAAAGATGTGCATAAAAGAAAAATAGTCGTTGGTGATTTTCCGTATAAAAAAAGCCAGCCACGAGCCTTAAATGACCTGTCATTTCAAACCCACTCGATAAGGAAGGCCAATCAATCTAAGAGCAAAAAGAAAATAAAATCACAAAAATACACCCGTGTTCATCCACACTTATCTCACCCAGCTCACTTACAAACTAAGGAAATGAGACCTCTACAAAAGTAAGAAAAATCACAACATAAGTACATATTCCCCTTACATACCTTTTTTTTTTTTTTTTTTAAGATGAATACTCTCTTCTCTTACTTACACTATGATTATCCATCTCCTCAAATCCACCTTCAATCACCACCGACATCCCACTATGAGCCTTGGCCTTCTTTGTATATCTCAATTAAAAAACTTTATTAAACGGAGCTTGAAATGAAAACTATATATAAATAGTAATCCGTGAAGTTGATTATGTATAGGCTAGGAATTAACGGTGGGGAACGGTGGGAAAAGACGCGGTTCGTCAACAACTCCCTTGTTTTTGGTTGACTTATATTAGACTATTACGACCAAAATTGCTTTATCATCAACACAAATGCTAGCTAGTAAGCTTCCTCCTAAACGACTTGGACCACCGATTACTTGTCTTCAATTGAAGGTGTATTTAAAAAGTTTAATTAGGTAAATTTGATGTTAACGGTTTCTTTTTCTTTATAACTTTGAACGTTGAAAGTCGTTAAAATCTTTTTCCAATATCCAGAAAAAAAAAAAAAAAAAAAAAAAAAAAGTAAAAAAACCCCCCACATTATAGCAATCATTGAGATTAGACGTTTCTGCCTGTTGATAGTTTGTAAAGGAACATATTCAATCTTGTAGTGGTTAGAGATGTTGAGATTTAAAGGGGCCCACGCTACCCTTCAACTAATTGGTAATTATGTTCACTTATCATCTAATCCAAATTTAAGGTTTGTTAGAATATTAATTACTTTTTTTATTAACTTCAATTTTTGGATAATAGAGAATAATTTTAATCAGGTCGCAGTCGAATAAAAAGTATACATCTAAGCTTAAAACACCAAAAAAGTAATATAACTCTTCACGCTAAATAATTTTTCTTCTCTTAACAAAGCCACTGGAAGGTCCGGAACCACCATCTTGGTTGGTTTTGGAGGGAGGCACGGAGGTGGGGGGAGAGGTTTGGTGGTGGGTGTTAGATTAGAATGAATGAAAAAATAAAAATCCATGGGATATAATATCAAAACAAAAGTTCTTAATTCATTTATTGACTAAGAATTTGATCAGTACATTCAGTCGAGTAAGGAGGAGAGTGTTAGAATATTGACTAAATATTTAAATTTACTCTTTTTTATAAGCTTTAACTTTTGAAACAATCGGTTATTTTAATAGGGTTGATTATCATTGCCACCACTCTAGATTAATAATTTATATGAAAAATGTTAGAGATGACGGCTCATATTTTGAACGATAGAGAAAGTAATACTAATTTCTAATAAAAAATTAGCAACATGTTCTCATGAACCTAAACATTCTATCAAATTACGTAAATTCGTAATTTATTGTTTTATCTTTATTTTCTCCTTTACTTTTTACTAAATCGATTAGTCGTAAACCTAATTATCGCATTAGTTGCTTAATTAACCCGGATGCCTGGCTTAACAATGTTTGAAACCGACATAAAGTGGAATCAAATTTTCTTAGAGATTCCTTTCAAAAAAAAAAAAAAAAAAATCTTATAGATTAATTAATCAAGGTAAAGTGGTGTGACCACCCCCGGCTTTTGAGCAGTAATTAGGGGCCCTTAAACTTAGCAATTAGCATGATCATTGCTTGTCATTATGCATAAAGCTAAGCATACTCTCTGGAGACTGGTCACAAGGAATCTAATACAACGAATTGAACAGTAAAATCGATTTTAAAATAAATAATTTTTTTAAAAAAAAATAATAATTAAAAAATGACAATAATAAATGATATTGATCGATCGTTAGCAGGTGCTGCCTTGTGCATAAAGTACGTCCATGGTGGACCACGAAAATAATTATAACGTACACTTTCGTCACAAGCTTAGAGACGGCTCTGTTCTAAAATATTCAAAAATGACAAAGACAAAAAGGGTATCAAGAAGATTATTTTATGGGTGGTGTTAATCTCAAGCAAGAGAATCCCATCACTTTCTCTGTACTAATACCCCGGCGCAACAACCGCTTCTTCATGTGCTTTCTCTCTACAAATATCCTTCTCCTTCTCTCTCTCTCTCTCTGATCTTCTTGTTTCATATCCAAAATGGGAATTTGCTTGAGCAACACAAACACCATAGTACAGGCTGAGATAGCTGAAGAAACAGAGTCATTTGCAGAAACAGAGTCATTTGTAGAAACAGAGTCATTAGCAGGAACAGAGTCATTTGCAGAAGCAGAGGATGATGGGAAGAAGAAGAGGAGGGGGAAGAAGAAGAAGAAGATGGTGAGATTCAAACTCCAAGAAGATGAAAGTGGTGGTAGAGGAAGTGGTGATGATCGTGGGGATTCTGGAAGTGGGGTTGTCAGGATTCGGGTGATGGTGACCCTTGAAGAGTTGAAACAAATACTGGATTGTAAGGACAGCTTCAAGCAGGCTTCTGTGGAGCAATTGGTGAATGCAATGAAGTTGAGAGGGAGGAGGATTTCTGCTGAAGTTAGAACAAGTGATGAGGGAGAAGAGAATAGTTGGAGGCCAGCTTTGGAGAGCATTCCAGAGGACCCTTAACGATGATCAACTAGTTTCAGTTTGTCACTAACAAGTTTTCTCTCTCTCTCTCTCTCTCTCTCTCTCCCTCTCTCTCATATCTGTGAGTTGTAAACAATTTTCTTTGTATATGATGCAGACTTTGATCACCATATCATTGTACTAGTTTGCAGTTACGACTAATTGGATTATGTAGATCAATAAATGGTTTGTGGTTTAGAGTGCGATTTTAAATCAAATCGCAGAAAACGTAGAAAGATTTGTCTTTTTTGTTCTACGTTTTGAAATTGCAAACCCAAACAGATTTTTAGTGTGGTTGTATGCAAAAACATTTAATGTAAAAAGTTTTCTTTCAGCTATATGTTGTTGTGCATCAGCTTCTTTCTCTAATGAAACGCATATCCATGCCCAAAGTGCAAGAACTTTCAATGTGCTTTGATTCTTGTTCTCATCCTTTTCTGTGAATTCTCTCGTTGAGTTTGATGTTCGGGTGGTTGTGATTTGATTTTACAAGGTATCAAACACCGTCCAACTTAACGAGAGCTTGAGGATTGGGGTGTTGCAGAGGAGCTCCCTGATTTGGGAACAGACAGCTCTAGCTCTATGATTGAAGAATAAGATCCTCCAAGTTAAACATCCGTAATTTTTTTATGGGTAAGAGAAAATTCACTAAAGGATGGGGTGAGGTGGTGGTGGGGGGGACCCTACGGACACGCCAATAAAATCCATACAAAAGTTTTTTTTTTTTTTAAAAAAAAAAAAAAAAGGTCAATGAATTGGCCCGGTACAATGTTTTGTCGGCTTGAAACGCAAGAAAAGGGGCCACCAAACTGGCAGTTTTTGAAACAAGAGATGAGTGAGTTGGATGGAGAGCCACCTGCTATGGCACCAAAGGAGCTTGAATGCTATAGCAGGGAAGATTGCTTTGAGATTGACGACAGGATGTACTAAAGAAGAACACTACTCCGATGGGGAGGTGAGAAAGGTGTAGTAGAGGAAGTGTGCGAGGAGGGCGATATACCTGGCTTAAAAAGTGGGGAAAAAGTACAGGAAAAGGAAGGAAACGGAAAAATAGGAGGAAGGAGAAGCGAAAATCCATCAACCAGGATGAAGGAAGGCAACATGTCTTCATATTGCTGTTCTTTAATTACTATTAATGTAGACATTATTATTATTATTCTATTGACAATGATGACGAAGAAGCCATTGTAAAAGACAAATCGTAGCCGTTTGGAACTGTATCAATATTTTGTCCTGTGTTTTTGTAAAACCAATTTGGTCGATTAGCCTTCAACATCATCAAGTATAATTTATATGTAGTCTCAAAAGTCTATGCCGCACTCTTTCATCAAAACAGTTCAAATTTAACCCTAACCATCATATACACTTTGAGAACAAGGATCGCAAAATAGGAAAAAGAATAATATACTAAAAACACGCTCTTCCTTTGTTGACAGGCAACAACATGGTTGCACCCCTCAATAACAATGTTTTGAAACGAAAATTCCTGTCCCATCAAAGGGATTTTTTTTTCTATTATTAAGAAGCTTATTCCCTCCTCACATTTTACAATCAAAGAGAACTCAAAAGGATGCGGCAAGGCCGATAATCAAACAATGCACTCGTTTATTGCTTGATCAAATTCCGGAGAACATATTGAAGAATGCCTCCGTGATGGAAGTAAGCCAATTCCACCTGCAAATGCAACAAGAGAATCAGGTAAATATCTCTCGATTAGACGGACAAGGTTTGTCATATGTTTCTTGAACATGAAACGTCTAAGGTTTGTCATATGTTTCTTGAACATGAAAGAACCGTGTTTTTTTTTTTAGTAATTTCATATGGGAATGACAAGTAAAAATTCTTCTTAATTCAATTTTAAGCATTATTAAATCTTGTTTCCAATTTCAGTTTCTTATAACACATGCAGTAGTAGTAACCTTCTATTCTCCATAAAACACATTAAAGTGGGAAATACCTCAGTGTCAAAGCGGGCGATGCAGGTGAAAGATTTTCCGGTATCAGTTGTGACAGTCACATCTTGGCCCGGCCTTATCTCGCTAATGTTGCTTGGGAGGTCAATGGTGTAACGCTCATGACCAGTCAATCCTAGAGTCTCTGCATCCTCACCAGCCTTGTAACAAAGTGGAATAATACCCATTCCCACCAAGTTACTGCGATGAATTCTTTCAAAGCTTTTGGCAATCACTGCTTTAACACCCTGTTATATATGTTATATACAGAAGTGAGACAAATGACTAGCAGGACACGTTAAATATCGTCAAGATGAAAAAAATTAAGAAACTCACCAATAACATTGGACCCTTGGCCGCCCAATCCCTAGAGCTTCCACTCCCATACTCAGCACCAGCCAGTATGATCGTGTCCTGCCCAGCAGCCTTATACCTCTGAAATAGACACAAGATCAAATGCACATATTTAGTGATTACCATTTGGAGAATACAACTTCTTTACACTTAAGGGTGGCATCCATGAATCACAAGTAACTACTTCAGATCACAAAAGTAATTATCTTTTCACATGATGAAAACGTCTCAGAAAATATCTGTCATAACAGTTCCCCCAATAACAACAGTAATATAATTAATCGCACAATGAATTTATATAATATGCACAAAAAAGAAAGGAACGTATTAACTATTAACATAAAGCATGCCATTTTTTTGTACACGGTCCAGCATTACTAACAGACCAAGTGTGTGTTTGCCACCCAAAAAAAAAGGACAAATTCATAGTATACCATTAAATCTCAAGCAAAAACGTTGACGAGGAAAAATTGTGCAACAATTTGATATGAAGAAACTCACCGTAGCTGCATCAAAAACATAGAGTTTCTCTCCTGTAGGAACATGAATTGTTTTCGGACCCACTTCCCCATTCAAGAGCTTGTTAACAATGCGGATATTGGCAAAAGTTCCCCTTGCCATTATTTCATCATTGCCACGGCGACTTCCATAAGAGTTGAAGTCCTTGCGATCCACCCCACGCTCGAGGAGGTATTTGGCAGCAGGACTGTCCTTATGAATGCTTCCTGCGGGGGAAATGTGATCTGTTGTAATACTGTCACCAAAGTTCAGCAGGCAGTAAGCATCCTTCACTCCATGGGCTCCAGGAGGATCCATGGTCATGTTCTTGAAGTATGGTGGATCATGAATGTAGGTTGAGTTGGGGTCCCACGAGTACAGGGTGCCAGTTGGAACTGATAGCTCATTCCACATGGGATTGCCTTTTGTAATAGCCTCATAAGTACTTTTGAACATAGCAGGCAACACACTGGATTGAACAGCCTAAATAGTATGCCATCCAAAGTTAATTTATGCCATACAATTCTCAATTTTTACAACAAAAATTAATCATTATAATTCTCTACCTCCGCAATTTCTTCTGTGGAAGGCCAGATATCCTTGAAAAAGACACTCTTACCATCCTTCGATGTGCCAATTGGCTCCTTATTGAAGTCAATGTCTACCTGGAAAACAATTTCATGTTAGCCATCTGTATGCAATGGGTCATTAACTTGTAAAAAAGAAAATAACTGTAAAATAACTTCTTTTTTTATAAGTAATTGGGGTCCAAGGGAGGAAAAATTTGAACTAGTGACCTCTACTTCATGAAGTGTGGTCCCCAGCTAATTGAACTACCCCATAAGGTTTACTGTAAAATAACTTATAAATAATTCTTCAACATTCAAACAAAAAGTGAATATATGCTGCGTGTCATAACAAATACACATGCTGATCATTGCAATTATTACAAATGTTTGACTCCTCACTTGCTAACATGCTATTGCTTCATAATTATTGGGCATGACATAGAGTCAGGCTGTGGCAGGGAAAAGAGCTGTGAGGTAATTCAAAATGAGGAATGCTAGGCTTACAAAAAATTTTACAAAACACACTTTTACAAAGTGATGTGGCACAACATGATTGGGAATGAGGTAAATCTAAATTTTAAGAAACCCAATCATGTTGTGCCACATCACTTTGTAAAAGTTCTTTTTTTGTAAAACTTTTTGTAAGGCTACATTTCTCATTCAAAATACCTACCCATATCTCTAGTATATAAGTCTCCTTCTACGGAAACAATATACTAGTTGCTAGAAAACCTTTTGCTATATCATAATAAGGCCACAAGATGTTGTATAGAAACACAAATTTAAAGGGGATATGTAACCTGAAACTATCCAGTTAATGTCAACCAACTCAAATGTTGAATGTGTCAGCCAAACCATGATGGGTTTCCATGAGCGGAAACTGGAATTTGCAAATTATATTGGCCTTAGACCTCAATATAATGAACTATGGGTACGGATAAAAACGAAATTAAAAAGCATAACGGTCCCAGAGTTTGAATATTCAAACCCAGGTTGTAAATTACAGTGAATGAGCTTAATCTTTGGAATCTTGTGACTGACCCTTCTGCCATTACATTTTTTACATCAAACGAATTAAAAAGAACCAGGTTTTCCCTACTATGCAGATTATTCTATCAATCTTCCATTTACAACTAAAATATATAGACACCATTAGCAATTAAAACTACATACCGTGCCAGCCAGTGCATAGGCAACCACTAAAGGGGGTGATGCAAGGTAGTTAGCTCTTGTCAACGCATGAACACGTCCCTCAAAATTTCGGTTCCCAGAGAGCACAGCAGCTGCTACAATGTCTGCATAAACAACCAGATAAATTTAGTTGGAGATGTTGATAATTAATAGAGAGAAAAAAGGACTACACAGAAAATTGAAACTCATAAACAGGGCAATGATTTCAGTAATACGTAAACATGCCTAAGCTTAATTTATAGCAATTATTTATCCCTCAACAAAATTAACATATGATAGAGAGATAAATGTTACCATTTTCTGAAATAACAGAAGCAACCGATTCATCTAAGTCCCCTGAATTCCCAATACATGTTGTGCAACCATATCCAACAATATGGAAGCCCTGTTGATTTAAATATTTTTGCAGGCCACTGCATCAAGCAAATCCATATTTAGAAAACGCATTTTATACTGAATGTTCAAAGTAAATATTTCTAT
Organism: Corylus avellana; assembly: GCF_965113065.1. Classification (NCBI taxonomy): domain Eukaryota; kingdom Viridiplantae; phylum Streptophyta; class Magnoliopsida; order Fagales; family Betulaceae; genus Corylus; species Corylus avellana. The sequence goes on along the minus strand of NC_142494.1, from coordinate 3,060,301 downwards.
ATATAATCAGAAATACCTCTGGAGTAAATATTTTGTAACAACTCCAGAACCTGGAGCAAGACTTGTTTTTACCCATGGTTTGACCTGATAAATTATTCACAAATTAGCATTTAACCAATAGGATAATAAAAGAAAGGATCCAAGGCATCAAAACATCAATCCTTTACATTCTTATAGTAAAAGGAAGGCCAACAAAAGTTGTGCGTTCCAAACTGGGAAGAATGAGGGGGAAAAGGAATCAGAGGGCAGTTTCGTCCTGTGAAAAGTAAAACATAACCATGACCAACCTGCAAACCAAGTTCACAAGCCTTTTTCGCAACAAGACCGGCACCAAGCATGACACTAGGGTTTGATGTATTGGTGCAGCTCGTGATTGCAGCAATTACAACACTGCCATGCTTAAGCTCTGAAGGCTCTCCATGAAATGAAAACTTGGCCACTTTGTCTTGTGCTTCTTTTGGTATGGCAAACCCCTGTAGTATGGTAAGACATTTAGGAAGAATGGCAAGCAACATACAGAAAAGCTATTGTAAATAAAACTAAATGATACATGAATGGCATTACAACTACATATTCAAAAAAGAAATTCAAAAAAAAAAAAAAAAAGAAAGAGAGAGAGAGAAGTGCACTATAGATGGATCAGGATCCTATCTAGTTTGTGGGTACAGTGGAGATCTCCAACCCATATCTGTGATGAAACACATCATATCCACACAAAAATAAACTGACTAGATTAGTCCACATCATCACTTCAATTATTATCCGTGGAACAGTAATGTTCGTCCCTGGTAATGCACCCACTTAGAGAGAGAGAGAGAGAGAGAGAATCGTGCACAAAGGCCATAGTGAAAGCATGGCTGAGGACTGGCAGAGACGGAGGTGGCAGCAGATTGGAGATGCAGGCTTGCAGCAATGACCATTTTGATAGTAGCTCAGATCAGAGGTGCCTTGATGTTCCAAAAGGAGGATGGGGCGGCAGCAAAAAATTTTGTGGAATTAATCATCAAAATAGTCTAATTGGCAGGGCCATGGCCAATTAGTGGCAGTGACAATGGTAGTGATTATAGTGGATTTGGATACGAGGGATATACAGCAACGTGTACATGGAATCCAGTAAAAGCAAGGCAAAATTGTAACTGAAAATGTTGATGGAAATTATGAGAATGATCGAACATTGGCTGTTAAGAAAGAGAGAGTGATCATGGTTATAACTTTCTCCTTTTTTGAGATAGAATACTAGGATTTCATGGGTCGTTCATTGAATCTAGGTATCCTAAGTCTAATCATGGATAGGGAACTAATTCTTTCCTGTATGCTATGTTATGGTTCAATCTTTACTGATGGATATACATTAAAACTAAAAACTATTATCTACACGCTTAAATGAAGTTTTCATATATAGAGGGGGGGAAAACAGAAGATTACAAGGGAAAAAAAAAAATAACTATATTATAAAATAGACCCAAAACATCTTGTAGATTAATTAGGCTGAAAGATTTTAATAAAAATTTAAAAAATAATAATTAATGGAGCAATAGGTTTGACTAACCTTGAATCCAACTTTGTTATCAAGACAAGAATGCCAGTCAGCCTTCATTTCTTTCAAAGCCACACGATCATGAGGTCTGAAAAAAAAATAGCAGTTAGATATAAATGAATCATATGAAATTGAGTTCAAGAAGCAAAATTTGAACTAAGTAGAGTCAATGTGAGACAGTCTGTTCAAGAACAAAGTATACACCTCTTTGGTCCTGAAATACAAGGCTCAACATCCGTAAGATCCAGTTGTAAGTAAGAGGAGTACACCCTTTCTAGTTGAGGCTGAATTTAGGCAAAATCAGTTAGCATTACATCTCAAAGAAAACATGATACAAATAAATAGTCAAACAATTACAAATTAAAAAATAGGGGGGAAATAAAAAAACCTTTACCTCATTGTAGTCAACAAACAGCTTATTTGCACGGAGATAAGCTTCTATCATGGCCACCTAATTTTAAGAAACAAAGGAGTTCAAATGATGCTCTAAGAATTTCATATCCCAAGGAACCAAGTATAATTAAGTGAAGTACTCACTGTCTCATCACTTCTTCCAGTTAATTTGAGATACTGTAAAGTGACACGATCTACAGGGAAGAATCCCATGGTTGCACCATATTCAGGAGACATATTGGCGATAGTGGCCCTGTCAGCAAGTGATAGCTCACCCATGCCATCCCCTACAAGTACATTCAAACATGATAACCTTATATCCATCTAGTTGCATGAACAAACCCTTCCAATTTAATACTAGATAACCTCAACTTCATGGAAACTAAATTACCATAGAACTCAACAAATTTGCCAACAACGCCATGCTTTCTCAGCATTTGTGTCACAGTTAAAACCAAGTCGGTAGCAGTAACACCATTTCGCAATTTTCCAGATAACTTGAACCCAACAACACCAGGCAACACCATGCTCATGGGCTGTCAATGTCAAATTGTAAGGCGTAAGAAGAATAACTTCAGCACACTCTTCCATTCAAGGGGATGCGCAAGTAAGCAGTAAGGTGTATACAAGAGAGTCCAAAATAAATGAAATAAATAGAATTCAATATGCCTTCTGCAGTCCTTACATGGTTATACATTCTATGGTCAGAACTTAATTACCTGGCCAAGCATTGCTGCCTCTGCTTCAATACCTCCAACTCCCCAGCCAGCAACTCCTAACCCATCAATCATGGTTGTATGGGAATCAGTTCCAACCACACTATCAGGATAGAGTATGTTGTCAGTGTTGAAAACAACTCGTCCGAGATATTCAAGATTAACCTGAGAATTCAACACTTTGAGTCATTCCATGCCAAGTCCGCATAAGACTCTCTATAGAGATCCAACATTCTCAATTTTCATTTCACATTCGTAGTAAAAAAAAAAGATACGAGTCATATAAGCCGGCATCATATGATCTTTCAAGTCTGCTTCCAAACTACTTTACCTGATGGACAATACCAGAACCAGGAGGAACAACAAGCATGTTATGGAAAGCAGTAGATCCCCATTTAAGAAAACCAAATCTCTCCTTGTTTCTCTGAAATTCAAGATCCATATTGGCCTGCACGGCATTTTCAGACCTTGTTACATCAACTTGAACCGAATGATCAATTACAAGATCCACCGGAACCTGCATGTTTAGAACAAGAGAGATGGTAAGACAAAATAATTAAGAATATAACTAATATAACTGGTAGGGTGGCATAAAAATATTGGCAAATAGTTTACATATCACGCCATGCAATATTATATAAGACTTCTTTATCATCACCATGTGTTAAGCTATCTAGGAAGAAAAAAATACTCAAGTAACCGAAAACCCAGAACAAAATGTGATTGCTATACAGACACTTAATAGTTTTACTACTATCAATATAAGATGCAAAACCACGAAAAAATCTTATTCGAGGTCAAGATACACCCATACGCTACTAAGCCAAAATATGAAACTTGTAGCCCAAAAATGATATCTGAATGACCTATATCAGTAACTTCAATGATAGCACATGGACGGATTATAAGAACAACACGCACCAAAGGATTGATCTTGTTAGAATCACTGCCAAGTCTGTTCATGGCATCCCGCATACAAGCAAGGTCGACCACAGCAGGAACTCCAGTAAAATCCTGGCAACAGACGAGAAACATTAGAAGAAAGAGACATGTTTAAAATAATTACAGACTCAGCTTCACTCCATTAGTTACCTGCAAGAGAACACGAGCAGGCTTGAAGGGAATTTCAACTTGCTTTGGAGAAGTGTTCTCCCAATCAATAATTTTCTCAACATCTTCCTTCTTGACTTGGAAGTTGTCACAATTACGAATTGCAGACTCAAGAAGGATTCTGATAGAGTACGGCAACTTCTCTGTTATGCATATATGGGTAATTATTATCAGTAATAGAACGGCTATGATGTAGTGGACAGATAAGGTTATTTGCTGCAATAAAACAAACATAATCCTGTAAAAAGTAGTGAGGAGAAAAAAGTTACCAATCCTTGGATCATTCAAAGACGGAAGGCTGTAGAACTTTCCAAACTCGCCGCCTCCTGGCTTCGGAAGACTTGTCAAGTTTGCCTTAAAAGGATGTTCAGAAGCTGAAACCATGCAGATGAACAATCAGAGCTTAAATTTTCCTCTTAGTAATTAAAATGTGCTTATTCAAAAACTGTGCATTAGCTTCACTATCTGTATAATTCATATGTATCAAAAAAAAATGTATATGTTTCATTTTCAGTTACCATAAGCTGAATCTACCACCTATAAAATTAATAATAACAACGACAATTATTATAGGTATAAGAATAGTGATGATGATGATGATAATGATAACAACAATAGTAAGAACAAAAATTCTTATAATAATATTAACAAGAACAATAAAAACATAGTAGTGATCACAAATTCAGAATAATGTGTTTCTTTTTCCTGATTCGAGATCCTGAGCATCCTCTCTTAAACCGTTGAAAGAAATGCAGGAAAGGAATATCAACTGAAAAGCGCTGATATTTGTATTTTGTTTTCTTTCTATTTCCTTAGCTTTCACGGACAACAAAGAGAGCGTATAAACACTAAGCTAAGCTGACTAGAGTAGTGGAGTGTATCAAACGAGAGGGAAACTATTTATTATTAGTAAGATTGGGCGAGAGAGGAACGAACTGAACCAAGACTCGAAGACAGAGAACGAGATTGAAGGTCCTTTTTCTCGTTGACCGACCCTTGTTGCACTTCCTTCATCCTTCTGTTGCATGAAATTCTCCAAAATTACATCGTTTCCAGGAATTTATAAGCTAGATTCAGTGCATCAGAAACAGAATCCATTTCTTGTTCGCGATTACAGATCCCGAAATACCACTGCTCTGATAATAGCCGAGAAATTGTACGAAACGAAGAACAACAGAAAACAAAAGCGAATCAAAATGTTCTCAGGTTTCTTTCTATTTCCTGAGCTTTCTCAGCAACCAAACAGAGCGTACAACTACTTAAAGCTCAGCTCGGCACAGCTGACTTTGTAGTACTGGAAAAGTTTCATTCTTTTCCCTCTTCTCAGCACCCAAACAGAGCAAACAAATTAACACACATCACAAACCAATCAAGAAATTCCAAAAAAAGAAAAAAAAAAAAAAACGCTCCGAAGTCTTCGGAAATGAACAGAATTTAGACACTGTACCCATGGTGGAGATCTTCCTCTGGAACTGTTCGATCACGGGAGCGACGGCCCTGATTTGAGAGCGGAGACTGATCGGAGAGCGCCAATCGACACCGTGACTCCAGCGAGGGGCGGAGTACCGGAGGGACCGAACCGCAGAGGAGAAGTTGAGGGATCGGTAAGCCTTGGGAGGCGAAGAAGCAACCAAGGTTCTAGAAAGCGAGGGAGGGACGAGCCTTGCCCTAAGATAAGAAGAAGAGGCTCTGAGGATTGATGAGGCTGAGGACGACGCCGTTATATACATGACGCCTGGTGATGCTGATAATGGTGGTGGTCACGCATCCAGATGAAAACGGCGTCGGATAAGGATTGGCTCAGAGAGGAGTGGGAGGGGTTTTGCAATGGTTTCGTGTATGTTTCTGCGTATTATGAATTTGTTGTCAGAGAGAGGCGTGTGGAGATATGAGGCGAGACGGGGCCTAGGGCTGCGTGCCGCTTTCTAGAAGAAGAAGAAGAGTTGTTCTTCCTGGATGGGCGCTCGAGCCGTGGAATGGGCCAAGGGGCGGGGGGTGTGATTGTTTGTGGTGAAGGTGTATTTTACATAATGATACTATCAAATTGTGTTCTGCCACGTCACATGCGAATCTTTTATTGAATGATTTTTTTTTTTTTTCTTTTTGGTAAGTCTATTGAATGATTGTTTAATCAAGGCAATTATGCCTTTTTTCTTTTGAGCAATCCTACTACTCCTACCTATTATATTTTGATTATATTATTATTTTATTGGATTTGTGTGACCATATTAGCTTATTTTGATCGGACGGGCTCTCTTAGTTGAAATTGAGAGAGTGCATGTGATTTTTACCGTCAAGATTCTTTATGTGCAGCTTCTAGCCGATAGATACTATTGTAGTCACACTCAAATAAAATAGCCACAATTAATCTCTACAACCTACATTTCAAAGAACAACTAAAAAATAAAAAACACGAAAGCACAAATGTCAAAAGTTGTCTAAAGGCGTAGAGGCATGTGAACCTGCCCGCAGGATACTACTTGCAAACTTTCAAGTGGTCAAGTGGCATCAGACTAGTGTTCCTTTTGGTCCCTCGAATAGTAGGAAGAGGCATTTGGTGAAGAAAAGATACTATGTGCACCACTCAATTTGCACCACCTATGGAATCATTTGACTTTAATTATTCGATTAGAATTAATTATGCAAATAAAAAAATTGACCTTATAATTGCTCACATCACATGCTATCCTCTCCTTCTATGAATTTTATATGCAAAATAAGCCAATCAACTCTATGTGTAACCTTTATACACAATTTTTCTTTTATTTTTCCATTAAAAAATTCCATATTTTAATCATTTCCCCTCACAAATTTTTTTTTTATAATGTTATTATTGATATTATAGCGTTTACATCAAGTCTCTCACAAATATACTAGATTTTATTATATTGTCACATCATTTTAAATTTTTAAATAATACACTAATATATACAATAAAATATAATCTTAATTCACTAGAAAATGAATTATATTCCCTTATAAATTTACATGAAAGTTTATATAACATTTATTGTATTAAGTATTAAATAATTAATTTGAACAAAAGATGGAAATTAAATATTTTTCATTAAATAATTAAATATACGTATCAAAATTTATTGCTTAATTTCAGTAAAATCTTTTCCTTGTTTATGTCAGGCTGTGTGAACGGTTAGATGCGAAGCTGGCCCCCGAGGGTGCATTAATGATAGATGCGTATGCAGTATTTGCCCGCAAGCGGAAAAGTCTTGGGTCAAACGGTGACGGCTTGCCGTGGCGGAGATAGGAATTGTATAAAAATCTTCACCGTGAGACACTGGGATACTTTTGGGGCCCCGCAACTGTTGACAATTCCTGCTTTGGACCCTTTTATTGTTCTTTTCTATGGATTTTTGAAAAGTTAATTTGGAGTTGGATGATTGGACTTCTCTTGCCAGCAATTTTAATTAGTTAATTTGGAGTTGGATGATTGAACTTCTTTTGCCAGACATTTAAATTTAAATTGATTTTCCCTCTTAAAGGAAATGGAAAAGGGAAATTCCCACGTTGTTTAAGATTGCGATTTCATAAGAATAATAAATAGCAAGAATAGCTTGCATTTTAAAAAAATATTGTAAAACGTAAGAAATTTGGCATTGTAATTTAAAAAGCATTTAATATAAAATATGAAGAAGAAAAATCTGTGATTTCTATAAGCTCAAACACCTTTGCGATTTAAAAAATCGCATTTATTAAAATTACAATCTCAAATGAACCCGTAGTCTTTATCCGATTAAACTACCTTTTGAAGACATCAATAAAGAATTTTGATTAGAAATATTGTTTTGGTTCTATATTGGTTTAGTAGCGTCCCTCATGAAAACTTTTGGGTAAAGTAGCAATTTTTCGAAGGTAATGTGCTTAGAAGCATTTTATAGAGAATGCAAGGAATGGTATGTCATATTATCACTCACTAATAATGGGATGGCATAAAAGTGAGGGTGGTAATTTGGGTTTATGGGTCGAGTTTGTATTGTGTCGAGTTGTAAGTATACAAGTTTATAAGTGAATTTAAATTCAACTCATTTGATTAAACGAGTTAAATCTTTCAACCTTAACAAGATCAATTTAAATAAATTGGTGACACAACAATACCATTTAATCCGTTTAATAAATATATTGTGTTGGGTCAACTCAAACACGACCTATTCAACTCGTTTTGACCTGTTTAATATAAATTGGTTAAATTGACCCAAATAGTTTGTATGACCTAATTAACACAATTTCATATGGTATAAGAATAAATTATATCAATTATACACATTCATGACTAGATTACGAATAATCAATTTAATGATTAATATCAAATTGTCCATAACCCTTAGTAATAAACATAGTCCACTTCTCAACACAATATCTAATCAAAATAATATTACCATCCAATAAAATTTCCTTAGTAATAAAAATACATTTAACCTATCAGAAGTTGTACTAATTTTTTTATTTTGAGTTTAATGTTTAAATGTAACAACTCCATTAATAATTTCGATCTTCTCTAACATAAAAATGTCCACATATGCTCCAAGTGGGTTTTTAAGGATTGAAAAGTCCTAAATGTCCCCATTCCCCCAAAAAAAAATAGAAAAAAGGTTTGCTATAAGCCTATAACTACCCCTATATGGCCAGAATGAACCACCCCCTAAGGGGCCGAATGGAGGTGGTTTGGAACCACTCCCAAACCCCCTATTTGGCCATGGGGTGGCGAATTATAAACACCCCTAATCTTTCTCTATTTTTTTTTTAAAATAAAAAATAACCAATTTGGGGAATTTTGGGAATTGTATGTGTGTATTTAGAGGCAATTTTAAAAAGTTTGCACCCAAAAAAGCATGTCTGGCACACGCAAGCCATTTTTTGTTAGATAAGACAAAATTGACTAACGGATGAGTTACATTAAAAATTTCGAAAACTTTGGTGGACTACATTACCAATTTTTAAATTTGGACTCAACAGTGAAAAATGTGGTAAAACTTTGGAGGAGTAAAATATATTTTTGTCATAAATAAACTAAAGATTAAATTACAACAAATAACACAATAAAGCTTCCTCCTCACTAAGTATAATTATTAACCGAATGAAAAGTATATGAAGTTAAAAGTGTAATTTAAATTTATACGGAATATGCATAATGCATGTTGATCTGAAATTGACTTGTTGCACAAACCTAATACCAATGAAGAGTTTTCTCTCCAGTTTCAACTTAGAGGAGAAGGAATAGTATCCGCATCTAGTGAAGACTATGGAGGAATTTACAAAGCAGTGCGTCAAATGGCAGAGGATTTAGCGAAGATGTGGGAAAATTTCTCTCTGGAAGAAGGAGAGTAGGTGGAAATCGAAGTCCAGGCAACAGATTTTCGAGAGGTAACTACTAGGGGGAAGGATTGCGTTGTTGGGAAGCTGGTGGCTGACCGATATGTGAGTAAGGAAACGATTAAGAATACTTTGCAGAGGTGGTGGAGACCAATAGGGAAAATGTCTTTCAAAGTTTTGGGGGAGAATCTGTTCCTTATTGAGTTTGAATATGGCAGGGATAAAAAGCGCGTATTGGAGCGTTGTCCGTGGGTCTTTGAGGTTACCCTCTTTCTCATTGAGGACTATGACGATCACACTCTGCCAGCACAAATCAAGTTTGATAGGGCGTCTTTCTGGGTTCGTATGTTTCAATTACCACTGGGATGTATGGGGCGAGAGGTGGGACGCAAGATCAGGGCATCAGTTGGGGTAGTGGAGGCGGTTGATACGGATGCAAGTGGCGTGGGATAGGGGGAATACCTTCGGGTAAAGATTTCTCTCGATTTGGCTAAACCCATTGCCCGTGGTCGAAAGATGAGTTTAGAAGGGAAAACCAGATGGATACCATTCCAATATGAAAGACTGCCTATTTTCTGCTTTCAATGTGGAGTCATATGCCACGGCCCAGGAGGGTGCTCGAAGAGGAACGAGATGAAGAACCAAAAGGATACAATTCAATATGGCCCTTGGCTAAGAGCACCGTCCCCAACCAGGAGATCGGACCGGAATCAAGGGGGAGGTACCTCGAAGCTTGGGCGAAATTATTCTGAATCCTCAGACCAAGACAGACGATCTAGGCGGGGAGCAGGTGGAAGCCGGAGAGAAGAAGACCAGAGCAAAGAAAGAGCATTCACCGGCGATGGGGAGGAGGAGTTTTTTCCGGAAACATTCCATTCAGCACCAAATCAGGGAGACCGCAGATATGATGGCGAGAATTATGGTGATGGAGAAGGAATTTTCCATGAGAAGAAATATACTGAAAAGGAAAGTGTTATCCCAACGGCTGGTCAACATATGGGTATTAAATGGGCACGTTAAAGGAAAGAAATGGAGATTGCGAGGACTGTGATGGAAGGTATTAAAGTCCAAGATTTTCACCCCCCAAAGGAAATCATGCGGAAGAATCCAGATTAGCAACCATTATGTGGGCCGGGCGTGGGGATTACTCAAAAACGAGAGTAAGGTGGGAGCCCAGTACACTTACTGGGCCAAAAGGGGAGTGGGGAAAAGCGGGCCTATCCTGGAGGAGTGTACACGGGTATTACATTGGCTGAGATCGAAAAAAATGTCAAGGATGCTCAAACAAATATTAGTGAGCAGAAAAATAATGAAGCGCTCTGGTGACCTGGAAACGTAAGGAGAGAGAATGGTTGGAGGAATCACTCGGAACAAAAATTAACAGGGATGCTGGAAAGGAGAAAAATTTGAGTAAATCAAAGAAGGGTCGAAAGGTTGGTGAAGAGAATGAAATGTCAAATGGATCAGGATTGGCTGAGGCTGGTAGCCAGCCCCGCCGACCGCAATGATCATTATTAGTTGGAACTGCTGGGGGCTTGGGAACCTCTGGACAGTTCAAGATCTTTGCCGAATGGTGAAGGATAAGAAACCCGACTTGGTTTTCTTAATGGAAACCAAGTTACGTAATAAAAAAATGGAACAAATGCGAATAAAATTGGGCTTCTCCAAGATGTTTATTGTGGACTGTGTAGGGAGAAGTGGAGGCTTGGGTCTTCTATGGAGGGAAGGGGTTAAGGTGGAACTTCAAAACTATAGCCAGAGACACATCAACGCCACCATAAATGGACCGGACATCAACAAGTGTTGGAAATTTACGGGGTTTTATGGTCACCCCGATATGAATAGAAGACATGAGGGGTGTGAACTACTTAAGTATTTGGCCCGGTTGACACCTCACCCATGGGTATGTATAGGCGACTTTAATGAGATCGTCAATAGGATGGAAAAATGGGGGGGATGTGTACGTCAAAGGAGTCAGATGGAGAAATTCCAAAACACTTTGGAGGAGTGCAATCTGTTAAATATGGGTTACCGAGGCCCCAAATACACTTAGTGCAATTGTAGGGAGGGAAGGGCAATCATAAAGGAGAGGCTCGATAGATGTGTAGCAAATTTGGAATGGAGATCATGCTTTCCAGCAGCAAGGGTGTCGGTGGAAGCCGCTGTTTCATCAGACCATGCTCCATTGGTTTTAAGCTTAAAAAAAACTGGAAGACTGGCGAATAAAGCGAAGACAGAGCCCGTGGTATGAAGCTGGATGGAGGCTGGAGGAGGGATTTTTGGAAATTATAAATATGGCTTGGGAGAAGGAAGGGGTACATCATGGAGGGTGAACCCACGTGGAAAATAAACTCTCTGCATGCATGCAGAGTCTTGCCCAATGGAGTAAAAAATTAAAAGGGCCAATAAATGAGAACATCCCACACATGAAGGAAAAATTAGCTATGTTACAGGGGCAGGAGCATATGGGCTGCCAAGAAGAAATTCAACGGGCAAAAGTGAACTGGCTTAAGTATAGGGATAGGAATTCTCACTATTTCCATGCATGTGCCAACTCCAGAAGAAGAAAAAATAATATTGAGAAAATAAAAGATATGCATGGACAGATGGGGACTTCTACAGGAGAGGTTAAAAGGGCTTTCATTGAGTATTTTACTAATCTGTTTTCAGCTGGCAGTGAAGGGGATCTTGGCCCATGTCTACAGAACATAGAGACCCGTGTGTCTGAAAGCATGAATGAGGACTTAATGGCAGATTTTACTACGGAAGAAATTAGTGCAGCTTTGTTTCAAATGGCGCCGCTAAAAGCCCCCGGATCAGACGGATTAAATGCATGTTTTTTTCAATAGAATTGGACAATCATGGGAGAGGAGGTATGTAGAGGTATATTTGATATTCTCAATTTTGGAATTATGCCTTCTAATATGAATTCAACCTTTATAGCACTCATACCCAAGAACAGTAATCCGGAAAGTGTGTATGAATTCCGACCCATAAGCCTCTGTAATGTAGTCTATAAATTAGTATCAAAAGTACTTGCCAATATGCTTAAGAAGGTCCTTCCTCATATCATTTCCCCATCTCAAAGTGTCTTTATCCCGGGGAGACTAATTACAAATAATATTTTAGCGGCTTATGAAACCCTATATACTATGAATACTAGATTGAAGGGTAAAAAGGGTTTCATGGCGGTTAAATTAGATATGAGTAAGGCTTATGACCGAGTAGAATGGAGGTTTTTGGAGGCAGTAATGAGAAAAATGGGGTTTGATGAGAGGTGGATACGGTTGGTGATGATGTGTGTCTCCTCAGTCCATTATGCGATTTTGATCAATGGGAAACCGTGTGGAAATATTACTCCCACGAGGGGGCTTAGGCAAGGAGACCCTATTTCCCCTACCTATTTCTCATATGTGCGGAGGTCTTGGGTTCCATGGTGACACGAGCGAATAGGGATGGGCTATTATCAGGGGTTCCCACTTCCAGAAGGGGACCCAAGATTAGCCATCTATTTTTTGCATATAACAGTTTGTTGTTTTGCAGGACTACTCTTGCCCAATGGAGTAATTTGTCGGCTATTTGGTGGGTCGATCTAGAATGAAAGCTTTCAAAAATATAACGGAGAAGGTGCGGAAAAGACTCCAAGACTGGAAGTTAAGATTCCTTTCCCAAGCTGGGAAGGAGATACTCTTGAAAGCGGTAATCCAAGCTATCCCGTCGTATTGTATGAGCATTTTCCTTCTTCCAAAATCTTTGTGCTCCGAACTCAACTCCCTTATGTCAAGGTTTTGGTGGGGTCATAAGGCGAACGATCGAAAAATTGCATAGATGAGTTGGAATAGCATGGGGGTTCCCAAGGCATGCAGATGGATGGGATTTCGGGATCTCTCTACTTTTAACAAAGCCCTCCTAGCAAAACAAATTTGGAGGATGTGGACTATGCCAAAAAGCCTTGTGGCCCATATTATGAGAGCAAAATATTTTTCGGAATGTTCGATCCTTGAGGCGCCTCTACCAAAAAACCCTTCATTTGCTTGGATGAGCATTCATAGCTCTTGTGCTCTCATGAAGGAAGGGCTAGTATGGAGAATTGGGAACGGAAAGACAGCGCGAATATGGGAAGATAGATGGCTACCTAACCCCTCTACCTACCGGATCCAATATGCCCCCACGGAATTAGATTCGTCCGCAATGGTAAGCCTTCTATTTGATGAAATGGGCCATGCTTGGAAGCATAGTTTATTGGCCCAACTCTTCTCGGCTGAGGAGCAAGAGTTGATATAGACTATTCCCATTAGCAAATCGGACTAGGAAGACAGGCTAATTTGGAGGGGTATTGCCAGAGGGATGTTTTTAGTTAAAAGAGCCTACCATATTCAAAAGGAATGGGAACTTGCTCAGGGGCCCGAATGCTCTTATCAGAGAAACAAAAGTATTGTTTGGAAAATTCTATGGAAACTTCAGCTACCACATGTGGAGAAGGTATGTTTTTGGAGGGCCTGTCAAGACTTATTACCTACAAGAGCCAAATTGTACAGTCGCAAGGTGCTTACTGATCAGGGCTGCCCCATTTGTGGCCGTGAAGCAGAAACAATAAGTCATATTTTATGGCACTGTCCCTCTACACAGGATGTCTGGAGTGGGGGTTGCACGAAGTTCCAAAAAAGTTCTTTTGCTGACCCCGATTTTTTGCGGATTGCAGAAGGAATGCTGGCAAAATGTGACGAGGAGGAGTTCAAAGTTTTTGTGGTCATAGTCCGAAGACTTTGGTTAAGGCGTAATGAACTCATCCATGAAGGCTCTTTCACCCCGCCAGATGCTATTCATGTGCAAGCAAGGGCAATTATTCATGAGTTTCAACAAGCCCAACAAAGCCTGCCACGGATTAGTGTGTAGACTGGACGTATGGTTGTGGAAAAGTGGAAACCTCCCCAACCCGGGTACTATACCGTGAACTAGGATGCTGCCATCAGGAAGGAGATGGGATGGACTGGGCTGGGAGCAGTTATCCGAGATTCCCAAGGTGAGTTGGTGGCAGTAAGGAGTGTAACGCATCAGGGTCTATTGGATCCAGTCGCAGCTGAAGTAGTAGCAGCGAGAATGGCCCTCCAACTAGCTAGCGAAAGGGGCTTCTTGCGGATTAATCTTGAAGGAGACGCAAAAATGGTTATCGCTGCTCCTGATTGGAGCCGTATAGGCCACCTAGTAAAAGATATTCGGTCTGCACTCCAACATTTCACCAGATGGACGATGGCTTACGTGAACCGTGCGGCAAACTAGGCTGCCCATATGGTGGCTAAGATGGTAACAACGATAAATTTGGATCGAACGTGGAACAGTGATTTCCCTGATATGTTAAGGGGACTTTGTTCTTCTGAGCGGAGTGCTCTGAATAACTGTTGATCCGTGTATTTTTGAGCATGCAATAATATCAGCAATTCTTTCAAAAGAAATTGACTTGTTTATTAGTTGGGTCTAATCAGGTCGACCTAGTTTGGCCAAAATCTTATTTCATTAGACCATAACCCATTAATTTCTGTGGTATGGTTGCTAATGTATTTTAGGGGTTTCTTTTTTGTTGTTTACAAAAATGTTATAATATAATGTAAGTGTGAAAACCATTTTTGTGTTTTGATGAATGTTTTGTGTTTTATTTTTTCGCTAGATGAGAAAGTTACAACCAAACAACAAACAAGAGAAAACAAAGATAAACACTTTTACAAATGGGATCCTTTCCACTATCAAGTTGATGGTCTAACAAAGCAAATTAAATATTTTATCACTTTTGCAATTATATCTTTAAACTTTAAAATGTGTCAATTCAGGGTTATAATTTTTCAGAATACACTTTTTTAATATTTGAAGGTATGATTGCAAAAGTGATGAAATATACAAGTAATAAGTGAAGTTTTCCCTAAAGCAAACTAACAGAAAGGGAGTGCTCATAGTGAAACTTGATACAACAACCCATTTGGCGCCCAACTTTTGATGGAGCCAAGCAAGCCTAGGATGTTCAAGATCAAGGCCTTGGTGGAGATCTTCCAAGAAGCATTGAGGTGATTGAATTGCAGTCCATCTAGGGCTGTTAAGTGAGCGAAGCGTCTCGCGAGCAAGCTCGGGCTCGGCTCGCATAAGCTCGGCTCGTGCTCGACTCGAATATTAAGTGAAGCACTTCGTGAACACAAATCCTAGCTCGAATATTAAACGAAACAAGCTCGGCTCGACTCGGCTAACTCGTGAGCAGCTCGTGAGCTCGGCTCGTATAAGGCTCGCCTCGCTTATTAAGCTCGGCTCGTATATTTTTTATTAAGTAATAAATAACAATATATAATCAATATTACTCATTTACTCAATAATAACAAATATATTATATACCTTTGTTTTTTTTTTTTTGTTATTTATATATATGTGTGTATATATATTATATATATAATATATGTATATATTAATATAAAAACACACACACACACACACACACACATATATATATATATATATATATATATATATTAATCATTTTATCATATGATATAATTATATAGTACAAGTGTACAACCGCAGAAGTTATTGTGTCATTTAATACAAATATTATAATTAGATAGTTTATACTTTGGAAATTGGAATCGTATATATCACATAATCATTAATCATTATATAATCATATGGTATATCTGCATAAGTTATTGTGTTATTTAATCAATACATTATAATTATATACTTTATTCTTATAAAACATATATGATGTATTACATGATCTTAGATCTAAGATAATATTAATATTAATTGTGAGATAATATGATCATAAAATTTAAGTATGAGTGTACGACCATTAGATCATATGAATTTATTACTTAGAGTTTGAGTATTTCGGTTTTCTTGCTTCTGTTTTGTAATTAGGCTTGGCCACTTGATCTGCCTGCTTGGATGTGAACTGAACTTTGATCCAGATCTTTTAGGTCGTGGATGTGAATTTTAGTCCAAACCTTCGAGTGGACTAAAATTAACTGAAAATTAGTCATAGGTTAGCGAAGGTTTTAGGTGATGTTGTATCCTTATAGCTTCGGCTATAATTTGCATTTTTAGGGCTTTGTGCTCCTGCGATGTACGACTGTAAGAGCATTATACTCATGATTATTATCAATGAAATTGGAATGTATTTATTTCAAAAAAAAAAAAAAAAAGATTAATAATTAAGTAACTAATATGTTTCTTATAATTTATACATTATAATCACAATTTACGGTAAATAAAAACTTAACAATTTGAATTTAAATCATATATCATGAATCGTGATAATAAGAAGTTAAGAACATATAATATAAGTATATAAGTTATAACAATTAACATTGACCCATAACCATTACCCATATAAATTAGATAATGATACAACCATATACCCATAAAAAGTATATAAATGTTTACATATAAAATATAATATATATTAATATTGACATTATATAATTGACCCGTGTTAAGCATTAACATTTTAACATATTAACTAAATAATACTATATGTAATATGATAATAGTGATTAGTGTGTGTAAGTGTGTGACATAAAGCGTTTTACATTGTGATTTAAAAAATAATTAATCTACAATAATAAGAAAAAAAAATACGCGATTAAAAAAACACAATTTTTAAAATTGTAATTATTGAAATTAAAATAACAAACTTCCCTAAATAATACTACATAACACAATTTTTATTCATAATTCCCAAATTTTGAATTTTGAATTTGATATATGGAATATAATTATATTAGTGTAATCGTAGCCGTCCAAAATGTTTTGATGATCTAATAGCCGTTGGATGATATTAATGGATGACAACTATCAAGCATTTACTAAGAAAAATGTATATGGTGTAACAGAGACACCATAAGCTTGCCTTGTTTGATCTAATCTGACGAGTAATATTAAATGTTGAAAACGTTTATATGATCAATGGATCATATTAAACAAGCACAGCAGATCAGGGTAGAAACAGCCACATGGGATACATTTTTGGTAAAACAAATCAAACCGTTAATAATTAAAATTTAATTATTTTTCCAAATCTAACGGTTGCAAATCAGAGAACCCAAATTTAACCTAAATCTGATCTCTATTCTCTCCGTTCTCTTCTCTCGAGTCTCGCCTCTCCTCTCACTGTCTCCACCATCCTCCTCGCCTCCTATCTCTGTTGCCGCTCCTACCACTACCCAGTGCCCTCAACAACAACCACCACCATCACGGCATCACCGCAGCAACCACACACCTTGACGCCTGGCTGAAGCTGAACGGATCGTGCCCGGTTTCCAGGAACTTGCCGCTGCCAACCCCACTATCCACGCCGCTCTCGGAGGTCGTTTCACTCTCGCAGACTCGCAGTACGCCGCGGATCGGAGGCGGAGGAGGTGAGAAGATTTATGGGTTTTTCTTTTCTCTTTGGGTTATTTCTTTTTCCGTTTCTTCTTGGGTGGTCGGTGGTTTGGGGTTTCGCTACACGGGTGGTAATTACTGTGATTTTTTTTTTGGGGGGGGGGGGGGGTTTGTATTTTAGTTCTTGTTGTTTTATTCATTGTTTTGGTTGATGGGAGAACTTGGGTGATTTGCCTATATTTCTATTACGGAGACGACGTGATTTGCCTGATATATATGGAGATGAGGATCGAGGCAGATTGAACAAGGATGAAGGGCTGATTGGTGTGGGGGTGTTGGCCTTTTATTAAATAACTGGCTTTGAAGGCAATGCTCTTGTATTTCTCATATTATTTGCTAGAGGTTGGTTTTGTGTGGTTTTTTTTTTTTTTTTTAATCAGTAGTTTGATGTTTCTGTTGAGGATAGGATTAATGTTATTGTAATACCCTTTCCTTTTAGAGTATGGATTTTGTTGTAAGAGTCGTTTTTGCAGAAAAACACAGATAAAGGGGTAAAAGTATCCTTGTAGAAAATATACTTAATTTTGCAACTAGACTTAGACTATTCCTAAAGACAATATTACATCCTAAAATAATCAAATGATTGAAGACTAAAGACTACTATTAACATAATTCTCTATACTTTTGCAACTAGACTTGGACTATATAGGAGGAATATATTCCTAAAGAAGATATTATACGCAACTTTCCTAATAATCAAATGATTGAAGACTAGTCCCCAAGAGGTAGCTCAATCGGCTAGGACCACACCTAATGAAGCGGTGGTCACTAGTTCGAATCCCCCTCCCCCCTCTTGTGTGGACATGTCAAAAAAAAAAAAAAAAAAAAAAAAAAAAAAATGATTGAAGACTAAAGACTACTTACCTTATAAAAAAATAAAAATTAAATTAAAAGCTACTCTTAATTATATAACTAATCTTGATTAAAAGGCTACTCTTAATTACTCTTTAGTTTAAAAGGCTACTCTTAATTACTCTTTAGCTTTTCTATGCTTTGAAGTTTGAACAACCTGCCGACACATTTTAAAGTTAGGCTAATTAATTGTTGATTTAATTTGCAGTTTACAGTAATCTTGCTGGTGAGACATTTCTTTGCTGTGTTTATCGGTGGAACGGAAGATTACCCCCTTCACACTTCTTACTGTAAGTAGCTCATTTTCTTTTTGCAGTTGTATTTTTTCAGGGCCATCTGAATGAGTCATTTGACCTGATCATCAAAATACTAGTTGTGTGTATGGTAAATAATTAACAGAGACAATGCCATAGGACTTCAGTTTCAATAGCAAAACTTTTCTTCACTTCACATGCTTATAGACACAATATTCTATCAAATATTCAATAACTTATATTCCACATATATTTATTTTCCTATATGATATTCTATGGAAGTTTGATATAAATTTTTTGTTTGAAGTTTAACTTGCAACATGGCGGATGCTGACGTCAATGAGTTGCAACTTGTTGATGAAAATACAATTGAGGAGTATGAGAATGAGGATGAGTTCGAAATTAGCCTAGGTGCTAATATAGATGACGACACTTGTAGTGTTGAGGCTCCTGATACTGCTACATCAGGATTGGTTAGGATTTCAAATACAGAAAAAGGTAGTTCAATGAATTCACATAAGAGAAAGGAGAGGCAGAAGACCTCTTTTGTTTGGAATCATTTTGTTGAAGTAGATGAAGGTGGTGTGAAAAAAAATCAATGCAAATGGTGTAAGGCTAAATTCAAAAAAACAAAATCTAGTACTACATCTACATTGAACAGGCATTTGAAAAGTTGTTTCAGTTTCATAGGATCTAAGAAGCAGAAGACTTTGACGGTTGATGCTAATGATAGTGTTGCAAATTTTCGTTTTGATGAGACTAAGGTGAGAGAACTTATTGCTCACATGATTCTTTATCATGAGTACCCTTTTATGATAATGGAGCATGTGTTATATAACAAGGTTATGAAAGCTTGCACACCACATTGGAGAAAGATTTCTCGGATTACTGCTAAGGCTTTGTGTTTTGCCACTTATGAGAAAGAGAAAAAAAAATTGAAGTTTTTGTTGAGTAAGGTTAACAAAGTTAACATCACAACTGACATGTGGACTTCATGTCAAAATGCTTCTTACATGGTTGTAACATGTCATTTTATAGATGCAAATTGGGGTTTAAATAGGCGTGTGTTGAATTTTTGTCATCTTCCTCCTCCACACAATGGACATGCAATTGCTGAGACACTGCTTACATGTTTTAGAGATTGGGGTATTGATAATAAAATTTGTTCAATCACTGTAGACAATGCAAGTGTTAATGATTTAGCAATAAAGCGGTTACGAGATGTTTTTAACAAAAGGAAATTGTTGGTTGTTGGAGGGAGGCTGTTTCATGTTAGATGTTGTGCACATGTAACTAATTTGTTGGTTAAAGCTGGGTTGACCGAAATTAAGCCAATTGTTGATTGTGTTAGGGATGGTATTAAATACCTAGTTGCATCTGAGTCGAGGTTATTGAAATTTGCTGAGCATGCATCGAATTTGCAATTGTCTAAGAAAAAACTGTTTTTGGATGTGCCTACCCGTTGGAATAGTACCTATATGATGTTGGCAACTGCACTTGAGTTTAGGGAAGTTTTCCCTTTGTATAGTTATAATGATAATGTGTTTACTTGGGTGCCCTCAGATGAGGATTGGGTTAAAGTTGAATATGTGTGTGAACTCTTGGAGGTATTCAACCGGGTAACCAATATTGTATCTGGCAGTGATTATCCGACAGTTAACTTATTCCTTCCTGAAGTTTGGCAGATGAAGGAGGTCCTACAGAAGAAATCTAATGATGAAAATGAATACATTAGTTCCATGGCACGCAAAATGAGAATCAAGTTTGATAAATATTGGGGTGAGTGTAATTTGTTGATGTCAGTTGGTGCAATTCTGGACCCAAGGTGTAAGATGATGTTGATCAAATTTTGCTTTCCAAAAATCTACAAAGAGGATGAAGCTAAAGAAAATATTAAGTTTGTTGAAAGTAAAATGAAAGAAATTTATGCTATGTATGTCAATGAGCACAATGCAAACCTTGTGGAACATGATGTTCATAAAAGCTCTTCACATGGTGCTTCAAGTAGTAGTGTAATTTCTGAAAAGAGTGAAGGTGGTAGGGATTTGTTTGAGTCATTCCTTAGAACTACTGATTCAGTGCAGCAACCTATTAAATCAGACTTGGACACATACTTGGAAGAAGGTGTATTCATACCTGAGAAGGGTGTGGAATTTAATGCATTGGAATGGTAGAAAGCCAATACCTTGAAGTACCGTATTTTGTCTAAAGTGGCCAAAGATATCTTGTCAATCCCCATTACTACTGTGGCTTCAGAGTCTACTTTTAGTGCTGGGGGAAGGGTTATTGATCCCCATAGAGCTTCACTAGCACCTGAGACAGTGAAAAAATTACTATGTGGGGCTGATTGGGTGAGAGCAATGTATGGGCTAAAAAGAGGTGGTTCGGTAAGTTTTAATTTTTCCTAAATTATTTTTATTATTTTCAGTTTCTTAATATCTTGTATTTGAACTAATTACTTTGCATTTGTTATATTAGGTGGAGGATACGGATGATGATGAGATGGTGGAGATTGATCTGCCAGATGGAAAATAATTGTTATTGTACAATGTTGCATTTTAGTTGATTGTGTATGGAATTGTGAGGTGGAGTTTAATATGTTATGTTTGTTTAATGTTTTTAAACATTTTAGTTGATTCTGTATGGATAACTGTAATGTTGGGATTAATCTGTAATGTTTGTTTAATGTCTTTTAGCATTTTAGACTTTTAGTTGATTCTGTATGGATGACTGTAATGTTGGGATTAATCTGTAATGTTTGTTTAATGTTCTTTAGCATTTTAGTTGATTATGTTAGTTGATTGTGTATGGAATTGTAAGGTGGAGATTAATATGTAATGTTTGTTTAATATTCTTTAGCATTTTAGTTGATTATGTTAGTTGATTGTGTATGGAATTGTAAGGTGGAGATTAATATGTTATGTTTGCTTAATGTTTTTTAACATTTTAGTTGATTTTGTATGGATGATTGTAATGTTGGGATTAATATGTTGAATTTGTTTAATATTCTTTAGCATTTTAGTTGATTTTGTTAGTTTTAATTGTAAGATTGACATTAATCTGATATGTTTGTTTAGTATTTTTTAGTATTTTAAGGTGCAAAATATTCTGGATGATTTTTGTAATTTAATACATTTAAATTACCCAAAAAAATAACAAAAAAACAAAGTCGAGCTCGAGCCAGGCTCGAGCTCGAGATCGAGCAAAATAGTCGATCTCGAGCTCGAGCTCGAGCAGGGTGCATACTCTGTCGAGCCGAGCTCGAGCAGCAAAGTCAGGCTTGACTCGAGCTCGAGCCTGACTCCAAAATAGACGAGCCGAGCCTGGACAGCCAAAGCTCGCCCAAGCTCGGCTCGTTTACAGCCCTAAGTCCATCCTCACTTTTCAGCCTCACCATTTTGATTATTTTGGTTTGTAAAATTTGGTGAAGCTGGTAAGAATGCTGTAAAACCTTTTGTCTAAGACCACTGCTAAGGTGTGAGTATCTATTCCTTGTCTAAAAAGTGCCGTTATTTTTATTTGGATTAGGCCTATATATATATTTTTTTTGAAAGGGAAAATCATTTCGGTCTTATTAATTGAAGAATGATTACGAGCATAAAACTCTTACATCGTAGAGCATAAAGTTCTGAGAAAATCATAGCCGAAGCTACGAGATTATAACATCATAGATACATACAAAATAATATTACATTAAAGACCTATCTATGACATCAACATCCGCTAATCCATGACGAATATTTAGTTGTAACAATATGTCTGCTCTAGACAGACTCAATCCGATACATAGGTAGCAACATCCTCCTGCTGAAACTCATCTTCCTCGACTCGCAAGCTATGAAATTATTCACATCCTCAACTTAACAGGCCAGGACCACAAAATATAGAGAAAACGAAAAATAATGGGAAAAATAAAGAAAATGCACAAAAGTCTACAAAACATCACTGGAGGAAGGCTGCCAGATGATTCTGGCAAGAGCGCAAAAAAACCACGCACAGGCACGTGCGAGTCACGATCCGTCGCAGGGTTGTCGGAATCAGAAGCGGCAAGTGATGTTGGAAGCAAGCGGGGCCAGTGCATGCTATGGAGGGGCGCGTGTCGAGGTAGGTCTGACGAAGTGAAGTAGATTGAGCTTTGAACAGTCCGATCTAAGAGCCCCATCAACCTCGAAAAAATACACGGTAGAAATGATAGACGGCATACCCGGCACGGTAACGCTTGAGCCTATAACAAAAGAAAAGTAAGTAAAAAGAAAGGAGGGAGTGGGGAAGAGTTGGGGAAAGGAGAGGGAGAGAACAAAAGTTTTCTCCCAGTTGTGCGGCACTCTCTGGATTAGGCCAATATGAATATATATGATTTCAGGATATTCCTTTTTCCATCTAGCTGCCTTGGCTTTATCACCTTACCTTCGCTTGACAATTTTATTGAAGTGTTTTCACTGAATTGTTCAAAAACTTGAAGCAAATACTGGTATATGAGTTTTATTTCAATTATAAATGTAACAACACACAATAATAATAATAATCAATAAGATATGAAATAGAACAGAACAATATAAAATGATACAGATATATTTGCTTCAAGTATGAACATACCTGTTGGGTCATGGATCCGCTATTGAAACCCAATGGACTCCAGACCCGATCTTGACTAAACGGAATATCCGACAAGGCCTCGGAATAGCTTTCCCCGAGAAGGCCTCGTAAACCAGCACGGTCTCGGGATATGACACTGAGACATTTCCTCGGATAGGAGTCGGATATTAAATCCGAGACACTACTCCGAATGCGAACAAATCAAAATACTAAGGGTAAAGTTGCCATTATACAGTTAAGGATATGCAAAGATTCAAACTAATTTCAGTAAACATTATCCTACATTCGAAAGAAGCCTTCTACAAACAATCCTTGTACTAGCGGGATAAGAGGCTATTCAAATTCAAAAAGGCGATGTAATTCAAACGAAGGCTTTACTACCTTATCCCAAGATTCCTCTTATCAGAATAACTGCAAACCAGATATTCAGGGATAAGAGTCCCAAGATATGCGGGAAACAAACTCTACTCCATGCCTATAAATACAGCTCTCGATTTCCATCAAAGGTAAGTGCAATTTTGGCTTTGAAAACTTTGATTGCTTAAACACTCTTTCCTCAGTTTCTAACTTAGGCATCGGAGCTCCCCCGCCGGGACACCACCGGGGGCTCTAATCCTATTTCTTCTCTTCTGTGTGTAGTTTGGGATATCACCGAAGCCGATCGCATCACCTGAAGGCGTGCCATGTCACCATCCCGGAAATTGTGTATCAACAATACCTTATGAGCTTGATTACATATTCTTACAAATAGTAATTTACAAACGCTCAATAAGTTTTCTAAGAGTATAGTAGCTCTCATACCATTTACAAAGAAGAGGAGAAGATTTTAAAAGAAGACTTCAAAGAGCAAAAGAGTTGCTTGAGGATATATATTCCTTTGAGAAATGCTTGGGGTACAAAATCTTTTACCAAGAGAATTTTATTAAACTGATGCGTAACTCATTTATTGGAGAGAAAAAAAGACAATTAATTAAAAAAAAATGTAACAGGTACCAATAAATTAACTACACATCAGTTTGGTAAGACTCTCCTGATAAAAAAATTTGGTACCCCTAACATCAAAAAATAGAAGATGCTAACACAAGTCACAACATTTTTGGTCATAACCAGAATTATTAGTCTAGTTCTTTACCTGTTTTTTTATCATTGACTAGCAATAGACATAAATTTCATTCAAATTCAGTTGGATGAAATTTTTATATTAAAATCATACTCTATAAAATGCTATGTGTCCATTAAATATATGAGAAAAACATGATTTTTTGTTTGGACGAATAAAAATTTATAAACTGGTCGGGTTGAAAGAATTTCCTGCATAAATTTCTATCAAACGACAGCAACTTCTCCCTCATTAAGCTCTAAAAAGAAATCATAAAACAGAAAAAAAAAAAACAAATACAAATAAATAAAAATAGTCCTAAATTACCGGAGAAATGCTTTTTTGATAATATGACAAATATACTGGGCTGGTGGGTGAGACAAACATGAATAAAATGGTTTGGTTTCGTCTAGTTCACGTTCAACTGCATGAGGACCACACATCCACGCGTCACAATCTCCTGCAAAGTAGGTCACGAGTGCAAGAGCCATTATTCACACTCCCGCGCCTGAGCCCTCACTCGCCCTTTCAAACCCCACCTTCCCCTCCACTCCCTCCATTTCTTTCCCGCCTATCTCACTCCTCGTTAAAAGCCCCAACCCCTCCCCCCTACCCCCTCACAAACCCTAATCTCACTGAAAACCCTATTCTATCCAATTCTCTCTCGCTGCACGCCATGAACCGCAGGCTCAGAGCTTCTACCAATTCCTTCTCCACCTCCCCGAACCGGACCGAGCCGTTCCACAAATACCTTAAGCCCGGCGCTCTCGCCCAAATCCGCGACTCGCGAATCAGCGCCCGGACTCACCGAGTCAACTCGTCGTTCCACTCTCTCTACGCATCGTTTCAGATCTCTCTACACCGCGCGACCCCGCCGTCGTCCCCGACTGCGAATGCCGGAAGTCAACAGCAGTCGCCGGTCAACGCGATCGACGGCGTGCCGTGCTTTGCGGGGAGGATCTACGGGCCGCGGTGCCCGCAGAGGAAGAGGCTCGCGGCGGCCAAGTCCGTGCTGTTCCTGAGCCCGAGCCCGGTACCGGACTCGCCCGATCCGGTGGTGGACGCGTTCAGTAGTGACATTCTTGTAGCGCATTGACACGGAATAGGTCCATTTTTAGTTCTTCAATCTGTCGAAATTGCTGAGGGATTTTCATGTTGTAGAGCGGTTTCTATTTGTAGTTGGTGGCACTTTGATGAACAATGTGCACAGAGAATTTCTTAGATAGAACTGAAATTAATAATAAATTCATCAAAAAAATTTCCAGTTTTGGATCTATTATTTCAGATCCTGATTTTATTCTGGTTATATTTTGAGTTCTTGAAGTTCTAATTGTTGTTATTCATGAATGAGCTTAATGTTGATTCTGATGGTGTATTGGTTAAGTAATTTTGACCGAATTTTACTATAATTGCAAGTACAGAGGCTTTGATTGCTAAAAACAATTGGTTCTCAATGTGATGCTGGAAAGGGAAGACTTTGAATTGACTTGGTTTGGGCCTCTCCCAGTATGCTATTTACTTTATGATCGAGTTAAATGCACTATTCCGCAACGAGATTAATTTCTAAGCATGCTTTGGTAGTCTTGCTTTTGCTTGTTTAGTGTTGTTTTGGAATTTTTAGTCTGCTTACTGATATAAGCATCTTAACATGTTAGCTTTGCAACATATATTGAGTTCTTGAGAAACCAGAGTTATCTTTGGGTATGATAAGAAGAGAGAGCTCACGTGGAAGGGTTCTCATGGTGCCAAGCATTAATGGCTTTCTCTGATTGAAATTAACAAGTTGGATTTGCGTTCATGTCTAGAGATATATCTTGTTTTTCAGTTGGGCGAAACCATTTCAGCGCTCAATCTGCTTTTGCATTTGGTTTTGAGTTAGTGGTGAGCAATGTTGGAATTGGAAACCGCAGGTGAGATTTGATACCCTTGTCAGTAGACACGATGAAATTCATAACACAAGTTGTATATTATCAAGTTGTTGACATGCTTTAACTTCTCAAGCTATTTTGATGTTGATGTTTGTATGCGTGTTTGCGTGTGTGTTTTAGCAGTTGGCAGCTCCATTTTGAAGACATGAAGTACGAAGCTAGTAGTGATATAGTAGGCCTTTAAACTTGACATGGCTTGATTATGTTGATGGGTCTTGCATTCATAGATTGCTGTTATGACTTTGGAGTTTGTCTTGTAAAGATTGAGTCCCTATTAACAGTGTACCAGATATGCTTTTTAGCTTCATGTTTTGCATTGCATTTTAGTTTTAATCTCAGAATGCATTATTTCTGTAGTTTCAAACTTCATGCAAATTAAAAATTCCATTTGTTGAGTAATGCTCGGCTAGTTTTACATCAAGGGTTAGTATTCTTTTTGGAGGAATTAGTTATACATTAGTTTCTGTTTATCATCAAATGGTTGGTTGTATAGTTGATGAAGTTCAGTAAAAACAGTGGATGGCAGCATCATATTAGTACTTGATTTCTTTGTGCTTTTGGTATCATGTTCCCAATGGTTTTGTAGCTTAGTTTTATTTCTCTCATTTGGGCGAGGTTCAGGGTTTAACCCACTGTGTGTGTGTGTGGGATTTGTAGTACTTCTCTCCCTTGCTATCTAGAAGTGCAGTTATGTGTTTCATTTTGAGAAACATGCTAAAGAAAACTTTCGAGAAGGAAGGTAACCTAGATATGGGGGGTATGATGAAGAGTAGGGTGAATTTGGAATGTTGCCCATTTGTATTCGAGAAGGCAGGAGTCTTGAATTTCGATGCATGGTATTATGGATGAGACTAATTAGGAAACTCAAGCATTTTCCAAATCCACAAAAAATATGCTTAAACAGTGTTTTTCAAACTTGTTTTTCTCTTAGATTACTCAAACCTGCTCTTGCTCAATAGGCTAATAATCTACCTGGCTTGGCTTATGTACTCGATTATTCTAGATATGTACTTTATAAACATGAACAGCCTAATAATTGATTTGGTTCAATTCTTTGCTTAAGCTTTCTATATTTATATATCTTTGCTATGCATTTGAAACCCCTTCTTTTTTGCTTTGATGAATAATATAGAGATGAATCAATAGATCTAGTGGTTCTTTAACTATTAAAAGGTATATTTACATTTTTGACTTGGTGTTCAATAGCTCGAAAATTTTGCTTATAAAACAAAGATTTTTTAAAATAATTATTTATTGTCAGTTCAATTGCCCTAATGGGTCTCCCTTTCAGTTCATTTGACATAAGTTGTTACATATAATATTATTAATTCCACATTCTTTGGTTAGGCATTTCAAAAGCTCTTGTTGAAGAAAAACATCTTTCTTTTATTTTATTGAAACACTGTTGCAGAAGAATAATACAAATACTTGACGAAACCTGTTTGCTGGGGTAAAATCTGTTGAAGGATGGTATCTAAAAGCCAAGGATTTTTTGCAATTGTGTTCCCTGTCTTATTTTCCTTCCTTCAATGTCTCACTTGCCTACGCCAACTACCATCAAGTCCAGACCCAGAGAGAGAGAGAGAGACAGAGAGAGAGAGAGATCATCATCTACTTCTCACATTAAATATATTCTTTATAGGAAGATTTATTTAGACCTTTGTGTATGAGTGTTTACATGTAAATGGTTTTAAAAATTTATTACATGGAAGTACAGTTAAAAAGACAGATTTAATTTGGTTGAAATAGACAACTAATATAGATTCAAAAGCAAAAAATAAAAAAAATAAAAAATAAAAAATCATTCCATTTGTAATTCAAGTCACTTGGAATGCATTTGACCCCACAATTTCACAGATCAAATGTGTAGTTTTAAACATTTTACCCCGTTTGAGAACAAATTTGAAAAATAAATGATAATGTTTTTAAAAATTATATTTTGAAACCTCTAAATCAAATATTTGCTTATGAGATTAATGTTTGCTACTAGTATAAAGTGTGAGTAATACTATATACCGCACCAATATCCTATTATTACATTGACATGACATTGTGAATCTATTATTAATTTCTTTTTTTCCTTAGAAAAATATATTATTATTTAGTTTTCTTTTAACAATGAATAATTAAAAGTGTTTGGCAATATTGCCATGTGGTGGACAATACTCATAAAAATGTCGTATAGAGCCTGGGAATAGACATAAACGACGCCGTTCGTCCTACTTACTTGTCCCGTCCGCATCAAGTATTGCCTTGGAGCTCTTTCTCTTTCTCTCTAAAGCGCCCAAGTCTGTCTGCGTAGGTACCAAGCGAATTAGCAGTGAAAGAAAGACACAGCGCAAAAACGCAAAGCAGTAGCAGAAATGGCTGAGCCCAAAACCAAATACGATCGTCAGCTCAGGTACACCCGACAACTCTTCTCATCCCAATCACCATTTTGCCCCCCTCACATTCCACCATTTCCTACTTTGCCCTAACTGTTTACCTCCACTCACTTTTCTCTCTCTCAGTTCTGTTAATTATTTTCCCTAGAAACCGTTTTCCCGAGAAAAAAAGAAAAAAGGTATTTTACCAAAAATTTGGTTTTTGCTTAGTACCTTTTTTCGTTTTCTGTGGCTAAAATATTCAAGGAAAGAAACAAGCACGATTGTTCTTAGATATATAGATAGAGAAAATTGCTTCTTTTTTTTTTTTTTTGGTTTCTTTGCTACGGTGAGAAGCTGGATTGGTTAAAATGAAGAGAAAAATTGTAGGATCTGGGGTGAGCAAGGACAAGCAGCCCTTGAGAAAGCCAGTATATGTTTGCTCAATTGCGGTCCTACTGGTTCCGAGACTCTAAAGAACCTTGTTCTTGGCGGGGTTGGAAGCATCACTGTGATTGATGGGTCCAAGGTTGAGGTTGGGGACCTTGGAAATAACTTCATGGGTATGTTTCTATGTTTCTTCTCTGTGTGTGTTTTGCCAAGTTTGTTGGATGAGCCAACGTAGAATTCTTTTGAATTAAATGGTTCAGATTTTTACCAACTCGGCATTTGTCATGTGATATTCAACAAATTAAAGTATTAAAATATCAATTAAATGATTAAATTTAGCATTTCCTATCAAGCCTAAGCTTTTGAATAGGTGGTATTTTAACATGGTACCAGATTAGAGGTCCCGATATCAAAGTTGATTCTATAATTACCTTCAATCTTTTCTAACAAGCTTAAATTTTTTGTAATAAGTGATGATTTAGTATAAATAAAAATTATGAAAATTTCAAAATCTGAACTCTAGAGGATCTAGATTAGAGTTTGTTAGTTGCATTCTGGAGTTAATTGTGTTTTCTTGTTATTTGGTTGTGCTGTGTTGTTAGTGGATGAATCAAGTGTTGGGCAATCGAAGGCGCAATGTGTCTGTTCGTTTCTTCAGGAGCTGAATGATGCAGTTAAGGCCAAGTTTATAGAAGAATATCCAGAGGCGTTGATCGAGACGAACCCCTCGTTTTTTTCTCAGTTTACATTGGTAGTCGCTACTCAGGTATTGAAGCTGATGTTTATGTACATTTTCAACCTTGAAAGTGGTCTAGTTGAATGCATGGCTTTATGTCTTATGGTTCTTTTTGCAATCTGTGTGAGTGTCTTGCCAAGACTGCATTCTTTGCTGTTTATCATAAGGGTGTAGATAAACTTTTATGTGCGCAAAAGACAAAGATGAGTGTCAAGGTGGCTTGTACTTACAATTTCATTGTGAGATGGATAATTCAATGGCATTCCGATTTTCTGTTTATTCTAATTAAGTGCAGTAAATGTAACGGGGTTTTTCTATTTCACTTTCAGCTGGGGGAAGACTCGATGGTGAAGCTTGATACAATCTGTAGGCAGGCCAATGTGATGTTGATCTTTGCTCGCTCCTATGGCCTTACTGGGTTTGTTAGAATCAGTTTGAAGGTAATATACTTTAACAACATTATGGTTCCTCCCAAATGGAAAACTTGGATGCACGAATGATGACCAATGGGGTTTCTCTAAAGCCCTGTTCTAGATTAAATTCTGTTAGTTGATTAGTCACTGACAACATTCCTTTGACCGATAACCTGTTTGCATAGAATTTCTTTTAAGGTAGGGACTGCGGTTGTTCAGTCAAAATTTGTTGGAGAACTTCTACCAATATAGTACATATCCATTTTTTCTAATTTGTCGTAGGAACATACCGTGGTCGAGTCAAAGCCTGATCATTTTCTGGATGACCTCCGGTTAAATAACCCGTGGCCTGAGCTCAAGAGGTACAAAATCTATTTTTATATATTTTTTTCTTTGGTTGATTTTGTGCAGGTTGTCTAATATATGTTGGTATTTGGTCTGGCACACTTCTGAGCCTATAACTATGACCCTAAGAACCTCCACCTTGCATTCCATATAAATGATTGTTGTTGTCTATGTATGGATTAAATGATTGTAATCGTCTATTTATGGGTGTTAGGTTTGCAGAAAGCATTGACTTAGATGTGCAGGATCCCGTGGTCCACAAGCACACACCATATGTAGTCATTCTTGTCAAGGTGGCAGAGCAGTGGGCCAAAAGCCACGGCGGTAGCCTTCCATCAACCAGGGATGAGAAAAAAGAGTTCAAGGTTGACCAGTTTGGTTCATAGTTTTTATGCTGGCTTCTTTATTTTGTTAATTATTTTCTAAAATTGCTTTTCAGAAATGTGATTTAGTTGTGTCTCAAACATTTAGGACCTTCTTAAAGCCAGGATGATTTCAATGGATGAAGATAACTATAAAGAAGCTATTGAGGCCTCCTTCAAGGTCTTTGCTCGTCGAGGAATTGGTAATAAGTATATAATTTTCGTAATCACGTGTTCTGATTTTTTAGGATATTGTGATGAAGAAAATGAACTGCATGTTGAAATTAATTAAGAATGGATTATATAGCCATCATAAATGTTTTGCTCGTAGTACATGTTCTTGTTGGATAAATATCTAACTCAAGGTTTCAGATCTGTTACTATTAAAAAAATGCATAAATATATCCAAATGCTTGGTTGGCAAGGTGGTCGGTATACCCTGAATCCCTATTTTTCACTTCCAATTACATGGGGGTGGATTTGGGTTGGCTTTTTTACCAGCATCACAATTGGAATGGCAATGGACTTGAGTCACCTGCCCCCAGTATGACTGATGGAATTAAGTCAACATGGTCCCTAGACATATTTATATCTAACATGATAAAGAGCCAACTTGCGTAACAATTCAAATAGAAAGGGTATACTTATGGGGTTGTAAACACTTAAGAGTTCTTATGAAGTTTTAATGTGGAACTGCAATATGCCTTTTTTGATTTTGTCACCAAGAACTGTTTGATTTCTACCTAAAAGTTAAGACTTCTGTATTGGTTTCATATAAGTAAGCGTGTAATTTTTTTTCTCAATTCTGGCATTCAGGTCCAGATTTGCAACAGATACTTAATGATAGCAGTGCTGAAGTTGATTCTAATTCATCAGATTTTTGGGTGATGGTGGCTGCTTTGAAGGTTTGTGAATCCAAGTGGCATTTGTGACATGAGTTATTAGTTTGCTTTGCTTGAATCTGGTATAACTGGCATCATATTGAACAAATTTGAATGCTTATTTCTAAGAAGGTATCTGGCGTTCTTGGCTTTTGTGCTGCTTTTTCTTGCATCCTTTTTCCTTTCAAATGTACTTTAATAGAATTAAATACATGTTTCACATATGATGAACTGGACGCATACTACTTTTTTTTTTTTTTTTTTCCAACTTTGCAAAGTGGTCCAGAAAAACTTTGTGCATGCCGGTTCTGTTGTTTCAAGTGCCTGGGAAAATGTGGAGATTTTGTTCTTATACTTAGATTCTTTCCATAAGATGGGGCAGCAAGAAATATTTGTTGAAGT
This sequence comes from Corylus avellana, assembly GCF_965113065.1. Lineage (NCBI taxonomy): Eukaryota > Viridiplantae > Streptophyta > Magnoliopsida > Fagales > Betulaceae > Corylus > Corylus avellana. The sequence goes on along the minus strand of NC_142494.1, from coordinate 3,028,175 downwards.
TTCTCTCGAGGCACCCTGGAATATTGCCTCAGTCATCTATAGGATTTGAATGTACAGAATCTTCCATCTATCACCATCAATCTCTATGTTGTTTGAACGTGTCAACTATTAAAATTTTCTTGGTAAACTGGACAGGGTTTAGATTCATCCTGGCATAAATATGTATATCATTTCTGGAAACTTAACATTGATGTTCTTTTTGGTATGGTGAAGTGCATCTTCAAGTTATATAACTGTGTTTCCTCACTTTTTAGGAATTCATAGCAAATGAAGGCGGTGGCGAGGCACCCCTTGAGGGATCAATACCTGATATGACATCTTCAACTGAGTCAGTAACTAAATCTCTCCATAATATAATGCTAACATTTCTTTTTTTGGCATCAGAGTTAAATATAAACAAGAAACATTTTTTTTGAGATGAGAGCTTTATCAACTCTCTTGTAGGCTTTACGTAAATCTGCAGAATATTTACCAAGCAAAGGCAGAGGCTGATGTTCTTGTTATTGAGCAACGAGTTAGAAATATTCTGAAGAAAATTGGTAAAGATCCAAATAGCATCTCAAAGACAACCTTAAAAGGCTTCTGTAGAAATGCAAGAAAACTCAAAGTAAGTGTGGAGTTGCAGCCCTTTTTTTATCCCATTGGTATTACAAAGTATTTTCAATTATAAATATGATCACAACTCTAGTACTTCTTTAACTTTATACTGCTATCTCTCCCCATTAGATGACAATGTCTCTCGCAACTATTCCTCTTAGCTAATTATGGGCCTTCCTGCTATATATTTGATATGGGAAAAGAACAACTCATGTTCGATTATTATTTTTGCCTAGGTGGCCATCAATAAGATATTGATTTTCACTTTGTAGGTTTGCAGGTATCGCTCCATTGAGGATGAGTTTAATTCTCCAATCTTACCAGAGTTACAGAAGTATCTGACAGATGAAGATTACAGGTGTCATAAATTTATTATTTATTCTTTCAGATAATAATTTAGTGTTCAATTCTTAAGAAAGTATGTAATTTACCATTTTCTGAACTATTTTTGTTATATACCCCAATAAGTGACTCGTATATATTCTTTTTGGTACAAGTTTTTCTGAGTTAAAACAAAATGAAAATACATTTAACTGAACTACGACCACACCCAAAACAGAAAGAGAAAGTTACACAATGAAAGAGATTCCCTTCCTTAGAGCCTTAACATTTTCTTGTTAATTGCAGTGTAGCTGTTGGGTTCTATATTTTGCTTCGTGCTGTTGATCGGTTTGCTGCTAATTACAACAGTTTTCCTGGACAATTTGATGGGTAACACCTGAAATACTAATGAAAATATTTCTGAAGAATCTTCTTATTGTACCTTTTAGCCCTACTTTCCTTGCTGACTCTATTGTTAATGTTGCACAGAGGGATGGATGAGGAAATTTCCCGATTGAAGACTACAGCCGTTGGTCTCCTTAGCGACTTAGGTTGCAACGGCTTAACCCTGACAGAGGATCTTATCAATGAGATGTGCCGATTTGGTGCTTCGGAGCTCCATGCAGTTGCTGCCTTCATTGGAGGAATTGCTTCACAAGAAGTGATCAAGGTATTTCTCTTGCCTTATCTTATTAACAGGGTCTATTTGTCTATATCAACAAGTTCCAAAGTTGGTTGAATGAAAAGTATTCAAAGCTCTTTTTACCTTATGTTACCCCCCAAAATCCACCATTAAGTGATGACGTGTCTCTGTTTTCACTACAGCTGATAACAAGTCAATTTCTACCCATGTCTGGAACTTTCATCTTCAGTGGCATTGATCACAAGTCTCAATTGTTGTCACTGTAGTAGTTTTTATTGTTGGAAATGCTTTCAAAAGACTGGTAAGTTTCTCATCTTCTCCCCTTGCTGAAAATATCTTGCAATCACAGTCTCACTTGAAGTTCTCCTTTGCAGTTGTAGTTTTTGCTGGCAGAGCCCCCTCCCCCACCGGTAGATGGAGCACCAAATTTCTGTACGTACAGCTTTGGGACACATCTTATTCTTATATGGGGCATTTTGGAGGCAAGCACAAATCGCATTGATGAGAGTCATGGTCTGCTAGTTTCCGTGACATTGAAATTTTGTGACCGACTTAATTGAGGGGGGAAAGAGAGAGAAAGAGAGAGAGAGAGAGAATGATGGTACACTAGTTTGAAATGAAAGTTCTCCATATTTTGGTCGATAAAACCGATGCTAGTAGAGCCTACATTAGAGAATAGCTTGTTTTGATGCATTATTTTATGAGTAATGTTAAAAATTACACTTTTATCTTATCACTTTTAACTATGATGGATTGACACAGTATGTTTATATGGTGAGATAAAAGTGTGGTTCTTAACATTGTTTTATCAATAATCTTTTTATCTGATCCACTCAAAGACGGGATCCCATATTGTGTTTGCTAAATTGATGCAGATATAATAGCAAGCTTGAAACCCTGTGCATTCGTTATGCAGGAAAATTGTGAAGTGGATCAGATTCAATCACAATTGTCTATTCAGATGTTCCAAATTAGTAGGGGTGAAATTTAAAACCGCCTAACCGCAACCGCTAACCGCCTAACCCCTTTAAAAGCGGTTAGTAAAAACTACTAACCATCTAGGTGGTTGCAGTTAGCGGTTAGTGGGTTTTGGAAATCCGCTAACCGCTTGTTTTTAAATATAATATATATTTATATTATATATATATTTCATATAATAAATCACAATGAGGCGTTGTAGCATAGTGGTATAGGCGCTATTTTTTCACCAACATTTCCGGGGTTTGACTCCCCCAAATCTCAGTTTTATTATTTTTATTATATAGAAGTACAAAACGACGTCGTTTTGCACTTTTATATATTCATCTCTTTTCTAACCCTAAACCTATTTCTCAGGAACTCAGCCTCCTAACTCGTAAGCTCCTTGCATCTGCGGCTCTGCTCTCAACTCTCAAGCCAGATTTCTCAACTCTCAAGCCAAAAGCTTTGTGTCCAATGCAGCATAGATAAACAAAAAAATCCATGCATATTCATAATTTCATATGACCTGGAAATATTTAGATCATTATATCACCGGCTGGTTTGCAATCATCGGAACCACTGGCAAGCCGCTAAAGCCGAGATAGGCACTACAGATCGAGATGCAGACCACGCCGGCCGTGGGTCACGGCAAGACCCATGCCTGGGTCTGCCGTGACCTAGGCATGGATCACGGCCTGACCCACGCCCGGGTCGGGCTCCCCTCCGGCGTGGGTTTGTCTCCCCTCAGCCGCATCCCCTTCGGCAGCGTGGGTCTCTCTTCGGCTACCCATTGCCCAAAAACCATTTCCAGATCTCTCCGAAAAAAACAAAACCAGAGAGAAGAATGTGCATTGGGTTTAAGTTGAAAGTTCATTGTTTGTTACAAGAAGTTGAATCCTGGATGGGTGTGATTCTCGATCGGGGCTGGTTTTGATTGTTTTAGAGAGAATTCTTGGTGGGTTTTTGTTTTTGTGAAATGGGTTAGGGAGAGTTTTGGAACCTCATCTAGAGGTGGCCGGCCAGTAGCAATTTTTAATGCTAAAATGGCCATGAAAAGGAAAAAACCAAAAAAAAAAAAAACGTTCAAAATGAGCAAAAAAAAAAGATTAAAGTGAGCCCAAAACCGGTCCAAAATCAGCCCAAAATCGGTTAAAAAAAAAAGCCCAAAAAGCGGTTAACCGCTACCCGGTTAGCGGAGGCGGTTAGTAAAAATTACTAACCGCCTAGGAGGTTGCGTAATTTCAGCCCTACAAATTAGGTTGTTGATGATTGTGTTGCATTATGAAATATAAATCCAACCCATGAGGAATGCCACTTGGGAATTCCATGATTACCCGATAAAATGCAAAGCTTAAGCCTTCAAGCCAATCTTACCAATTGCCCTCCCGAGAGCATTTTTAGCAAAAGCTAAAAGAGCAACAAGACCAAAAAATCAGATACAACAAGAAAAAGGATTTATTGTACGCATCTTAAAAACAAGAAAAAGGACAGATTGTTTTTCTTCCATGTGAAAACCGTAAGAAATAAGTAAATGGATAGCATCGAGCTTCAACATGGAATTTCTCACTCCTTACATGAGCAAAAAGTTGAAAAAAACAAAAGAAAAACACGGAAAATAAATATCATTCTTTATTTTTTTTTCCCAATCAAATATGTCAAAGGGGAAATGGAGAATTACAACATGATAAAACGCAAAAAGGACAACCCAAACAACATCCTTAAAACAACTAGAAGACGGTGCTAAAATAAAGTAACATAGTAACCAGCGGGAATGAGTCAAATAAATGATACGGCCCATAAAGAGAACCAAAGTGGCCACAGAGAGCTGCAACCAAAGGCAAGGCAAGACTTTGAGCACAAAAGAACCGGCACCACAAAAGGCTAGAGTTGGATCATTGGCGAGCAGCCACACTGTAGCAAACAAAACTGGCAAACAAGAGCCAAAAGGAAAGGTCTCTACCCAAATAAGAAGCATTAGAGGAATTAAATAACATTCAACACCAGTGTTAGAAGTCCTACGGCTACGAGTTGCACCATACCAGATGTCGAGATAGCTGCATGCGAAATGTAAAGACTTTAATCCTTACCAGTCGCAGAAGGTTTCTTGGCAGGATTGTATACGCTAAATTCACCAAAGTCCCGTCTACCACTGGCAAAAACATTGTCCACAATCAAATCCTTGGGACAAATAGAAAAATATTTAGTTCCTTTCTAAACATAATAATCACATCTCTCTCACACACAAAATAGAAAGTTAAAAAATTATCCAAAAAATTGTACAACATCCTAAACTTGCATTTTAAGTTTTGATTTGTAGGTGATTGGTCCATTACTAGTCAGACCCACAATCTATGGTTCTTCTGCATGGATGGAACATCTTATGTAGTGAAAAAGCAGTTTAGTAAAGACAAAGCATAGGAAGAGGTGATGAGCTGATGGATTAGGCTGCAGGAGCAGTGATGGTTATACTGATGTTGAAAATACGGTACAAGTGGCAGATGTGGTGGTTGCAATTGTGTCAGATGGTGGGGCTGCAGGAAGTTACATTGGCAGTAGAGGTGGTGAATGCAATGCAAATCCTTGATGAGAGGGGTTAAAATCTTTAGAGTATATTTGACACTGTGATTTTGCAAGTCAAAAGTGTGATTTTAAAAAATTGCGATTTGAAAACGTAGAAAAATCTATGTTTTCAAATCTCAAGCCACAAAGTACGTTTTTAAAAACACATAAATTTTAAATGCTAAATTGAAATTTTGCCAAACGCTTAATTGTATTTTTAAAAATCACATTTTTAAGTTGCAATTCCAACCTTAAATAGACTGACTGACCTTGGCTCTATGTAGATCATATCATTATGCGTCTTATTTAGAGTTATCTGCTACAAACAAAAGAATTAACACAAGCATGAGTATTGAAGTGTGCACCTGTGCATTACATCCCAGCCAGCAGGTAGGAAACGAGGATGAACAGCCTCAACAAATACTTGCCTCCACCTTTGACAAAATTGACGAATACCGTTGTCACCATATTCCTTTTGTAGATGATCTACAACTTGTTTCCCATGTGGTCCATGTCCTAATAATGATAATTTGGAATTATGCTTATGTCGGGCAGTTCCATCATGTTTTGTATGGTATAAGTCAACTGTTCCATCTGATGGGCTTCTACTCTCACAATTATCTTCAGAATTTACAACATTGACACCTTTTGTATCAGAAACTCCATATTCATCAGAATTTGCATTCCCTTTAGTAGAACTAATTTCTCCATCAATCCCTGAATCAGCACAAATAGAGGAGTCACCTACATCAGCATCTGTTTCTCTATCTTCTTTTCTACTACATGCTTTTACTTCGGTGTTGTGAGAACCATCTAGAGCACTAAGTTCTGATGCATCCACAATGGAAGATGTCTCCATGCAACCTATATTATTCTCCTGCTCCACATTTGGAAGGATGCTCTGCTTAAAAGACAGCCCTTTCTTCTTCTCAAGTCGTCTTCTCTCGTGAGGACTCATACCAACTAGCAAAGCCATTTCCAAATCTACCTCAGTTATCTCCCTTCCTCCATAGTAACTCATGACAATCTGCAAACAGAAAATTATATCATCAACAGAAAAAATTTAGTTCTTTTTTTTTTCAGCAACACTAATGAGTAACAAGCAGCAGAGAAATAACTAAGACGATATGTAAAAATGGCCTTATTAAAAAATCATTTTTATTTACATTGCTATTTAAATCACAATGAAGCCATTCAAATTCTAATGAGATTCCCAATGCATTCTGTGAGCGAATTGGGTTGATAACCACCAATTTCAGTTCTCTGAATTTCAACTGATAACATTTAACCAAAGACCTATACCTTCTGAGAATAAGTACTCTAGGATGGCTACTTGTGCCGATCGTTAAATTATTTACAGTAATTACTCATATCCATTCAATATAATTTCTTATATAACTTTGTTGCTATAAATTTGGTAGAAATCAAATCTGGTAGAAATCAAATCTGAGAAAGTGCTCTCATACCTGTTTCAGTTCTTCACGGCGCTTGGATGGCATTCTTGGTCCATGGCGCAGAAGTGCCATAGCCGCTGTTCGCAATTGTAGGGGAGAAACTCCTGCCTCCTCAAGGTTCGTTGCTGACTCAGATGACCCCGAAATAACTTGGGCTTGTTTTGAGTCAACCACTTTACTAACAAAAAGGGGAATTCCAAATTCTGCAGCAACCTGTTTTTTATACCTCTCAGCAGCAGCATGGGCAACTTCATGACAATCCACACAAAGTAGGACAATATCATGAGAACGATGGCTTTTTAAATGCTCAGGAAAGTGTATTCTGTAGCACGAGGGAATTATGCGGTAGCGTAAGTAGTGATTTCCTTCGCCACAGCCAACACATATATTTTTCTTACTTTGGATATAAAAATCATTGTCTTCATCTTCTGGACGACCTTTGGGCTCAAAAAGAAGCATAATGGCAGGTGGGTTTTCATCCATAAGTTTTGCCAAATCTCTAAGGAGATACCTGTTAGAATGCGACAATGATCAATGCATTACTTCATGGTAAACTAAAGACAAGAGAAAGGCTCACCAACCATTCAAGCTTCCTGCGATCACAGTAACAAAGCAACCGCCCATCATTTGCATAGATTCTGCAATTATGATAAACTGGAGATTTGCAGGAGAATTTTTGAACAAACAGATCTCGAGAAGACTTTCGAGCAGCTTGCTTTGAACTTCTTTCCCCATTTTGTTTGGATGCAACCGTCACTTTCAGATTACAGTTAACCAGTAAAGCATAATTTAAAACAGAAAATGGACAACTCCCACCTGGACCTAAACACTTTTGGAGAATCATGGGAAAAAGATCATTAAAGTTCCCTATCTTGTCCTGGAGCAGAGAACAGACATCATTCAAATGACTGCAAACAACAGGGGATGGAGACAGGAGGAAAGAATTGAAACTCAATTCCACACTCAGATCAGCTTGAGTTATGGTGCTAAATATTTCTGCTGAAGTCATTGGAGCTCTGTCTGCAAGAGTGACAATAGCCTGGTCTGATAATACGTATCTTAAGCTCTCATCATGCACACGAGCCTGAAAATAGGTAAAATCCACATGAATAAGCTCAACTAACTACAATGCAGTCTCATGTTTGTCTTCACTACGAATTTAGAAGACAATATGAGCAGGACAATCTGATAAAAGAGGCATCTGGGAATTTGGGGATCATAATTAGATGACCTGATTAAAAATATCTACATATGACATTAGCATACCTAACGTCAGTGTACAAAGAAAATGAAAGTATATCTGACATTGGTCATATCGTTGTTGTGATTTTGAACATTGTTATCATTAAGTATGTCAAACTAATGTGAAAACATATTTCCCTGAAGCAAGTAAATCTGTTGTGTGTGTGTTTTTCTTCCTGCATTGCTCTTGTTGTAATAAGGCTATCCTCAAACTGGCAGCTCAATTTTTGGAAAAGCTCATACTAACCATTAAATCTCTCCATGCACACAATCGCCTCACAAGATCCTGAAACTGACAAAAGAAGAAAACTCCATCAGAATTATATGGAATGTAGAGCTGCAATTTTCTACTGACCTAAAGGTGATAATGAAAAGGCAACCTGGGTTTTACAAGAAATTGATGAAACACCGCCTTGACTGTTCAAATGACGTGAAGATAATGATGATGCAGCAGACTCCCCAGGAAAGGCTTCAACCTCTTTTGTGTAGAGTTGCAAACAAATCATGTTTGAACGCCGACTAGCCTCGAGAACAAAATTGAATTTGTCATCGGGACAAGAGATTTCTGATACATTGATATATTTAGTATTCAAATACTATGTGATACCGTAAATGCAGGTTGTAAAGTTTGTGAACAAAAAATCATGGCTTAGAATGGATTGATACCTAACAAATATATGCACTCTTTTTTAGCTTAACTGATGCTACATTTAAGAACAAGTTAAAATATTTAATTGCAAGTTTCCCAACTAGTCATTCCTACAAATTATCACCTCAAGGATACAAACTGTGGGTAACCATCCTGTAGGACACCCCCCCCCACCCCCAAAAAAAAAAAAAAAAAAAGCGAAAAAGAAAAACCAACAAAAAATAATGGTTGGAATTAGATGGTTCTGTTTCTTAGTACTTAACCAAATGTACATAATTTTTATTGTATAATCTTTTCACCTTTTTTTCCCTCCATCCCAACAAACAAATTAAACACCAAATGTTGCACATGAAACATGAACATAAGATAGAAGGTATACCAGTGTCCTGTTGTTGGAGCTCAGCTATCAAACAATTTGCAATGTACAGTAGATAGTGTGCATCCATTCGAGCATATTGCACCATTTCTTTTGATAGGGGACGTTGTCTCCAGTCTTCACGCTACAAATTCAACTTGAAATTAAATAGTAGCAACATTTTGTCCTATAACAAGAAATTTTCAATGGACATATTAGAGTGCCTACAACTTCTGTACAAGAAAAGTAAAAGACACATGCCATTCATGGACATATTCTCATGTCAAGAATTTTGAGCCTAGAAAACATGTCAAGTTTACTATTATAGAGTACAATAGATCTTGGGATGCTCTCTTCTTATAGATATCTAATTAGTTTTCCTATATATTGTTAAATAATGACCAGCAAGCTTCATGAAATGAAGCAATATGATAGATAGCCTGAAAGCCATACCTGTAACAATTTGTTTGTGGATACACCACAGTAAGTTTCAAGTAAGTATGCCAGTGATTTCTGTGGTTTTGACAAAACCTCACATGCCTGCATTGTAGTAACAAAGGTACAAAGTTAGAAAAGAATAGTGGCCAGTCATTCAACCACAATGAAATCTAACAGAGGACTTCATAAAATCAGAATACTGAAACTTGCCTTCGCTGTGTCAAATAAATTAACAACGTATATATGGAAGTCTCTTTGCAGCCAAAGAACATCATTATCAGCCCCATGGAACACCTACACAACAAAACCTTCTGATATCAACAGGACTACAATCATAATGCCTGCACAAACGACTGATTAAGTACCAATTAAATAGCAGAACAATTGCAGCAATATGTTTCCTTGTCAGTCTTAATAGAAGAACAATTGCAGCAATATGTTTCCTTTCAATGTCTCTCTCTCTCTCTCTCTCATCTTGTGGCTTTTGAAGAAAGTTATTAAAAAGTGGAATTGTCTATCAGTCTATGAGATATGAATTTCATCTGTCAATGTGACTAACTTTACTCACCTGAAAGTCTAGGAACAAACACAGTTTAGAACAGTGGAACAACCAACATGCTTGTGAACTCATATAATTGAGATGAACAACAAGAAACATAAAAGCTGTATATAGTTCATTTGGATGGAAGGGATTGAACAGAATGTTTTGGATTTTAACTTTTACTCAAAATGGATTGAATGAATTATTAAAAGCACAGATTTTTTTCTCTCAGTGAATGAAGTATTAAAAGCCATACTAATATGTTTATATGAAATTACTAAATGTAAGATTTTTTTTGGGGTAGATTCTAAGGTGTTATCTCAAATTCATTACATAAGTAATCTGTAGGAGTAAAACTCTCTTTTCTCTTATAACTCAAAACCATTAGCAATTAATACAAAGATTTGCTACTAAAATCCCTTTATTTTGATCCTCACATCTAACGGCAAGCAACAATACAGACTTCATATTTGTATAAAACAAAAGGCCTTGTAATTCACAAATACACAATTTAAACACCTTACAAATACTAGGATCAGCAAAAACCGTGCGAAGAACACCCATCGAATCATGCAGAGCAATCGAGTCCACCAAATAATCCTCTTTCTGGGTAGAAATCTGTTCCCATTTCAACCAGAAGACACATTAATTTTATGAAAACCAGAAGTGCAGTAAAAACTAAATAATTGAATTTACCTGTATTAAAGATGTAAAACCTAGAAAGGATCGTAAACTATGCTGCTCAGTATCGACAGCAAAGACCCTCTCTTTGCTCAAAACACCAAGGAGTTCCTTCAACTGCGACTCTGTCTCAATCCAAGTATATTCCTCGCTCATTTTCGAATCCGTACTTCCATTTAAGAAGCTGAATTCAAGTTGAGGATTCTCTAATAATGCGGAAATCTCTGCCTCATATGGATGCGAATTCAAAGCATTCTCTGCCACCAAAACCACCTCCAATATTAGCTACCTCCATTTCAACCAATAATGTAAATACAGGAAAATAATATTTTTCTTTGATATGCTTTAAGCTCCGCTCGATTGCTCAAAAACCAAAGGGAACTTAAAAAATGAATGGAAATGAACGCTTTTCACTGAGTTGAGCTAAGATTTTCGCTTCCTCAGCTCCGTTTGTTTCGACAGAACATATCTCCTACTAAAACAAACAAATAAATAAAAAAGAATTTCTCGAGCAAACAATTTCCTGGATTAATATTTTCTACTGAAAGCACAAAAGCTCAAAATTATCCCTCAATTTTCTCTGCAACCGAACAGAGCCTCACGGTATTCATATTTCAGTAGAGTACAGTTGAGCAATATCAGTTCGCAATTTCCTCCGATCAAACAGCGAACTCTTTTTTTTTTTTTTTTTTGATGAATAGCGAACTAAAAATTTCATTTTCTTTTTTAATTTTCCAAAGGCTTTCAGAGCCACCAAACACAGTCCGAGAAAATGTACCCTCACCAGACTCGTTGAGCTTCAAATGCTTGAACGGAGAGTAGGAATTATCAGCCAAGACTCGCTTGAACGCCTGCTGTGGCTTGGTCTGATCGGCCTGTAAATAACACAAACTCCGGGAGCGCTTCTGCTTCCGGCGGCGTCTCCGCAAGTGTGCGCTGTAGACGATCGAGAGCGCCATGACGGTCCCGATGGTTATTGCGATGACTCTCATCTTCCACCGGCTTTCCATTTTCTATTGCTCTCTCTCTTTTCTCTGGCTTCCGATCTTCACAATCCTCGCGAAATGATCGCAATCTCGGGTTTGAAAGAGACTTACGGTCTCCTGAGAGGAGAGGGAATGCTTGCGGCGGGTTTTTCTAACATACTACCCAGACGACGGCAGAACCATGATCGATGACGTGGCGTGTTTTGAATCGTACACGTTTATAGGCCCAAACTATCAAGTTTTTCCGCTGCTTGGTCTGGTTTGTGAAGCAAAGTTTGGGCCTGAGGTATCGGGCTCGTAAAACCTCTCATTCCCTCGTGGGTGAAAATAGAGTTGGCAATTTTTAATATTATCTAGGGGTTGGGTCCAAGAATTTGACCTATTTAATTATATGTGTTAAGTTAAGATTAATTTATATAGTCTTATATCCATGCATTGATATAACCTAAACCTAACACGCGAACACATATTGCCACCCTTGTTAAAAATTACTAAAAGTAAGGTATTTTTTTTTTCTTCCCTTAGCAATGTAGGGACAAAAGGGCAAAGGAACGGAAACTAGGGCAATATCTTGGATTGAAATTCAATGTAATATTTAGGTTTGAGCAGGGAGAGAAACACACTCCAAATTGGGCATCATATTGAACTACCCAAATTAACTAAGGGGGTGGTTCGGCTATCTTGATAATTAGTTTTTTTTTTTTTTTTTTGGTTTTAATTTATTGTCACGATCTGGACCGCTCATTTAATAGAATGGTCTAGATAAAATGCATTGCATCCTATTGAAAGTATGGAAGGTTTTTTAAAATCCCAATTATTATTTTTATATTAAATAGATGAGATTTGTTATTTCAGTATTTATAATTTTTTAAATATTACGAATCCAACATAGCCGGGCAGAAGGATTGAAATTAGAAACGGCCTGAGGCCTAAATCACGAAGTTTCTTGGGCCCTCTCTATCCTTTGAGAATCTAAGTTTGGGCCTGTGGGCCTGTCCGAAATCTGCACCCCCAGAATAACTGTCTTTCAGTTATTCTCATAAATCAGTTTCGTTGCATTATTTCTCCGAGACCAAAAGGAGGAAAAGAGAAAGCAAGACAGTGTAGATGAATATGAATATAGCCCACAAAAATGGGGGAAATTTCGAAGGATATAGAAGTTATGGAAGCTGTTGCACTTTCTGACCCATCGGAAGAAGGGTATGAGAGAGAAAATGTGGAGGCTGAAAAGGAGGTGACCACCGCAAGGGTTGGTGGCCGGAAAGTTTTGGCCGCCATGAAGGAGAAGTTGTTTGAGTTCAAAAGGGCTGTGGAGGGTCGGTGGGTGGCATACTTTGGCGTTGGGAATTTGGAAAGAACCAGAGCCTACCATTTTTGGCCTGGGAAAAATGTGCTTAATTCTCTAGTGTTAATTTACACTTCAAATTTGAATGCTTTTTTTAAGGGTCTTAAAGATATTGTTTTTTTTGTTTATGTTTACTTCGTGTATATATATATATATATGCAGGTGTTTTTCTTTCATGGGAGGCTCATATGTGGTCCGGATCCAAGAGGGTTGATGCTGACAACTGTTTCTATTATTCTATCAAGTTGGATTTTCACCATCAATGATGGGGAGGATTTACCGAGTAATTCTAGACTCATCATCATCATCATCTCCATCATTTTGACCATTATTGTTCGTCTCTCAACTCTCTATATCAAACTCCCTATTTCTTTTTCTTTTTTTTTTTTTCTTTTTTTTTTAAAAAAATTTATTATTATTGTTATTAAGGATAATTCCATAGTCTCATGCATCTATAATAAGTTAACGTGTTTTGATCAAATATGGATTTCAGTTAGAACCGGACGTGTTGGGATTAGGATATGTGTCCTTTGTGTGGATACGTGTTTTCTTATATTTATTATTCGAATTGCTAACAATTTAGACAGATTTTGCTCGAAATCTCTATCCTCCTTCGACTAGACACGTGTCGCATGTTTCAATTGCAATTGAACTCGATCCAAGTCAAACCCATGAAACATAACTTTGAGTAGAGGAAAGCTTGAAAATAATGTGGGATGATTTTTGGTTATTGTATTTGGGAAATTGCAGGTTCTTGTGAATTTGATTCTGGTTAGCTCAATTGATCCGGGAATTATTCCTAGAAATGATCAAGAATCCACTGAAGATGTTGGTACTAGCAATGGCAATAGGAGGAGGAGGGTAACCATTAATGGAGTGGAAAAGAAACTCAAATATTGTCGGATTTGCAAGATTTATCGTCCACCCAGGAGTTGCCATTGTGCTGTATGCGACAACTGTGTTGAAAAATTTGATCACCATTGCCCCTGGATTGGTCAATGCATTGCACTCGTAAGTTCTCAGTAATTTTATTATTTGGATTGCTAGTAATTTGAACATTAAATATGATAAAGAGTATATATGGGGCTCACCTGTCTAAGTAGCTCTCGAGCAGCCCATCCACTTGCTCAGATAAGTGAGTCTCATAAAAACTCTCTCACATTTACTGTCCGAATTACTGCTAATTATTAGAGATTATGATCCACATTTCTTGACACACAAGTGTGTATAAAGTATACCTTTCAATTGGGTAGCGGAAATACTCACTTTAATAGATTGCATTAGATTTTAACCCAATTTATAAGAAAACTTTAATTTGGTGTTTCATTTGCAGAGGAACTATAGGTTTTACCTGACATTTGTGGTATCAGGCTTGGTTTTCTTTGTTTACATATTTGCCTTTTCCTGCTGGAGAATCCACCAAAGAATATTGAGAAATGGAACAGGATTCCTTGGGATTCTCACGAATTGCCCTGAAACAGTGGCATTGGTGTCTTTTAGTTTTGCTGCCATTGCCTTCCTGGGTGGTCTTGCTATCTACCATGTCTACCTAACTGTTATAAACCAGGTTTGTTTGGTTTTACCAAATTTATTTCCTTATGAAAATGGTCAAGAAAATAAGATATGAACTAAGTTTTTTTTCCAAAAAAAAAATAAAAATTATATTGGGTCGAAGAAAATTCGTTAAATTTAATATAATAAGATATACATGTAATTCTTACGTCCATTGAATCTGAAGAAATTCTTACTAATTAATTTGAAGAAAAACTGTCTAAATGGTAGGATTGTGCCTAATACATTTCATAGTTCAATATTTAAACTGTTTTTTCAATTGGGTTTTTTTTGTTTTATTTTTTGTGTTTTTGTTTTTACAGACAGCTTATGAGAATTTTCGGCAGCGGTTTGTGGTTTCTAAGAATCCATATGATAAAGGAATCATAAATAATATTATGGAGGTATTATTTGTAGCACTGCCACCTTCTAGAGTTGATTTTCGTGCTGAGATTACACCAAAACAGTTTTCAACAGCTCAAGGGAAGTCTGATGTGAAATGTTGATGAAGTAGATTAAGATGATAATGGAATAATGAATCCCAAATTCTTGTGTGTATATATATATTCACTCATCAAGAACTTGTTTTATGAATTTGAAAGGCAGCTTATACGCTTGTAAATTGTAATCCCATGGACTCATGCTATTATTGGAAAGAGATTTTTAACAATTTTGGTGTTTGGATTGATAGAAATTTAGGTAGTAAACATGAGAGAGTTTATACAGAGCTCATCTGTCCAAACAAAAACTTGGGTAGCCCAAACAAAACGGATTAGGATCCTCTACTATAATTTCAAGAAAATTGTAGATTATGGAATTTAAGCCGTTTCTAAATATTAAAACCCTTGAAAAATGAAACTTAATTATTAAAAATGTGATAGGTTACAATTGAGAATTAAGTGTATATTCATGAAGTTCTTGCTTTTTATGTTGTAAAAAAAAGTTTGAGCAAAAAACTATCTTTTGGTTTTCTGAAGAAAAAAATCTCTGCAAAAGTAAAGATATTGCCTTTTGATAGGGAAATTCTTTCAGGCAACCTCGATAATATGTCACATTTTTTATCGATGGCATTTTTCAAGAGTTTTGATGCTTAAAAATGGCTTAAATTCTATAATTTATTTAAAATTGTAGAAAATTTTAATCCATTTTTGTTTGCCTAACAACCGTCATATTTTCGAATGGAAAATATTAGGTGTCCTTCTAGTGTTTTCCTGGTGTCCTCCAAACTGTGATTTAGCTTTTAAAATTATCGTTGAATTTGAAATTATCATTATTGACTTTTAATCTATTGATGATTTTAAAAGCCACATTACAATTAGGAAGACACTAAAAAAATATTAGAAGAACACTTAGCATTTTCCCTTCCGAATTGGACAATTTTCACGCTTTTGTTTAAAAACGCATGCCTGCAAAATCTTCTAATTTCCACATCAAGTAATTTTCATCTATCATTAATGCTTTTTGCTTCGACGAAGGCTTATTGGTCCACTTGTTAATGTATCAATACAAGCAAAAATGGAAAATAAAATCATCGATCTGATTTTCACATGGGAACGAAAATCTCCACCATCCCATTTACTGCGAGGGGTAATTAAAGATCATTACCAAAAAATCTTATCATAAAATTGAGATTACGATTGATATAAATTATTACCTGTAAAAACTTCCTTAACTGAAACATAAACCCTAACGTTGTTTTAATAACGTTAAATTTAACATAATCATTCTCTTTAAAGCATTTCTGTTTGTCAATACTCGTTCAAATTCTGAGGTTTTAGAAGCAACATCATTTCTCTCGTGCAATATAGCAAGCTTGTTTCAATGATTCCCCCGGGATACATGGTTAGTTTAGTTATTTTCATCTCTTTTTCTTTTTTTGGTCCTTTCTTTGTTTATTTGCTTGTTTATTTAATGTATTATGTATGTTTGTTAACGTTTTTTTGGGGGACTTTTTTTTTTTTTTTTGAAAAAGTATTATGAAGTGATATTAATCGATTTGAGTTTGCAATTTCAAAATGAGTGATTTGAAAATGTTATTTTTAAAAACGCAATAAAATATTTGGTAAAATCGTAGTTTGGCATTTTAAAATCATGGGTTGTTTAAAATGCACCATTTGCTTGCGATTTGAAAACGCAAATTTTTCTATGTTTTCAAATCACAATTTTTTAAAATTGCACTTTTAATCTACGAAATTGCAATGTCAAACACACAACTTTGGGTTTGTTTGAGTTTGCGATTTCAAAAGGCGCGATTTAAAAATAGCAATTTTAATATGTGCAATTTAAAAATGAGATTTTTAAAATGGTGGGTGGCCGCCTTTAAAATTGTGCGTTTTTAAAAAAGCACCTCCTTAGCAGCAATTTGAAATTGCAGATTTTTTGTGTTTTCAAGCCTCAATTTTTTAAACATGCAATCATAAACAATTAATTTTCTGTGATTTGGTTTAAAATCGCACTTTTTATCTATGAAATTGCAATGCCAAACGAACCCTTAGCCCCTCGTTCATGCGTTTTTTTCTCTGGGATAAGAAATTCTGGATCTGTCCACGTGATCTTAACATTATTGATATAATGCCTTCTAATTTATGTTTTTTGTGGAGTTGTAGAAACTGAAAATTGATACCCAATCTCCCAGGTGGCATTCGAAATTGGCCAAAATATTGAAGAATATTAAAGGTTTTCTTTTCTTTTTTTGTCATTTTTTTTCTTCCTATTATCTATTTTATATTTGTCTATTAACTTTATTTATTTTTTGCTTGTTAACATTAGGAATATCTTACCGTATTGATGTACAAGAAGGTGTCGCACATGTTAATGGTAGAATAGATCCAAAAAACCTTCTGAAGAAGCTAGAAAAAGCAGGGAGAGTGGCAGAACTCATGGAAGTTCATTCTTCTGATCTTGCCTATGGCCATTACCAGACCATGTTTGACCATCACTATGATGTGCATTTCAATGGCCATCCATTTTATGATCATTATGGAAGATCAGAGCCTTCATATCATTATCCTTATAATTATCACACGTATAAATCCCAGCCTAGCCAGTATGAACCTTATTACAATGACCCGTGGGCACGGTATCCATATTACTGGTATGAGCCTCCGGCGCAATGCTTTCCGCAGCCGCCGTCGCCGGTGGAGGTCCATCCCTTCTATGATCCACACTACTCATGCTCAATCATGTAAACGCCGTCGTAAAATGCATTGCTTGAGACTTGGTGAAGAGCTATAGAGTTGGTTTAAGTTGAGTGTTTTGTTTTTCTCCGAATTTTTTAGGAGAAATTTCGATGTTTAATTAGATTTTTTTTTTCTCCGAATTTTTAAGGAGAAATTAGGATCTGGGTTCATGATTTTCTTAAGAGTTTTTAAGGTTTTGAATTTCGGACTTGGATTTGTTATATTTAAGAATTTCGGACTTGGATTTGTTATATTTAATGAATGAGATTTTATCTATCAATCTTTTTTGGGTTTATTTATTTATTTATTATGATTGAGATGACAAAATCCGGCATTTTAGGACGTTCTTTGTATGACAAATTATATAAGGATTTGAATCCTATTTCTTGAGACTAGAAAGACAAAAAGAATCCTATTTCTTGTGAATAGGGATTTGTCTACATTGACATGGATTTTTTTTATTTATTTTTTTTACAATGTCGGTACAAGGGAGGGACCGAGGAAGGGATAAATTCGAACTAGTGAGATTTACTTCAAGAGGCGTAGTTTTCAGCTGATTGAGCTACCATTTAAATACTACATTGACATGAAATTTATAAAAGTTTGAATTAAATATATGAGTAAAGTTAGAAATCACATTTTTATTTTATTATTTTAATATGACAGTGCCAATACACTCGTAGATTTATTTTATTTTATTTTTTTAACAATGACAGATTCAGTAGTAAATTTGCATTACCAGGTCAGTGTAGTGGGATAATGATGGAATAAAATTGTGGTTTTTACTTTTAGCATTACTCTAAGTATGAACAATCTATTATCTATGTCTTAGATCTATTTTACTTTTGAAGGTCAGAGCATATTTGTTTTATAATTGAAGTTGTGCATGGTTAGTGGTGGCTGCCGTCATAGATAGACTTTGATTGTAAGCATTTTTTAAGTGTATTTATGACTTTATAATTACATAGCACTTGTAATTAAATATAAAGTTTATATCTAATGAATGAGATTTTGTTGATCACAAGTAATCTATTTTCGAGTTTACTCTTTTTGAAAAAGAAAAGAAAAAGGAATCGTATTTCTTGTGAAGTGAGATTTGTTCCAATCAAGGTTTGACCTTTAGATATAGTCTTATAGATCAAATCCGCGATGATGTTGGAGTTCACGAATCGTTGATTGCTTTTACCCAAATATGCCTACTTAATTTGTACATCGATTTTAATTTTTTTTAGGAGAATACTAAAAGAACACCAAACATTTTCCTATATATATATATATATATATATATATATATATTATATATGAGGAATGAGATCATTATGATTATTATATTTTTTTTCCTTTTGTGTTTTTGTTTTTGTGATGCATGAATTTATGGATGCAATTAGGAGCATAAACGAGTTGAGCCTGAGTGAGCTTCTATTGTTCGGGCTCGGCTCGTTTAAATTTTACTGGAGCTCGAGCTTAAGGACGAGATAAAAAATCAAACTCGAGCCGAGCCGAACCAACTTGAGCTCTTAAAAATTTAAACTTCAATTACTCTTAAACGGGTTAAGAAGTCAGTCTGTATATAAGCATTTGCTTAGTCTAATTAGCCGAGTATGGAGCTTAAGCCAATACAGCAAAGCACTTGGTTTCGAAGATAGATGATTTGCATAATTTTATAGATAAGCAAAATTGGGGATTGATGTTTTCTTAGCAGTGTGGGACAAGTTAACAGGTTGTATTCATACTGCAGTGAAATAACGCTCCCTACAAAAAAATATTCTTTTTAAGGTCTCTCTCTCAATCTCCCTCACCAGTCCCGGCGCATCTTCCACCTCAACTCTCATTTTCTACTCTCTTACTCTTGCTCACCAAATTTTTGTTACAAAATATATATATATATATTAAAATAAGTTATATAGTATATTTGTTATTATTGAGCAATATTAACTATATATTATTAGTTAATAAAAAAATATACGAGTCGAGCTTTATACTAGCTTGCTCATGAGTTTAACCGACTCGGGTCGAGCTTGATTCGTTTAATATTAGAGTCAAGATTTGTGTTCATAAAACGCCTTATATGAGCGAATCCCGAGTTCGCTCTCAGTCACCCCTAGATGCAATACAATTTCACAAATTAAGAACAGAAAATTCCAGTTTATTTGTTGCTCCACCTACATGTGAGAGAGAGAGAGAGAGAGAGAGGATAGGGATGCGATTCATGGGCCTGATGAATATAATCTCTACGATTCACCCAGTCACGAAGAAAAAGCCCACTATAGAATTTAAGGTTTAAATAAAATTTTACAGATTTAACAAAATATGTCATACGGTGAATATGTAGCAATATCATTTAAATTTTTTTAAATGACGTGACACTATGTATACTAGTAAATGTAATCAAGTAAGATAAATATTAAGAACCTCAAAACTTTTTCTCAAATTCTTCTTCCCAAATGATCTGGAATCCACATTCATTTAAGAAGAGAAAAAAAAAAATCTAAACCTAGTTATTTCTTGAACTAATCAAATCATTTGGAAATAAGAATTTGAGAAAAAGTTTTTGGGTCTTTAGCGTTTCTCATAAACTGTAAAATAATTTCTCTCCATTTTACTTGAAATAGAGATGATCCAATTCCGATATTTATTGCGTCCTTAAATCATTTATTTCTTGGAACGAAGTGTAGAATTTCAAATGAAATGAAAAGTATCAATTTCATGGTCAGTATTTAAAGTTGTATCTAACGGTGTACATGATTATAATGTTAACATGTCTTTTAAAAAATTTAAATAATGCAAAATCATATATACTGTTAGATACACAAACTTTAAATTCTGACACTCTCAATTTTTTTTTTTTTTTTTTTCATTTGAAATGGAGGATCCTTATCAGGGGCAAATTTCAAAGGACAAATGTTTGGAATGGAGGATATGGTTAAAGGACATGATGAATGTTTAGACTGGCATATTTATGTTGCTTGTAATGTTCCTTGGAGAACCATATAGAATTCCTCAACCCATATGGCCATATCCTCATATCCTTCTCTCTCATCTTGGTGATTTCTTCTTACACTTGTTAAATTATTATTTATTTCAAGAGTTTAAATTAACAAAAAATTATAAATTTAGTCATTTAATTAATATTCTAACATTTTTTACATATAAACTTAAACTCTCTCAATATATAATTGAAATTAAAAATAAATTTTTAAATAAAATTTGAACTCATAATCCCTATTTAGCTCGAAACTTGTATTTCACGTTCACATGTCATTTCAATTAGATATTTAATGTAAGATGAAAAGTAAACGCATGGAGGGAGACTGACAAGTAAAGCAGCACATGATTTATGGGTGGTGGAAGGAGCCAAGTGGGTTGAAGAACGTGGCCCTCATTTATGAAGGCTTGGTAATATGGCATGTGGCCTGTGGCCTGTGGCCTGTGGGACACATTGGTCTTCATAGCTTTACTAAAATGTCAATGATGGTGAATGGAAGAGAGTGGGAAACTATGTGTTTTTTTTTTTTTTTTTTCATTGAAATCATAAGAAATTCACATTTTGTGAATAAAGGAAGTGGAAATTGAAGGAAATATGGTCATTTCAAAGGACTTTTGGCATGTCATAATCCCAAGTGTTCAAATCCATGAATCTACTCTCTTGTAGAACAAAACCTTCAATTTAATATTGGACCGACTTAAAGGTTAGCAAGTACCAATATAGTTCGTATCCGTTACAATTAACAAGTTCATCTTGCTTGCTCTTACCGTGGCTTTTTTTTTTTTTTTTTTGTTCTCAAACAATTTAATCAGAGTTTCTCTTCAATTAATTATTGTTCTGGTCATTCCACGACTCTTAAGTAGACCGAACTTTGGCCCTGAGTTTTTTAGTAGCTTAAATTTTTTTGGCATAATTGATTTTAACATAGTATTAGAGGGGTGATTTAAAAAATTATTATTTCCTTTGGGTTTAGGAGAATAAAAAAGAAATCTAGGAAAGATTGGGGCTAAGTACTTTTTCAGTGGATCCTAGGAGAGCCGTCTTGAGTCTTCTATCTTAGTCTAAATACCCAAGAAGAATCTTACTTTCCCTTCCTTATTTTGGTGATAACACAATCTCATCTCTTCATTCACAAAAAAGAAAAGTAAACAATTAGATTAAAGCAATGAGGAATCATGCTCTTATCATAAGCCCATTTGGTGAAGAATCTTGACCAAGACTTAAAAAAAAGGGTCATTATATTATAGGAAAATTGGTAGCCCCAAAGTTGTAAATTTGGGCCAATTCTTAAAGGCTTAAAGCTGCTTCTTTTGATGGCTGTAGCTTTACTGCTTTTAGAGCTAGATTGCCCTTTTACTTGTTGAGAAAGACTCCAGAGCTCTCCTCAGGGTGAATGAGTCATGCCATTTTGATTTTCAGACAAAGAAGGTGCACCAAACACCAGAAGGTCTCGTGCAGTGGCAGCTTTGGGTTGCTTAGATGGCGTAGAAGTGATGCTGTAAAGCGACAGGGACTGATTGCAAGCAACGCATCCAACCGATTCTGCACCACCACGCTATGCACTGCTTTTTCTTCATCTTCTTCGTAGGATTAGAATAAGAGTGTTAATTTGTGTCTCGTATCGAGTCATGAGAATAAGAGTCTGTTTGAAATTGCGTTTGAGAAATATAATTTTTAAGTTAAAACGCGTTTTTAATCGCTTTTTAGCTTTTGTAACCTTTAAAAGTGCTTTTAATTTTTTTTTACCAAACAGATACTTTTTTCTTTGAATTGACTTTTTAAATGTTAAACGCATTTTTAGGCCTCTTAAATGCAAACCCAAACAGGTCCTAAAACTATATAGGTTTCCAACACATTTAATTAAATGGGTCAGATCCCTTAATCATAATCCAGTAATTTCGTGTTGAATTTGCGAATTGTATAAAAAATTACCAACTTTATGTAATGAAGTTTGCTCCAAAGCTAGAAATGAGATGGGATTGGAAAACATATAAATACAAAATTGGGTTTGATTAAAAAGTCGAATGTCATTTAATAGGCGGCTATATGTATGCTATACAACTGTTATGACGTAGCAGTGAAAACTAATCATTTTTTTTTTTTAACAAGTGTTATTTTTACTGTGACATCTTCAAGTTGTATGGCAAATAACATTACTCTTACGTTCGTTTAGCAGTTTTAAAACGCATCGTTTGAAAAAAAAAAAATAGTTATTTTAAAACAGTCAATCAAAAAGAAGTTTTTAAAGATGAAGTTAAGCGTTTAGTAAAATATGTAAAAGAATGCTGTTTCTCTCAATTGAATCTTTAAAATCGTACAAAGAGACATGTTACACAACCATCTTTAAGCTAATTTTTTTTTACTAATTCAATAGATAAACTATTAGATTTGTAAACTCACGTGAACCCCACAAAAATTCAATGGTAAATTAATCCATTTACTATGAAAATGATTAAAATATGATCGGAAAATAATAAATTCTATTGTATTATTTAACAATATGCGTTTACCCTACAAAATCTTAGAGCCAAACACAATCTTCGTTTATGTGGACTTAACATGAACCACTTGTTAGTTGCTCCCCGGCAAAAAGTTTTGGCAACGAGGCAAGTTGATCATGCAAATTCAGCCTGCCTGTCCCACTAGGGTAGACTATTCTATACATCTTTTGAATAATTTCGGAGTTTGGGCTTCCAAATTTCAATTATTTTGTATTTTTCTCATTATTTTAGTTTGTTTTCGTTGAATTCTTTGGGAGACTTTTGAATCTTCTAGGAAACAAAAAAAAAAAAAAAAAAAACTGAATTATATTTTTGTATGTAATTGAATAAAAGAAGGTTTTTCCGAGCCAAACAGATGAATCCAGAAAAATTTCAAACTGACATGACAGATCGTGAGTGACAGACAAGGGAGAGAGAATTGCATTTTGTTAATTTAAAAACTATTGTCACATCAATTTGAAAAATTTTTTGGTTTTATTTGTTTGCTTCCCTAGTACTTCTCTTCCCGATTCATTCAACTTAGAAAGAAAAATCTATACTTGTTTAATGAAATTTATAGAAAGGATGGTAGCTACCTTTTTTATGTTCTATGTACCACTCAACTTAGAGAGAAAATCAAATAAAACTACCGAAAAATGAAATTATTATGAAAATCTTCTATATCACTCATTTCCTAATATAAATCACTAGTTAATAATTGGGATAAATGCATTTTTGTCATTGTGGTTTAGAGTTTTGACAAATAGCTTTATGAGTTATAAAAATCGATTAATCACTCTCTAGAGTAATAGATTGTTTGAGATTATGTTTCTAAAAAATTTCCAAAGGTAAAAAAGTGCTTTTTTGAAAATGCAAAATTTTAAAGATTAAACTGTGATTTTAAATGCCAAACCACAACTTTAACAAACGCTTAATTACGTTTTTTAAAAATCACGTTTTTAAATCGCAAACTCAAACAGACTTTAAGAAAAAAATTAATTAGTCTTTGTCATAAAAAAAGATGACAAAATTTGTTAACGTCATAAATGGGGGTGGTCGAACTACCCCATAGCCTTGAAGGTGATTCGGCACCCCCAAATAGCTAAATAAATAAAATTGAGAGGTGGTCAAACCACCTCTTTTGCCTTGAAGGTGGTTCGACCACCTCTTTTGACCGATTTGATTCGTGCTAATTTGTTAAAACTTCAAAAAACGGGAATAAAAATGCATTTATTGTTTCATAATTAGAAACTTTCATCTTGAGAATCAAAGAATCTTATATATTTGTGGGTCATTAACGGTTAATCTATTGGAATATGCTTGTGGTACTATAATATTTTAGTAGTAATTATTATTCTGTTTTTTTTTTCCAATTACATGTATATTACTAGAGGTAATATACATGGACAGGGTAAGGTGCTATAGGGGGCCCACCCAATGAGGATGTGCCACGCGGTAGCTTCTAGATCTGATCACGTGCACTGGAGCAGCTTTTCCAAATTCGAGCCCTTTGGCTTTGTATAAATGAGATTTCTTATCTAGTCTGCATTACAGATTCTAATAACATTTCACCGACTTTACCATTAAAAATAACAATTATAGGCCTAGATTGGTGTGTCGAATTATCAATTATCTTAAAATGAGAATAACTTTAATCAAATTATGGTATAAACCGGATGTTTTGCACAATCAAATAAGAAATAGACACAAAAGCTTAAAACACAAAATAATAATAATAATAATAATAACTCTTACACCAAATAATTCTTCTTATATTGACAAAATCACTGGAGTTACCGTCTTGGTTGATTTTGGAGATCTCGATGTAGGGGGCTCGGAGGTGGGTGGTGGGCGTTTATTTATTTATTTGACATGTCCGCACAATATATATATATATATATATATATATATATATATATATATATATAACCATTTACGTCAAATAATTATTTTTAGTCACCATTTTGGTTGGTTTTGGAGACTTCGATGTGGAGGGCTTGGAGGTGGGTAGTGGGGCGTGAGTTTTTTTTTTTTTTTGACATGTCTGCACAAGGGAGAGGATGCATTTGGAGATTCGAACTAGTGACCTCCGCTTTATTAGGCGTGAGCCCATCCGATTGAACTACCTCTTGGGGATTAGTGGACATTGAGTTAAAATGAATAGAAAAGTCTATAGAATTCATTTGAATTAAAGATACGGTGTTTTCATCTTTATTGTATTTGATATTTTTATATGATGTATCAAATTTCGATTGAAGGTTGTAAAATGGAGTTTTACACAATATCCGAATGAAAAGACTATCTTCTAAAAATTGCAACACTTCTCTACGTGGAATCCACACGGATCTTACAAATTAAATAGTAAATTTGCACATTCCTTATACGGAGAATAAATGTGTAAGAAAATAAAACTAGTAATTTCTCACTTAAATAAGGTGATTCTATTTACATCATTATATGTAATAAAACAAAATCTTAACCTCAAAATGGGAGAAGATCCTGATTTGCTATAGTATATAAAAAAACGAAATAAAAATCAATAATTAGAATAAAACAAAATCAATAATTAGCATAAAATCAATAATTAGCATAAAACAAAATAATAAAACAAAATCTTGACCTCAAAATGGGAGAGGATCCTGATTTGCTATAGTATATAAAAAAACAAAATAAAAATCAATAATTAGCATGAATCTAATTAGCATGCAGCAAATAATTGTCATTATTGTTATTTTTGGCCTAAGTAAGAATTATTAAATTTATAGTGGGATTTATAATAAAGACGATAGGGTGAATTCTCCAAGTTCATGCATGCTTGGCTGTCACGGACCGAAATATCATCGGCCGTACTTTAGAGGAACATTGTAGAGTATGATAAGGTTAAAGAGAGCTGCATTTGCAAATGGTCAACATCATACAAAGAAAGGGAAGGATATCACATCCTTATCATTCTGCCTTTATTCTTTGGCAAACTTTTTCCTGTTTGCTAAAACCCGGGTAGCGCTAGTTTGTTTTATTGAACTCTTTAAATAAAAGTTAATTTTGATAAAAAAAGAAAAGAAAAGAAAAAATAGAAATATTAGCTATTTTTTTAGTATTTTTTTGATGTCCTCCCAACTGTGATATGACTTTTAAAATCAACAATAGATTAAAAGTCAATAATGATAATCTCGTCCCCTAGCTTAATTGGCTGGAACCACACTTAATGAAGTGGAAGTCACTAGTTCGAATCCCCCTCCTCCCTCTTGTGCAGACATGTCAAAAAAAAATAAAATAATGATAATCTCAAATTCAACGATAATTTTAAAAGCCACATCACAGTTGAGAGGACACTAGAAGTCAAGAGTACACTAGAAAAACACTTAACATTTTCAAAAAAAAAAAAAAAATCACTTTTTAAAACTGGAGAGCTACTTTTAAAAGGAATCAAATATTAACTTCACTATATTTATCTCTACTTTAGTTAAATATTATTAATTTTAATTATTTCTTTATTCTGATAGATGAGATATTGAGAGAAGATAAATAAATATGTAAGCTTGAAAAATTAAATAACTTTCACTTTTTGGCTCTTAGTATTGAAAGAGCTTCTTTTACAAAAGTTAAATTTGAAATATAGTAGATAGCTTGTTAAATAGTTATTTTTGTGAGTTTTTCAAATTCTTACATAAAAGTGGAATTTGAAAAGTTCAATAAGAATGCTCTTAGAACCTATCAACTTAGGATTCAAATATCTAACAATTTACTGTTCGAACAGTAAATGTGAGAGAGCTCGTATAAGAATTACTTGTCACAACAGAGGGGCGGGCTGCCCTAGAATCACCATCACTTTCTTTTGCATTCTCATCGTTGCTTTGGTGCTTCGATCAGGCCAGAGCGTCAACAATGGCGGCATGTCACTAAGCCTCACAAAGTTGCCCCTTCTTGACCAGCTCCAACTACAATTTTCTTGCAATTGGCACTTTTTATTGTGTTTAACTTTGAGGTGATTCGGTGACCCACCAAAAAATGACTTTGGAGTGGCATAACCACTACGATAGCCTAAAGGGGGTGGTTTAGTCATTTCCTAAAAAAAACTTTTTTATTTTTTTTAATATCTAGTTTGGGAGCCGTGATTCAGAGCACGTCGCGTGCTCAGTACGTCAGACAGAAATTTTTTTTTTAATATTTTAATAATAAAAAAAAAATTTTGCTGGCGTGCTAAGCTATTTATCTTCACGGGTAGTTTGGACATCTTAAGTAAAACATTTGCATATGCAAGTCATGTAGACAAATTTTGGTCCACTTTACGCCAATCATTAACCGAGAGTGCTAGTTGCGCCAATCATTAACCGAGAGTGCTAGTTGAAAGGAATTGTAGTTTGAGGGGTCAAATACTTATACCACACATGATAGTTTGATGTCAAATTATGGGCAAATGGCCTGTCAGATTATGAAGAGCTAAGTGCATTTTCCCATTTTTTTAATGAAGTTTTTTGCCTTTAGCTTTGAACCAAAATTAGATGTTAAGGGTTTAGGTAGATAATGGTAAAGAATCACCTAATAGTTTAAAGAATTAACAATCGGGACTTCTTACGATTGTAGCGCTTGGATTGTAAGGGATCACTATGTGAGAGTTCTTATTTTAATATATTTTTTCTCTGTTTTAACTATAGACCCCTTCAAAAACCTTTCACAATTGCCTATTCGATTATAAGGAATTCTGTTACGAGGATTAAGCCCTTTATCACATACAATTTTAGAAGATAAATACAAAAACTACCATTAACTCAATAAAACTAAATAAGGAAAACCATGTGCACATGTCTTGGTTAAAAGCTAATTTGCATATCTTCCCCACTCCCTTTCTTTTTGGACAAACATATGTAGGAGAAGAGCCCATTTCTCACTCCCTATATCTTTTCCTTGCACCCTATTTTTTGGACAAAAAATAATAGGGACTGGGATCTAGACCAGCAATAATAATAATAAGATGGTCTTTAAAAGCTGTCCCAAGCTAAGGGCATTAATGTCACTGCAGGACACTGCTACTTGGGTTTTGAGGCCATTAAAGAAAGCAAGGTCTGACAAGGACCGTTTGGTAATTTGGTCCTGAGAGATCCTTAGCGGTTAGTGAGTCTTCAACTTCCCTTGTCTGCCAAGAAGCGTTTAGAGAGACAGAGAAAGAGAGAGAGAACAAAGCAAAGGATAAAGAAGAAAACAAACAGAGTTAGAAACAGAGCAAGTTTTTCTCTGTTCTTATTCTTTCCCTCTCTATGTGAGCTTTTTGCTCTGTCACAAATCTTGTTCCAGAGCTCATTTTCAAACTTGATTGTGAGCACTTAGGCTTGGTCTACCTCTGGGTCTCCTTCAGTTTGTTGGCACTTTTTGTATTCTATATGGGTTTTGCTTGAGAAAGCTGTATTCGGTTGGAAATAGAGGAGAATCTAGCTAGAAAATGTCTTGGAAGAGCAAAGGAGAGCTGTCTTCAAGGAGTGTAATATCACAAAAATGGACCCTTTTGCTTTGTCTGGGCAGCTTCTGTGCTGGACTACTCTTCACCAACAGGTATGGACATGTATTATGCTTTCTCTGATTTTTCAGTTTCTGCTCATTTTCAAATGGTAATTGCTTCTGGGTTTTGACAAGTTGGTTAATTTATGCTTTTTCTGAAACAAATTCAATCCTTTCTTGTATGGATTTGTACGTATGTTAAGAACAATTTACTTCCAAATTTTCTATTTTAAGATCTGTATAGTATTTAATATCTTTTTGGTAGCAATTTATAATATCTAATATAATAATTTGATTTTCCTGAGCTGGATTGTTCTGAATTTTCAAGAATTCCAATGCTCTGATGGCATTGGAACGTATTTTGTCATTTGGATTTCATTGTTGAAGTGGGGTAGATCTAAAACGGATTTCTACCATGGGTGTAAGCCATATTAATTTTCTGTGTAAGATGCCATTCCTGCATATTGTATTACTTTGGGTGCTCAGGAGTCAGGGCTAGTCAATTATGGACAACTCTGCAAAAGTTTGTGTGAATTCCATTATCATTTAATAGATGGTTCAGTTTTTGTTTCTGTCTGTATGTATAGGTGAGATATAAATGCTGTTTATGTCATATTTGTGGACCTGAAGAATGCTTCCGACTTTTTAGTTGTCTCATTTTCTCATTAAAGGACAGAAGGCCTCTGACATCTTTTATTCAATATCGTACCTTTAATTTTTCCTCTGGTGGTGGTAACTGGAAGTCCTTGTTTTTCTTTGTATTAGCCACCCAAAACCTCCGTCTAGTCCAAGGCGGCACTTTTTTCTTTTAGTTTATTTTATTATTTGCTTGATAAATTGCAGCTTATTATATGGTGTTCTAATTTTATATAGGCTTCATCCGTTTCAGTGGTTGGTATAGATCATAATTAAACATTCAGTGCCTTTTTTTAAGTAAGTCTTGAATAGTTAACATGGAAGACTTTTTTTTCTTTTTTTTAAAGAGGTACTAGTAACACATTCCTTGGTGTTGAACAAGCTTGTATTTTTAATGTTGTCAAATTTCTTTTTGGTTAGTTTAATAAATAGTTATACATTGAGATACTTTTCTTCATTTGAATTATATCTAAAGTTGTTGCCAAGGAAAGGAAACTTGTTGCTGCAATTTTATGACATTTTTAATGATGAAAGTAAACCGGTACAGGATGTGGACTGTTCCTGAACCTCAGGGTATTGCACGGACAACGGCAATGGAAGCTGAAAAATTGAAATTGGTTTCCGAGGGCTGTGATCCAAAAGCTGTGAGCATCTCCATCCTATCATTGCTTGATTTCTTTTAATTCTTTTTGATAATTTAGTTAAAACGTTTTGTGTTTGTTTATATTCACTGTCTCCTATGTTCCTCATTTTAGTTTCTTTTACATTTTTATTTGCTTGGGTTCCATTAGTTGCATAACAAAGAAGTAAACCATGAATCCGAGGACGTTTTGGGGGAAGTTCATAAGACTCATAATGCTATACAGTAAGTTATGCCTATGCTTACTTATTTGTCCTGATTACCCTTATTTATTTTAAATTTGGTTTTGAAATATTCTGAATGCCACACTTATCATAGTATGTTGATCATAGGACATTAGATAAGACTATTTCGAGTTTAGAGATGGAATTAGCTGCTGCAAGGGCAGCTCAGGAGTCTATACGAAGTGGCGCTCCTTTGTCACAAGATCCAAAGAAGAATGAATCATCTGGGAAAAGAAAGTATCTAATGGTTGTAGGAATTAATACTGCTTTTAGCAGCAGGAAAAGAAGAGATTCAGTTCGTGCAACGTGGATGCCACAAGGTTCATATATTAATTCCTGCTTTCTCCCTCCTGGGTTTTCTTGATTATCCTTGTGCTTTTTTGGTAGCTTATTTGGATTGATATAATCTGATGATCTGTGCTTTTGAAAAACTGGAAAATAGGTGAGAAGAGAAAGAAGCTGGAGGAAGAGAAGGGAATTATTATCCGCTTTGTCATTGGTCACAGGTGGATACTTCATTCCTTTTTTATGCTAATTTTGGATAAATAGACAACATTTATAATTCATAGGTTTGTCTAAAATTGACATGCGGAGCCTATTGTCAACAAGTTACCGAAAACTACACAGCATTTTGTCTGGGAAAGGATCACAGTTTTGGTATTTTATTAGATCACCATCCATTCTAATTGCAGCCACAGCTTAGCTTTTGAATTTCTAGGCAGCAAATCAATGAAGTACCTAATTTTCCAATTAAGAATGCTTAAATTCCTCATCTATAATAGCTGATGATCGCTGAGGCTTTATGACTTGCTTGGCCAATTATGATCTGATCCTCTTTCTTTCAAACTCTTAGCTGTGTGCTCTTACTTCATAACAAGAAAATTCAGTCATTTATGTCCTGAAAGGTCTCCAGGCAATCATAGAGCATAATTGTTTTTCCTTTGGGGGCAAAAACATAAGTCTCTCTCTTGGAGAGAAGGTTTCTCCTCAAGTCAATCTCTCTTTGCTTCTGTTTCCACCTGGTCGAAACGATCAATCCTGGTCCAAAGTCTTGATCGATTCAGCTCTCATTCTCTATCTGGCCGGGTGATAGGTGCTATGCAAATGGTTTCAGGATGCAAATTTTTTTCTGGCTTCTGAATTCCATATGATGGCCATAATAATTACTCTATTAGCTAGAAGCTTAAGAATACATACAAAATGGGTAATCAGTTTTTTGTCATTATTTAGTGCCACATCAGGGGGTATTCTGGACAGAGCCATTGAAGCAGAGGACCAAAAACATGGAGATTTACTGAGGCTGGTAATACTTTCATGGCTTGTTCTTCCTCTGCCACATGTATTATTACTTCAAAAGACGTTTTGTTGTATTCATTCAGGAGAAAGAAAATGTGATGTGACTTTATGTCTTCGTTATTTGTGAGCAGGACCATGTTGAAGGCTACCTGGAATTGTCCGCCAAGACAAGGGAATATTTTTCTACTGCTGTTGCTTTGTGGGATGCAGATTTCTACATCAAAGTTGATGATGACGTCCACGTAAATATAGGTGAGTTAAATTTTTTTTTTCCTCTACTATGATAACAACCTTGTTGGCATATTATATAATCCATAAAAATCCGAATTGCTTAATTTGCATCTTTTCTTATTCAAGAGGTCTACAATCATTAGTTCAAGTCAAAGCTCTGGATTTGTCATTAATGTTCATCATTTGAAGAATATTCATGTCCTGTTAATGCCTCAAAGATCCATATCTGATTATTAGCATGGGTTTTATATTTCCAAATACTCCTGCCGTTTGTTTTTTTTGTAAGTTATATTTTTGTTACATTGTTTCCAATTCATTTCAAATTGCTACAGCCACACTTGGAGAAACTCTAGTTAGACATCGATCAAAACCACGGGTATATATTGGATGCATGAAATCTGGTCCTGTCCTTAATCAAAAGTAAGCCTTTTTCCCCCTGTTTTAGAATTATCTTTTTTTGATGAATGTTGAGAAAGTAATTGACTTCTAGTTTCTTAACTACCCATTTCATCATACAGAGGAGTGAGATACCATGAACCTGAGTATTGGAAGTTCGGTGAGGCAGGCAATAAATACTTCCGTCATGCTACAGGACAGCTCTATGCTATTTCAAAAGATCTGGCGACGTATATATCAATAAATCGGTAAGCCCACTTATCTTTACATGAAGTAAGAGATAGAAGCTAAAGTGTGGATCTAAAGGTTGTCGGCATTATTTCTTGCACTAGTAATGGTTGCCACATGGTTATTTCAGGCATGTCCTACACAAGTATGCTAACGAAGATGTCTCACTGGGATCATGGTTTATTGGCCTTGATGTGGAGCATATTGATGATCGGAGATTATGTTGTGGCACTCCACCTGGTAAGTCCTACTTTCCTTAAAATTTTGAATTGTCTTGCCAATATGGTGTTCTTATTTGGAGAGAAAGGGATAACTTACTATGATGGACCCTGGATGGACCTGTTGAATATTAAATGGCAAACATAAAACCATGTTTGTCCTTGATGGTGATAATTATACTTGTTACCATATTCATAATCAAGCGAGGTTTACCTTGATCTTATGGATTTTACTCCTCTTTACTAGTTTCCACCTTCATTAAGATCGTTATGATATCGACATATTCTTAACTACAAATAGGCTCCAAGGGTGTTTTCATATTAGAATGTTATGAATCATATGTTTGAAAGTGGAGGAAAAGTATATGGTGTTTATAAAGGTGGATAAGACTTATTGACTTCATTCCACTGGCCTGGGGTATCATCTCCATTTAGCTTTGGTCTGTGGTGTGGGACTGAAGGAATACTGAGAAGACACCGCCTTTTATTTGGTTTGATTACAAACTACGAGGATGGGTTTGTGTCACTATATAGTGTTAAATTTCTTATGAACTTATTGCTGCAGATTGCGAGTGGAAGGCCCAGGCAGGCAACGTCTGTGTAGCTTCATTCGATTGGAGCTGCAGTGGTATTTGCAGGTCTGCTGATAGGATTAAGGAGGTCCATCGGCGCTGCGGGGAAGGTGAAAATGCTTTGTGGAGTGCTTCTTTCAGAGAGGCAGCTTAGAGTTCTTCCAAACTCAGGAGGATGATAAGCTAGAGTAATGATGCAACCATAATTTTTTTTTTCCTGTATTTTTGTGAGTATAGAGAATATGTCATTTTACACGAAGAGATAGAGAGAGGGAGAGAGAGAGAGAGAGAGAGAAAGAGAAAGAGTAGAGGGGCTTTGCTACATGGACATTCTGCATTTTAAGAGAGGAGTTTGACCATGGTAGCAGCCAGAAAAGGAAGCGAGAGAGAGTCTCCACCCATTCTTTGATGCTTGGAGGGCCAGTTTGTAAGTTAACATTTCCATGGCTATCAAGCTCCTAATAAATATACATCTTTGGTGGCTTTTGCTGCCTTTCCTTTAATACAATCTCTCATTTTCTGTTTTCCAAGCATGAATTTGAAGAAAGTACTCCCTTGATGATGACCTCTTTCCCTCCATATGTGCATCACTCTGCCATTTCAATGAATTCCTCATATAGAAATTTACCAAAAAATGCCCCTACTCTCTTTGTAAACCTGAAAAAAAAACTCTTTTTTTTGTTCTGTCAAATCAATCAAGACTTTAGTCTAGTGGTTCAAGTGGATTACTAGTTAGGCTGAAACAAATTGTAAATATATATTTACATATTCATAAACTATATGGCAATGAGAGAAAAATAACATCCATACATATCTCAGGAAACGATATAAATGCATTTTAATGTGGACACCAAGTTCTCTTTGAAAACCTGGCCATCATATTGGTGAAGTTTAATGAAGTCAGGGGCATTTGCCAAGCCCAAGAAGGTATAAATGGCATTAGGTAAAGTTGCTTTCCTTGCATTTGTTGCAGAAGATTCGTGTCCAACTGATTGTTGCATTATGAGGGTACTTACAATTTCAACTCAAGGTATAATAGGATCCAATAATCTTAGCGTGATACCTTAGAAAGTTAGTCCCATTGGGTGAATAGATTATAAAAATATTTATTCGTATTAAGTCTCATATTAGTTTTTTATTAAGTGAGATTAGACTTTTATTAAGTGAAATTAGACTTTATAAGTGATTTGTAGATACTCAAATTGTAACTAAACGATTAAATAGGTTCCTTAAACACTGTCAATTTCTAAGCGACCTCAACTTCACATAGCTTCAAATCAATTCTCCAGCTACTGCAAAATATGAGTTATAACCAAAGAAAAGGACATTGTACCCTTTCATTTGTTAATGTTTTTTTAGAGGGCGTTTTTTGTTTGAAAAAGTGTTTTGATGTGCCATAAATGTGAAAAGTTTTAAGTGTTTTGTGTTGGCTAATTTGTTAATGTTTTTATTTTGAAAATAGAAAACAAGAAGGAAAAAGTTTCAAGAGACTGAATAGCTCATGTCTTTGCAAGATATGAATGTGGTTGCTTGAGGTGATGGCCAAACTTCAAGCCATCCACGAAAACCTTTATCTAAACTATTTTCAAAACGTAATTCTTTCTTATGCAATCAGTTTTTTGAGATTTGAAAGGAAGCATACATTCAAAAAATAAAATAAAATTTGGGAGCAAATGACACCAAACAAGCCAAAAAGAGGCAAGAACACAACTAGACATGAAAAAAAAAACAAGGAAACAGAGACTTAAGGGGTTTTAAATCACTAATTGTGACAACAACTATAGAGAGAGACAAAGTGGGAATGCTTCCACCGCCTCTAATAGTAATAGAGACCGCCCATATGGCATAAACTGTCTACTTAACCCTACGATGAACTTTTCAAAAAGACCAAATTGGGATGAGATTTAAGAACCGACGAGCTTCAGATTTGAAGGGGTCCGTCCAGTTACCAATCTAGTAAAATCCTCGGATGGAGGAAGACAGAGATAACGATGAACTTTTCAGAAAAGGCAAAAGCATACATTCAAAAATTCATTAAGGAGTCAAATTTCAGTAAATGTACAATGAGAGATCCACAAAAAATATAAAAAGCTGCAGTGGCAAGTTTTAATCTTTCTCTTAAACACACAAAAAAGGAAAAAAAAAAAAAACACTTCTTTTAAACAGTGTGCCATGGTGTTAAGACCAGCATTCTTCTTTTTCTTCTTCTTCAAAATGACTTTTTTTTTTTTTTTTCCAGAATCACATCACAATGGTGAAGAACTTGTGTTGGACAATCTGTACAGAAGTAGACAATCATAAGGGGAAAAAAGAAGAAAGAAAGAAATGAAGCATGAAACATGACTTACCTTAACCTCCCCAACCCAAGCAGAAAAGAAACAACTTTGAACCCTTGAAAAAAACACTCTTGATATGAGGATTTGAGAGCAGGGGAACGTGATATTGGCACGGCTCAATCAAAAAACAGGGCCCGAAACATTTTGAGCACTGATTTCTTATTGAACCGGACCAATATCCCGTCAAAACTGATCCATTCTCCCACCACCATTTTTGGACCATAGCAGCACCTTCTGCACATCTGCAATAACATAAAACATACAGAAACAAAAGCTGAAAAACACCAATGAAGAAGAATGCAAGCATTCCATGAAGATTTTTTTTTTTTTTTTGTTGGATGAATAACGCAACTGGGTATTCTTCAAATGTGAAGAAATGTGCAGAAATTTAAGAAGAAACTGACAGAGAGATTATGAGTGAGCTAGGAAGAAGGGTGTGGGAGGGAGAGGGGGGAGATCCAGTACAAAGAAAGAGAAAGAGACTCTCATGTCTTAAAAGAAGGTGGAAGTGGCCATAACATGCAAGCAAAAATAGATGGCTAGGTGGTGATGGTGGGAGCATTGAAGAAGCTGCATTTAAATTTCCAACCACCCAACAACAAAGGAAGTTGGAATATTAATTTAACAAGGTACAAGAATCGTGAAAAAGCTCACGGAGACAAATCTGGTGCTTTTAATGTAGCATTTATGGATGATGGAGTAGAGGGGTGAGGGATGTTGGTTTTGTTCAATCAGCATTTATGTGTCAACGGCAACAACAGAAACCTTTGCTTTTTTGTTGGTTTTTTGTACTCAACCTAGCTCCCATGATGCACTTCGTAGGTTCAGTTCTTCAATCTCTTTTGCAACCAATATATATATATATATATATATATATACCAATCGATTTGAGAAGTGCCATATATGCCAGATTAGCTAATCCAATCTATAAAACTCGCCACTTTTTTGGCTCTAATTGTTATCCTTTGCTTTCATGCTCTTTGTCCTGTTGTAGGAGATGCACCTCATCAGCACTTTCTTTTTAACTACTATTTCAAAACAGTTTCCATATTATGGCTGTCTTCTTCCCATCAAAGTGTAAACAGGTCTTGAAAGAACCCGACCACTTTGGATTAATACAAGAGTTAGAAACACGTGGACAACAAATAGAAGTTAATGGGATTCTGAAATCTGCACGGCCAATTTTAGGTTATTGTGAGAGTGAGCAGGCAAGCAAGAAATAGCTTCGATGTTTAAGTCAATTGAAAATTGAGAGCTTGAAAAAGTCTTTCTCCCGGAGAGAGAAAATTAACTTTTTTGATGAATGAATAGTCGAATGACTTGACAAGAGTCTTGTAAGGAGTTTCTCTAATAAATTGACTTGACATTTCACATATCATATTAACCATTAAATTAATGTAGATTGCCACGTGTCAATTCACATAGCTCTGATTTCAATAAAATATGAACTGTTACGTGAGTTTGAAAACAAAAATATAACAAAAGTTGCAATACTCCAAATATGACAATAAAGAGAGTAATTCAACAAGTTTCATGGTTGATGCTAGTTTTGCAAAGCAATACAATATATATATATATATATATATATATATATATATATATATATATATATAAACAGATTTTGGTCACAATCTTTAGAAAATTAAATCATACATAAACGTTAAGGACCATCAAGATTTTTCTGTACATGTTAGTTTCAAATTCATTTTTTTCACTTTTTTATTTATTTATTTATTTTTAGGGTATTTTATTGAGTTCATATATATATAAGATTTTACTCAAACTATTTTGTAAAATATTTATCTATGAGACTAAAACTATTTATATTCTAAATACTATTTTAATATTTAACAGTATAGTGCAATTCAAAATATGAATTGGGCAACAGAGGGTCCCAAAAATTGGACGAGTGGAATTACTGTCCAGATATTGCTCAGATAGTCTGAACATGTAAAGAGCCCACCTATCCTCTCACGTTAGCTGTCTCTAACCCAATCCCAATCCCAAAATTCTTCTTTCAAAGGCATAGAGGAGAGGAAAGGACTGGCCGAAAGATTTATGCATATGAGTTGGCATTGTCTAGGCCAGCATTTGAAACATCACCTTAAATCTATGTTGGCCGTCACATTCTGGAGTGTCATTGGGGGCAACAATGGAGTGAAGAAAAAGAAAATCAATGTTCAATCACCTTAATGGATGGGGACCTAATATTCAAACAGAATCTGTGACAACAACGTTAATTATTTTGTTTTCCGGTATGTTATAAAGATAAATACATTAACAAACAATTAAAACACAACATTATTCAATTAGAGAAAAAAAAAAATTAAAACACAAAACACTTAAAAAACGTTCTCGCCAATATGTCAACATTAAAAAAACACTTTTTCAAAAAAAAAAAAAACACTTATCAAAACATATTAACAAACATACTCAAATCTTTAAGAGAATTAGAAGAAACCCACCACCTGAAGAAAAAAAATTCTGTCTGAACCTGAAGAAACCCACCACCTGGACTCAAAGGTTGAGGCCTATTGAGCTTGGCCCATGGGCCAACTGATCGGTCGCAGTTAGATATGTGACTGAACCTAAAGGAACCCAACACTTGGACTCAAAGGTTGCTTTCCCATTTTTGGTTATGGGTCACCCAGGGGACTTCTGTGTATACCGGTGCCCCGGTGGGGCTCCACTTGAGACCCTCCTAAGTAAAATGTTGGTGGAGTAGCCTTTGAGTTCTATGGGTGACAACAATTTCACATAGTGGATTGTACTACTTCAACACTATCATTGCTGAGGCATTGTCGGGTGGCTTTCAAACCTTAACTAAGGGGGATTGACTTGCTTCATTGGCTTAAAGGGGTGGTTCAGCCGCTATCAGAGATGATTTGTTATCTTACACAACAGGATAATGATATAAAAGATGATAGGACAAGAGTTTGGCACTTGTGAAGAGGTGACCGACGAGTTGAAAACTTGCACAACGGGATAACGACGTAAAAGATGATAGGACACGAGTTCGACACTTGTGAAGAGGTAACTGACGAGTTGTAGGAGAGGCGGCGGTGGGTGGTTAAGTGGTTGAAAATGAGGTGTGGAACTATTTTTGACCTAATATATGACCTGTAGAATTTGGGTCATTAAAATTACAACATCTCTATAATATCAATATCTTAGATATTGCACGGGATCGCAATCTATATAATCTTATCCGGCCCAAAGTCACATATTTAGACGATAAAAATAGGTTGGAAGGATTGGCTTGTGATAAAGTTCTATCACAGAAGGAAGGTGAGATGCATTCGAACATGGCAATCTGGGTTCATAAATCATAAGGCCAATGGGTCTTTGTAAAGTAGAGGATTTTTTATTTTTTATTTTTTTTATTTGTTATAAAATGTTTGAAATAGCGAAAAAGGTATAATTTGAACTTAAAAACTAGAGTTAATTATAGAAATTATATCTCATTAACCCTAATCAAATCTTACAGATTCTATCACACTCATTAAATCTCTTCTAAGTTAAAAAGGAAAAATAAAATAAAAATGCATATACTATTATTCCTTGCGTCTTAGCTTATGATGCATAAAATCTTAACCTGGATTAGACGCCCTTTAATTACTAAAAAAGCTACTCACCATTTGTTTTCATAAAGTTAAAATGCAAAGGGTGAGTTTTATAAATTAGATTTAATTTTAGAGATATAATAGCGTATACGATGTAAGGTGAAATTGAGAGAATTAAGGCTTTGATGTATGGACGCAGGTCATAGGTGAGAATTAAGATGGTTCGGCCTAGAGTCATCGTCCACACATCAAAGCCTTTTCTTAACTACATATTTGATTGATTATTTAATTGCATACAATAATTTATTTATAGAAAATGAGTTTGAATGTTATATGTCTCTTTTACTTCTACATTAACAACAATCATAACCCAAATCACTTTAAATCAATAAACGATTTAGTTAACAAAAAGCTTTGATGTATGAATGTAGGCTATTGGCCGAACCACCTTAATTCTCGTCTATCTCTCTCTCTACTATCTTTAAATTACGAAACTTTACAAATAAAAACCAGAAACAATTTTTTTAGTTGAATGTTGAATAGGATTATAGAATTTAACATTTTTCTTATTAAATTACTAATTCTACTTAGCCAATGAATGGATCCTATCAACCCAGTCAATTAAGTCACCTAGCTACTGGTCAAAGTAATGCTACATAACACATAAATATTCTACAAAGTTGACTTACAAAGTCTAATAATCAATAGATTTTTTTTATAAAATAAAGATGGATCTAAATACGATTTGATTATGCTCTCAAATTTAATGGTTGATTTATTTAATTTATAAGAAAATATGAGTAAAATATGAAAAACTTATTGACCCCTAACATTTTTCTTTTAGAATATTGTATTGAATGTGGCTAGCAGTATTACTAACTGCGAAAGTGAAAAAAAATAAATAAATAAAAAGAAAGTAAAAAGGCATGAACGACGTAGTTTTAAGCTTAAAGCGTCGAATCGAAGATGTTTATTAAAACGAAATCGTTTTGCCAATGCTGCAAACTTCCTATATAAGAAAGGGTCTTCCACTCTTCGTTTACTTGCAGTGCAATTTGTCCCTTTCGCTCTTTTCTCGGCTCTGTTTTGGGGATCTCAACCAAAACCCTCTCATTCTCTCTCCAATTTGGTAAGATTTTATTTTTATTTTTAAATGATTTGGTTTGATCGAGTGCTCTCCAAATGGCAAACCCTGATCTGTTTTTTTATATATATTTTGTTGCAGAATTTTGTCGCCATGGCCAAGAGTTCCTTTAAGATGGAACACCCTCTTGGTAATTCGTTTTTATTTTGTTTTATTGTTACTAATTTATTTATTTATTTATTATTAGTAAATTTCAATAAGAAAATTTTAATTTTAATTTTTTTTTTTTTTTTTTGTCTTCTGGTCTAGTTTATTGGTAGGCTTATTTCTGATATTTATGAATTTGTGTCCTCCAAATTTTGGATTTTTTTAAAGTTTTGCCACCTGGGTTTTCTGCAATTGTCAAATTTTGGTTAAAATTTTTGTAAAATTCAACAAAAATGCTTTATTTATTTCTTTGGACACGAGTTCATGGAAACTTTTGTAAAATTTTAGCATTTTCAACCTGTAGACTGTGTTTGGGTATGAATGAGAATTGTGAGTTCTTTTATTTTTGTGCTTAAATTATGTCGTGTAATGCTTGTTTTGCAATTGTACAACCATTGGGGGATTATCCTTTGATATGTGTTAATGTTTGTGTTCTTCTATATGCCCAGAAAGGAGGCATGCAGAAGCTGCTCGCATCAGAGAGAAGTACCCTGATAGAATACCAGTATGATTGTTCTTTTTTTGTGTGTGTGTGTGAGTTTTAGTTTTAATTCTAATATGGGGTAAATGATTGTGTGGTGTAGGTGATTGTAGAAAGGGCTGAAAAGAGTGATGTGCCTGACATCGATAAGAAAAAGTCAGTTGTTCTTAGCTATTGTTTTACTACTTTGCAATATGTATGATATCTTGATATGTTGTAGAATCAGAAAATGCTTTCTTCTAGAAAGATTGTGCCTTTCTTTATTGCTATTTTTACTCTGTGATTCAAGTGTTTTTTGGACTCTGCTGTTTCTGGATGCTAGAGAACATAAAGTAATGTTTGATGGAAAATGTTGATGAATCATTTTGGGTGTGTTTGGGAGTGCGTTTTTTAAAAAATAATCTGCGATTTTAAACTAAATCGCAACTTTAGGGTGTTTGAGATTGCGATTTTAAAAACGCAAATTTTAAAATCGCAAAAAAATCTGCGATTTCCATAAGCTGATTAGAGGGTGCTTATTTGAAAAAAGTGCGAATTTAAAACAAAATCACGATTTATATTAAAAAGATATTTGGCGCAATAGTTACCTTTTTTAGAACGAGAATGAAAAAAATACCAAGAATACCCACCTAAAATATATTTAAAACCATTCTTTTCTCTTTTTTTCTGTATTGTTCATCCTTATTGGTAATTTGGTCATGAAACCGCAATTATATGCTAATGTTATCCAAACATTCAATTGATAAAAAAAGTACTTTTTAGTATGTTTTACCAAACGCCTGTGCGATTTTAAAAAGTAGCGATTTTAAAAACACAATTTTTAAAAACACAATTTTTAAAATCGCACTTATTGAAATCGCATTCCAAACGGACCCTTTATCAACAATGTTAAGAACTCTACTAGGTTTCTGAAAAACAAGTCCTATATCCTTTTCGCTGATGCTATTATCTGCTTGCTACTTTAAGTTACATTACTGATTGTTTGTGTATTTATTCTCTATTTATAGTGTACTCACTTCTATTTTTCTCAGCATTAATCCCTTTAAGATATCAAGAATTATGGACATTTTTAATGTGTTTTAAGAGTTTACTAGTGGGGACACAAGTAACAATTGCATAAATTGATTCTAGTTTTTGTTTAGATCTTGAGTGGATTTAGAACATTTGTGTCCATCTATTGTTTGTTTACTTTCCATGCATTTTACATTCTTTTTCATTTATCGAAAATCTGAACCCCCCCATTTTGATGAATCTAGATATCTGGTTCCTGCTGATTTGACTGTTGGTCAGTTTGTGTATGTGGTCCGGAAGAGGATCAAGTTAAGTCCTGAGAAGGCTATATTCATCTTCGTCAAGAACATTCTACCACCAACCGGTAACATAAAAGTCACTATTTTTTATTATCAATTTATTGCACATTCATTATTGATTTTATAATTTTCACTATGGTCTGTTATTGCCAGCGGCTATGATGTCTGCAATTTATGAGGAAAATAAGGATGAAGATGGGTTCCTTTATATGACCTACAGCGGGGAGAACACCTTTGGGTTGTGCTGAAAACGTGTTTTACCCACATCAATGTGAATAGGACTTGCAAAAGAATATGAAAAGAGGATGGAATTTTAGATTTAGATGTAAATGCTCTACAGTTTCTTATGCTCAATGTTCTTGGATCAATGACTCTCTTTTATGTTAGTTTGATGTTCGCTGTTAAGTTACCACGGTTTGGATCAATGACTATTTTTAGCAATTGAAATGTTTGTGTAACTTTATGAATGTGTCTCTGTATTTCCGGGAAATTCTAATGTGGTTCCCGTTCCAATTATGCTTGCTGGGAAAAAGAACAGACATCTGCCATCAAAATGATGAGCTTTTGTTGAGATTGATGCCTGTTTTGCCATCTCTCTGGATTTGGCTTAGGTGCCGTATAAAAAATCCTGTAGGAGATTTCATGTAATTTTTTCGACCATCTATGTAATGTCTATGTTATCCCCGTAACCAACTAAGAGCTATCCGTCGTTACGGTGGAGCTCACTAGCAGTGCCATGGTGCTATGTCAATGAAACGGAAGTTGCACAATATTAATAATGTACATCCATAAAGCATGATATTACTGAAGAGTTAGGAAAACAACTAATCAAATGACAAAGTTTTGGCCCCAAGTCTTCTTCATTCATCCAAGGAGAAATCTTTGTTCATTTAGAAGAGGCCTTTTTCTGGCAATGATTCTTGACCCATTTAATCCCCGCCGAGGTTCCGCTCTTCACCTTTTGGGCGCCCACCGCTGCGGCTGCCTTGGCCTTGACAAGTCCGGCTGAAGCGGCGGCCTTCGCCTCCACCATCCTGCTGCTGCTGCCGTTCCCTACCTTGGTCATGAGCTTGTCATCATAATCTCTGTCAGCAGAGCCGTCTGTGCCCCATTGATCAGCCCAGCTTGGTGCCTTGCTTCCCATGTTATGAGTTTTTGTTCAACTAATGGAAACCCTTTCAGATTTATGAAAACCATAAACGAGCATCAGCCAGTAAGTATCAACTCAAATGATGTTTCTTCTTTACGTCAAAAAAAAAAAAAAGAAAAAGAAAAAAAGAAACAGAGTGGAGGATAAAGTCATGGGTTTAAGATCGAGTGCAAAATGGGGGGAGGATAAAGACCTGCTTTTTAAGATCAAGTAGATGCATAATTATTTTCTATCTAAGTGCATGCTTAACTTATTAATTAAAAAAAAAAAATCATAAACAGTTGAATTGCATACAATCCAAGCAACCTTGGAGAGAGGGGGATTGCAGGACTCAGTTGTCTTGAACAGGTAGGCTCCGTAACCCCCTCTCTATAGGGTTGTTTGAATTGCATTCAATATGGACAATTAGTTTGTTATGGACTTGAATATCAAGTCCGGATAGTTTAAGATATATTTTTAGAAGGAGTTTGAAACTCTTTCAAACCAAGGGTTTGTAAATAAACTTTTTGATAAATGCTATTTTGCATTCTCCAAGTATACAAGCCGACATGACAAGCTCAATCTACCATTGTTTTTTTTTTTTTTTTCCCCTTTTTATTTAAGATTAATCTAAGAGTGGATTAAGTATGCCACATCAATGGACTATATCTGAAAAAATGCTAGGAGAATACAAAATAGCATTTATCATATTTTATTAGCACTACTTACATCCAACAATAAGACTCCTAATATATCGAAGTACAAGAGAAATCAGCTTCTAATTCAAACATTCCAAGAGATTATCTTAGTTGGAATTCAAATGTAACATGATAAGGCATTTCAAATGCAGTGTGTATTCTACTTGTAACCACCTTTACTTGACAAGTATTAACTCTATTAAACTGAAATACTTGAGAGCAATTAAAACATGATCTTCAATGGATTTCTGAAATACTTGAGACCAATTAAAACAAGATCTTCAATGGATTTCTAATCTTAAGAGGACTCTAACACATGCCTTGCTAGGCATTCTTATCCTATTAAACATTTTTCTTAGTGTGTACCTGAGAATATGCATGCTTCCTGGTAAAATTGTGGGGATCAATGTGAGAAACAACAAGGTGGGGTCTCAATCAATATGGATATTTATGGTTTTAAAAAACGCAGCTAAGCGTTTTTTAAAAAGAATCGTA
This sequence comes from Corylus avellana, assembly GCF_965113065.1. Lineage (NCBI taxonomy): Eukaryota > Viridiplantae > Streptophyta > Magnoliopsida > Fagales > Betulaceae > Corylus > Corylus avellana. Next base: position 2,983,971 of record NC_142494.1, on the reverse strand, counting down.
GTTTAATCTTTACAATCGAGTATAAAAAAAATGTACCCTCTTGCTAAACACATATTTTTTACATTATTTAACTTTTGATATGCCAAATCGCAGTGTCAAACACAATCTATGTATATTCATAGATGATAGATATAACATGCAAGGGATTCATTGGGCTTCTACTCATCAATCTCAACATTCACAGACCACCCTCGTTCACACAAACAGAGAGAAAATTGAGTGCATTGATGTGAAGATTGGTGAGTTGGTTGGGAGAAAGTAATGTCAATCTCCATACTCACAAACACAGTTAAAACAGATGAGTACCCCACAGAGAGAGAGAGAGAGGGAGAGAGGAGATGAGTACCTTGATGTGAAGAACGGTGAGGCCCAGAGAATTGTGAGCAGTGTGGGAGCTTGGGAAAAGTAATGAGAAAAATGCAAGCATAGGGGGGAGTTGGTGGGGTTTAAGTGGAAGGATGGTGCTCACTTTTCACTGCCTTCCAACCTGGCTTGCCTTTTACTCCTGTAAGCTGACGTGTATCTGTGCTGTTTTCATACCATCTTGGGCTCCAATTTCTCTCCCTTTCCACCTTGTAAGTTGTAAGGTAGCCATTTATGGTACTTTTTTTTTCCCCTTTTATTATTACTTTTTAAATTTTGTTTTCTTGCATTTAAGAGCATTCTCATCTCTTCATTTCTCAGTAATTTTAAAGGACTTACTTGTATCTTACTAAAAATAATGTGATTATTAAAATCACTATTCGATCAAAATTCAATAATGATCAATCACAAGCCCAATTGTGATTTTAATAACCACATCATTCTTAGTATAACACAAGTAAGTCACCTAAAATTACTCTCATTTTAGTTATTACAAAAAAATAAATAAAATAAATAATCTACTTTTGTTAATCATTTAGATTATTTAAAGTAGCCTCGCCGAATTTATTATCCAAAATAACTAAAACAATCACGTTTCTTTAATTTAATTATTTACTTTTAATTATTTAGCTATCCTTATTCATTATTTCATTTAAAGCATTATTTTTTAAATATTTCTTTATTCTTTCTCTAATATTTATACTTTTTAATATTTGTTTTTTCTTTAGGGTTACATTTTTGAAAAGTTTGTCTTATCTTAATGGTCATATTTTAACAAAATTCGTATTTTCCTAAGTCATATTTGTCAAAAAATATGTCTATTCCCAACCAAAGTTTTAAATATAAATAAGACCATTTCCTCTTCAATTTTCATCCATCTCTACCAAAGTTTATTTTCCATTTCATTCATCCAATTGAAGAGAAATGAGCAAAATGGAGTATGTGAGGAAATAGTTTTTTTTTTTTTTTTTTTAAAAAAAAGGAGAGAAATTTTATTGATTTTTTATTCTCTTGTGAGTGAATAGTGCACATCAAAGTTGTTGAGCACCTTGACTCACCAAATCAAAATCAGCAATTTGGTGAGGCTAATGGATAAGGTTGGTTTTTTATTTATTTATTTTATTTTTTTTGCATTTTGCCTCAATTTTTATTATTTTATTTGAATATTATTTCCTAAAAAAATTGAGAAAAGAGATAATTATATAAAATTTGGCTAGTAGAATGAGAAGAGCAATGTTGAAAATTACATTTTTATCCCACATTTTATCTCGTAACGTTGATGTGGCAATCATAATCAATAATTGGATTAATCTTTGTTAGAAATTCAAGAGTTAATTAAGATTGCTAGTGTGACACTAGTAATCTTAATTAAGTTAATGTCACAGATTTTGTTAGTGTGACACTGACTTAAAAATGACACGTGTCATAATTTTATTGGCTCTAACGCATCACATTATCGGCATAACAGTGATCTCTGAGTTCATTTTGAAATCACTTAAAACTAATTGGTTACTAGGTAAATCATATGTGCTGATTTTATAATTTTCCCTAAGTTTGGCTAGCAAAATAAAAATGCTTTATACGGTATTTATTTAAAATTTTATAAAAAACGATTAGGCCTAATTGCCTAAACGCGAAAATCTCTGCCAGTTAATATTAGCGAAGGAAGGTTGTGTTTTATAGGCATAAGTAAGATGCTTTCGCTGATAGGACATCTAAGCTGGAATAGCTCAGTTGGCTAGAGCGTGTGGCTGTTAACCACAAGGTCGGAGGTTCAAGCCCTCCTTCTAGCGTTTATTCTTTTCTTATTTTCTGCCACCTCAATAATATGAGAAGCCATGTACGCAGAGGACCATATAGAAGTTAAACCCTTTTTTTTTTTTTTTTGAAAGGAAATAATTTTATAAAAAATATGTTGACCGCATAAGTCATAAGTGTTTTACCATAGCATATGCATTCATAGGAATAAAATCTCATAAGAGTTATGAGCCATATTACAGTGTAATAATTCTTAATTGACTAGCGGTCACGCTTCATGAAACCAGGGTCATTAGTTTGAATTTTTCGCTTCCCTTATGTAGACATGTTAAAAAAAAAGTTTTATATTCAAGACTTTCTATATTCTTCTAAACATTTAATTCAGATTGATGTGGAGCACATTGGAGACAGATTTTCCATCTTTCTAGTAATTGAAATTGACATTGCCATATTGGAGAAAGTTAGACATGTTGGACTTTCATAAATGTGAAAATGTGAAAGTAAACAAGTGGACATTCCAAGAATTTATACAAGTTGAACAATTTATGATGTTGGGGGCTTAATTATTAACTTTCATGGAAAGTCTATTCTTTATGAATGTGAATTGTACACATAGAAGAAATAGAATGACTATATGTTGTTCGCAAGGGGTAGCTTAATCGGCTGAAGATTATGCTTCATGAAGCGGGAGTTACTAGTTTGAATCCCCTCCCCTCGTCTTGTGTGGACATGTCAAAAAAAAAAAAAAAAAAAAATGACTATATGTTTAGACTCAATAAATTACCATTTTCATGTGTGAGATTTTTTAAGGCCCTAATATTGTAAAATTATTTTCTTGACCATAATTGAGGGCATTAATTAGATATTATTTATGAACTTCTTACCATATTAGAGTTTTAAAACGTTTTACCAACATGGAAAGAACCTATATTGTACAATTATTAATTGGAATTTGGAGGCCTTAATTCGAAGCTATTTATTAAATTTTTACCATGTTGGAGCCTTTAACTTTTATTGTACAATTACCTTAATGGTTAATTGTGGGCCTTATGTTTTTATACTGGAATTATACAATCATTTGGGTATTAGGCCTTGAAGATTGTTTTGGTTAGTATGAACTTTAGCTTGAATGATTAAAGTTATCAAATACATAAGAACACTGGTTCGGTCTAACAACTCTGTTCTGAAACAGGACACCAAACAATGATCTATTCCTTAACAAGATGAGTGCAAATTTATTTTGTCTCTTTCAAATTGTTACTGTTAAAAAAAAAAAAAAAAAAAAATTGTTCCTGTGAATTGAAGCAATGCATATATTCAGAAGATTTCTTACCCCTTTTATCTCTGTCCAGATCCATATCAAACAAACAAGAGGGCAACTTTAATATACATGCCCATCTCAGTACTAAATATCTTAAAACACAAGTTAAACTTCATAAAGAAACATCTTTTCTTTGTTGTAGTTGAATGCATAATCATATCCAAATTCCTTCTTTATCAGCTTTACCAAACCACAAGTAACAGAACAACATATGCATAAAGTAAAGATACGATATGCATATCAATTTTGACTGTGGGTGTCCCAATTGCGAGGTAAGTATCTCAAATCTTGTTCTTTTCTCTCCCTCTCTTACCATTCTTCAACCTCTTGGCTTTGGAAAGGCTTTCTTATATCCCAAAGCCTTATTGCCCAAGGAGCATGCCATAAAATCCACTCTTCATCCCCTTTGTCCATTTGGAATGCTCATTGGATTCCTTCACTTCCCTCTTTTATTCCCTCCTCAAAAAATCTAGTCACGTCTCCCACTCCATGCTCTCTGTCCGGGATCTTTTTTCCTTAGATTCCTCTTAGAATCTTCCCCTTCTGAACTCCCTTTTTGAGACCTTCAGTGTTAGAGAAATTCTAAAAATAAAAATTGGTCATTTCACTTTTTCTGATTTCCTTTGGACCCTTTCCTCAAATGGCATTTTCTCTTCCAAATCAGCTTTTAATCTTATCAATAGCTCTAGGACAGTTTCGGCCATCTCTCCTTTAGAGCCAAAATCATGGAAACTCTTATGGAAGTTGCAACTTAATAATAGGTTGAAACTCTTTTTGTGGAAAATAGCTTGGGATATAGTCCCTTCAAAAGCTCGTCTAAACATCTTTCTCAATATTCCTACTTCTGACTTGCTTTGCCCTCTATGCAATTCAGATGTGGACTCCCTGCCTCACTTATTCTTTAGTTGCATTTTTGCTAGGGTTGCCTGGAGGTCATCCTTTTGGCCTCTTGTTTCTCAAAATTGGTACAACCTCTCTTTATCTAGTTGGATCAAGGGCATCCTCTCCCCTCATCTCTCTTTTGGTATTCTCTCTACTGATGCTCACTTTTTCCAAATTTTTTATGCTGTTCTTTGTGATCTTCTTTGGTTTAACAGGAATAAAGCTCATCACGATGGTATTATCCCTGATATCATGGGATTAGCAAACTTTATCAAAAAGACAACTCTGGAGCATTTTTTAGCTTGGAAGGCCGGGTCTCAGCCAGTTAAAGGGAAATGGTCTCCTCCTCCTACTAGATCCTTTAAAATTAATTTTGACACAGCTATCAGGGATAACTTCTTAGCCCAATTTGCTGTTTGCTGAGACTCCAACGAGTGCACCATCAAGGTTGTCTCACAAATTAATCCTGCATGTGATCCAAACTATGGAAAGGCTCTTGCAGCATGCCTTGCTTCAACTTTAGCATCCTCTCTACAACTTCAACATTTCATTTTTGAAGGGGACTCCCTTGTGGTCATCTTTGCTCTTCAACATCTAGCCATTGTTCAAGATTGGAAGTTTGCTAACGTCATTGTAGATTCCATCTCTTTCATCCCAGCCTCCTCCACTTGGGAGGCTCAAAAAATACACAAAAGTGCCAACTTTTTCGCTTCCCATGTAGCGTATTGGGCCGTGGCCAGAGCTCATTCTGACTGCATTCCCACTTACTTTCTTCCCCCATCATCTCTCCCCATTTGAAGTGGCAAAGATCCACCTCCCCCTTAATTTCAATTTTCAATTTCCTTGTAGTTTGTTGGTTTATCTAGTTTTTATTGAAAGTCCGTTTACAAAAAAAAGAAAAGAAAGTAAAGATGCGATATATGGTAGTGAAAATCATTTTTATCTAATGATAATTTTAACTGTCACATCAAGGAAGGAGTGGTTGATAGTAAATTCTCTTAGTAATAATCCATTTGTTATTCTCTTAGAAAGCAAAATTTGACAAGAAATTTACCTTGGGATGTGGGATTTTTAGAGTTATTTTCTTTGGCCCAAAACCCAAAAGGAGTTGAATGTCCAATGTACTTTTGAGGCATAGATTAGGCCATGATATTCTGCCAAATTGTATTTAAGCCCATGGAAAGGAAACAGATGCATAGGGTCCACATAGTGGAAAATTATGGGGGAGGTAGGTTTTGGATATAAATATACTTCTCAAAAGTCCATGTCTACCAAATTTTAACCTCCTCTCTCCTTCCCACATCACTCCATAAACACCCCACCAAAGATGAAGGCAGATCCAGTGTGGGTTTGTTGTTCACATGTCCTTATCTTGATCCTTTGGTTGGCAGAAAGGTAAGAGAGAAAATCCCACCTAAATTTTTACTTTAAAAAGTTTGTATTGTCATGTATTTATTAGAATTTTTTCTTAAACATCATGCTGTTTGTATTCGTGAGTCGTGACGACTATATGCCGTCGCAACAATTTTTAAATTATTAGTGACTCATCGCTATTAAATTGGTTGCTAAAAACCAAAATTCTTGTAGTATTTTTATCACAATCTCAAACACGCTCCAAATATTGTTTGATGTGAATTTGGGATACAATTCCTTGCAATTTTGTAGAAAAAGTTGTTGGAGTTGTGAGAGAATCCCTGGTACGAAGTAGAAAAGTCTTACTTGTAGATCTCAGCAATTCAATCTGACAACAAATATAAAAGAATCTTATGATGTTAATATAGCATCAACAAAGACCAAATTGTCATATTAACAATGTCATTCATTAATATAATATAGTTAGGCTCCAAACTATTAACTTAAATTTTTTTATTATATTGTGGTCTTATTTAAGTATTTTCAAAGATATTAATTTCTCAAACAAAACGTTTATATCTTATTCCTATATTATTATTTTTTTTAATAGAAAAAATACTTCTCTATTTCTAACTCGATTAAAAAATTAAAAAAGCATAAGGGGATTTGGGAATGTCCTTCTTAGATTCCTCCAAAACTGATATGGTTTTAAAATTATTATCGAATTTGCGATAAATTATTATTAAATTTTGATTAAATAATAATTTTAAAAATGAGATTAATTTTAAAAGAACATAAAAAAAAAGAAAACATGAAAGTGACATTTAACGTTAATCATGATACCTTAGAAATCCCCTCAAATCTATCTATTGCCCATTTCTTGCAAGCACATCCACATGTGAGTAGGTGTATAACTTCCACCCGTTCTTTCTAATCAGGTCCACCATGGTACTCCATCTAATGGATATGATTAATTTTTTTTTTTTTCCCCAAAGCATATACTGGATACAGTAATTTGTTATGGTTACCTTAAATTAGTGTTCTACCTAATCTTTGATAGTTGGTGTACTGGTACATGTTGGGAAAATTACAAGAGATGGAACCTAAACATGTGACATTTTTGTCTTTCTTGGTGATGCATCGATGGACACTTGCTCAGTAACCATTATACTTTAAATTATGATAATGTCTTGACCGGGTCTTGATGGTGACTCAGTGAAGTCCTAGCGAGGTCTCGGTAATGTTTCAGTTGGATCTGTCGATCTGAAAATGAAATGTCCAAACTAAAAAAAAAAATGATTTAAAGTTTTCAAAAATGAAAGCCATTTTACAGAAATTAAATAAGCTTTTTCGGTCAAACCGAAAACATTTTTTGTTGACTATTATTTTCCGTCGCACCAAACACTCAAAAACTCATAAAATGCAAAAACAAAGAAAGCCTTAAATTTTAGAGAAGGTGATTGCAAAAGCAATGATAATTAAGAGAATTATGTGAAGTTTTTCTTTCTATGAGCAAGGGTTTGTAATAGAGAGTCTCCTACCTGAATCTTAGTAATTCGATAGTAAATATGAGAGAGCCTTTATGAGGTTAACCTACTTAAATAAGGGTTGAACGGCCTAAAAATTACTCAAACAGATGAGTTCTATAAAGACTTTTTCACATTTACTATTAGAATTACAGGCAATCTCAACAACAAAACTGTTAAAAATCCCAAACACTGTTTGGCAACCCCTTTCCCTCTTCCCCCAACACTATTCACGCTTTTTTTTCTCAAAAAAATTAACATCAAAATATTCTTACTTTTTTTATTTTTTATATCACATTATTCACTTTTTACTACTATTTAAATAAAAGAATTATTACAAAATAAAACTTTTTAACTTTTATATACTAAAATTCTTACTCTTTTTTTCTTTTCTTTTTTTTCCACGTAAATTCACGTCACAATAGAATAAAAAAAGAAAAAAAGAAAAAGAAGAAGGTTTGTCAAACACTTGGATTCTTCTCTACCAAAAAAGAAACCCCCCTCTCACCTCTCCTTCTGTTCAATCAACTTTTTATTTTGTTGGGGACCCAGGACGACCTTGGTTGGTATGTCATCATTTCAGTTACATCACCCACCTCTTAAAGCAAAGGGCATCCACTAGTCTCTTCAGCTCCAACACACACAGAAGGCAGAGAAAATGGGTGGAGCTGGAAATGAAGAGAAAGCAGTGGTAGAGAACAGGGAATGGTACTTGGCGGCCTACGCACCAGAAGGTGTTCCAACCTCCGATCATCTCAAACTCCGTACTGTCCCTCTTTCGCTCGCCGTTGATTCCATCCCCGACCGCCATGTCGTCGTCCAGAACCTACTCATCTCCGTTGACCCGTATCAACGTACCAGACTCACTGGTCTTGACGAAGGCCTTTACTTTCCTCAGTTCAAACTGAATGAGGTATTTTAAACAATTATAATATAATTCTCTTCAGATTTTCACCAATTATTCATTTTTTATTTTTTATTTTTATAACATTACTAAGTTTTTCACCAATTATTAGCAAGTATGCTACTACGGATCCGGCTCCCCTAGAATTCTAGTTTCTGAAATTTTATATTCAAACCATCTATTTTCATCCAAAGTCATTATCCAGCCATGTATTCCAATACTACAAAAATAATAATAAATTTTTAATGATATTAATAATTATTATTATTTTATTATTTTATTAGTAATGAGACACGTGGCAAGATAATAACTCTTGAATAAAAATGAATAGCTTAGATCTGAAATTTCAGAAACTAGAATTCCCTTAAGAATTTCAGGAATGCGAATCCTGATACTACTTGCTAAGTGAGATAAAAAACTGCTAAAAAAAAAATTGAATAAAATCAGATATAATTAGTCTTGTTTGTTAATATTTTTTAATTTTTAAAATAAATTTATTAACAAACACCGGAACGACAACCACAACAATAATTTGAGCTTCCCTAGTAAAAAATTCTCTTTTACCGCCTTCAATAAAAATTTGATACATTAGATAAAAACACCAAATTCAATAGAAATAAAAATACCGTATTTTGAATTCAAATCAATTATACGAACCTTTTCATTCGTTCCAGCTAAACACCTACAACCTACTACTACCAAACCTCCCACTCATCTTTGACCACTCAACACTGAAGTTTACAAAACCAACTAAGTCGATAGATCTGGTGGTGGTTTTATTAATGTGTAATTTGTCGAGAGAAAAAATATATATTATTTTTGAGTATTTGAAGTCGAAGTGCCTTATTCAAATTAGAGAGCGAAAAATACTTGGTTTACACCGAGACCCAATTGCAGTATTTTTACTTTTATACCATGTCATGATTATTTTTTTTCAAACTAAAAATAAAAAACACCCAAAAACACATAAATTACCTTACACTAACTTGTAAACGTTAACCTAAAAATTCAAATTTATAGATTTTAGTAGTGTGATTTTGTTTTATGATACTTTTTCTCTTCAAAACAAAACCATTAGTGTACAACCCAAACACAAAATATTAATTATTTTTATATCATATATATTTTTTAAATAATAATCTAAAAAACATTAAAAAAAAGTCAATTATTATCTATAAAATAACGTGGGTTTTAGAATATATGATTAGGCTGAAAATGACATACTGTTTCTTAAATTGAGAATATCTATCTTCTTTTCTTAATTAAATAACTATTTCTCACCCTAATTTTTTATTAAGATTCTATTTAAGAAAAGGCTTGTATATGTTAAAAAATTGCAGGCGATAACTGCATTTAGTGTTGGAAGGGTAATTCGGTCAAAAGACAGTAATTATAAGGAGGGTGATCTTGTCCTTAATCCTTTCTCTCCGGTTGCTGAGCATTATGTGGTTCCAGCCGAGTTGCTCATACGGAAGGTTGATCCTTCATCTGGGGTTCCGCTGCCAGATTTTCTCAGTTCTCTTGGTAATATTTTCTTTCTGGGATTTCTTTTTCGGGGTTTTTTCTTGGAATTATTTATTTAAGCTTAAATTTTTATCCTTTAAAGTTATTTGTTTTATGTATTACAGGGGTACCAGGTTTTGCAGCGTGGGTGGGGATAGAGGTGCTGGGAGACCTAAAGCCAGGGTCAAATGTGTTTATTTCAGCGGCGGCTGGAGCCGTCGGAATGTATGCCGGACAATTGGCTAAGCTCAAAGGTTGCCGGGTCATCGGAAGCACCGGTTCGGATGAGAAGGTATGTGATGCAAACCATGAATGTTTATGGTAAATGTAATATCTTTCCGGTGCTTCAAACTTTCGGATTATTTTTAAAAATGTATGTGAAGATTGTATGCTCTAAAAATATATATTAATTTAATAGTGTGGATTAAAAAAATTTCCTCCGGAATTGTTGGAAATCTTTGTCCAACAAAATTTAGGTGGGATTTTCTCTATCACTTCTCTTGAAAACTAAGAAACTTTGCAACCTTTTTGCCAACCAAATGATCGAGATAAGGAAAGGACATGTGAACCAAACAAATCGTTCTGTATCTGCCTTTGGTGGTGGGTCTGCTGGGAACCACACCATTATTGGAGTGTTATGTAGTGATGTTGAAAGGAGGAGTAGGACTGGCCAACGGATTGAGATCCCCTCCAATTACTCAAAATTGGAGATTCTCATGTTACGAAATTGTGGCCTTTCATTTTAAATCCAATGATCTATAAAATCATTTAAACCTCGGTAAAACAAAAGCCAAAATAAAAATTTAATGCCGCGGTTATACAAAAGCAGCTGAAATTTTATAGACCATTGAATTTAAAATAAAGGGCCACAATTTCGTAACATGAGAATCTCCAATTTTGAGTAATTGGAGGGGATCTCAAACCCTGGCGAAATGGGGACCCAATTCAAATTCTGCTAAGAAGTTGTCCTTTTTCTTGGTCAGGCTAAAAGTCATTTAGCAATGACTATTGGTAGTGGTAGGCCCAGTGAAGAGACTTTTGAAAAGTATTATATGCAAGACCTACCTCCCCCACAATTTCCACCATGTAGATTGTGGGCCTATGCATCTGTGTCCTCTCCATGGGCTTAAATACAATTTGGCCTAATCTATGCCTCAAAAGTACATTGGACATTCAACTCCTTTTGGGTTTTGGGCCGAAGAAAAGAACTCTTAAAATCCCACATGCCAAGGTAAATTTCTTGTCAATAATTTGTCAAATTTTTGCTTTCTATCATCGAGCTCAAGTTATATAAAAAATTTGGAAAAAGCACAGATACATCAATATTTAGCTTTCCTTCTAGTTTAAAAGGATATTGCTGCAGCATCTAGTTAATTAGGTTTTAGGCCTGTCTAATACGAAGGTTAGAGGCCATAGGAAACATGGAGTTTTAGTGCCACCCATAGCAACCACTTCAGTTGAAAGCAAGTACTGAACTTCTCATATCACACAGTAGTTATTCAAATTATTATTCCTAGATATATGACTACCATATCCAAATTAGGGAACAAGAGGGACACTCTTGTTTATGCCAGATTATGAAATTACTTGTTCCATTCAAGTACTTTACTAGTTTAAGTTAGTATAATTAGGTTCTGTGTCCAAGTAGCCAAATTTGAGTAGAGCTTAGAAACACTGCTTTGATCTGTATATATGTGGAAGAAAGATTGTTAAAACCATAGAATATAAAGAAGGTATTTGTATTTTTATTGTAGAATGTGTCCCATACATTTTCTTGGTTGTCATGGTGAAATATGGTAAAAAAATAAATAGAATTCACTGAACATGAACTAGAAAAAAAAAAAATTCGATTGAAGTTTGGAATCAACCATCTCGACAATGTCCGAATCTAGGAAATCTAGAAAAGCTGCTAGCATAATCTAATAGTGTCGAACACGACAAATTGTCGAAGCCACAAAAAATTGGTTAACAGTGCAACTAATTTCAATCATTTTTATTGTTTTTTTCTTTTTGAAGTAACTTTTGTTTGAGTTCCCTATATTGGATCTATTATGTTTTATTGTATTTGCAAATATTCTTGATGTTCAATATTTCATATTTTCGGCCTATATTATGAAGAACTCATGCATTATGCTCCAACTTCCAAAATATACATGAACTTGTTATTGCTTGCTAAGTTTAGCCATACCATCATCAGACTTGTGATCCAGCAATGCGTAAGAAACAAAATACATGGATTATTGCTAATGAAGAGCTACTAAGAAAGAAAAAGGACAGTGGAAACACTGGGGTAAAAAAAGGAAAGTGACATACAATTTGGAAACTAGTGGTGATCGTTGGTTTAGAGGTTGGAACTGGTGGCATGTTTAAATCCCAGATTGATGAAATTCTGGTAGTATTAGAGATCAAAGGGTAAATCACACTGCATACCTTTTCTTTTAATTACTTTATGGATCAGATGTTCTTACCAATTTCTTATGTTGACTTTATGTTATTTGTGATTCTTAGGTAAAGCTCATAAAGGAGGAATTTGGATATGATGATGCATTTAACTACAACAAAGAAACGGATTTAGATGCTGCTTTAAGCAAGTAATTACTTTTTTCACATTTTCTTCCTTCTATAATTGATATAATATATAAAGAAGTTGAGAGATGTTTCTCTATGAAGTTTAACTCGCGTTAAGATATCTTTTTATAAATAAACTAGTGGTATAATTATAACAAGCATATCATCTTGTGAAGGACCCATAATTATGTATCTTAATGTTATAGGTATTTCCCTGATGGCATCGATGTTTATTTGGACAATGTTGGTGGTAAGATGCTTGAGGCTGTCCTCAACCATGTTAACGTGCGTGCACGGATCCCGGTCTGTGGCATGATATCTCAATATAAGAAGGTGAATCATATGGCTACAACACCATTGATGTCATCATATTCCTTTAAATGCTTACATATACACCCACTTGCATCGTTTAGTACTGAGATGGCCATGTATATTAAAGATGCCCTCTTGTTTGTTTGATGCAGATCTGGACAGAGAGAGAAGGGGTAAGAAATCTTCTGAATATAGTAGGTAAGGAGGTAAGGATGGAAGGGTTTTTGGTGGGATCATATTTGGATCGTTTCGGGGATTTTACAAAGCAAATGCAGAGCCTCATAATAGAAGGCAAGATTAGTTCCAAGTTCAAAATCTACCATGGAATTGAGAGTTTCTTGGAGAGCTTAGGCTCTCTCTTCACAAGCTCCAATGTTGGAAAAGTTATAATTGAAGTTAATCCATAATTTGAAAATTTGTTCGTGCCCTTCTGGTTTGAAGAGCCAAATGCTGTTGCAATAATATTTGTTGGATTTCTGAGCCATGTCAACTGGTTTATATATGTAAAGTATATATATATATTCTTATTGGAATGATGCAGCCCTTATTTTATACTTTAATTCAGTGAACATGCACTGCTTCTATCATAGTTTGGTGTCCTGATTCTGAATATAGTTGCTCTGCTCAAACCATTGTTCTTATGTATTGATAACTTCTGTTTTTGAATTTCTAATTTGTAGAATATGACACTTTCCATTGAGAATCATTTAAGTTAAAGAAAGCAATATCCATATGTGTGTGCTTTCCATATTAGGTTTGATTTATTTTCCATATTAAAGTATGTGCATTTAGGATTTGATTGATTACCATTCTTCTATTCTCTCTACTTACCACAGTTTTTCCAAATTTGGTCATAAAGGGTAGCTCTCATTGGTGAATGTAGGCCTCTTAAGGTCAATCCACCCCATATTTTCTATGTTCTCTCTCTGCTTTCTCTTTCCTACTATTTTATATTCTACATAAATTTCTAGAGGGGGAACTCAAAAAGAATGATAAGCAATCATTATTAATAAAGAAAAATATATATATATATATATTTTTAAAAAAACATTAGATGCATAAATGATTTGTTTGTATTTTTGTTGGAGGTGGGTGTGTAATATATTTGCTTCTTGTTAGTGGTTACCTATACAAAGTTCAATGATGCATGACTCAATTTATGATGACTAAAGAGGTAGGGAAAAGAGCATAGATTGAGCAGAGTGCATATGCATGATTCTAGAGTTAGACAAAAGACATTGAGATGGTCACATGATTAAGAGCATTCTTAACAGTTTCCTTAAAGCCTCTTCTCTTCCTAAATATAAGAAAAATTATAATTTTCTTTTAAAAAGCTACATGCAGCAAATACCCTATACATTCCTTAAACATTGAGTAGCACTTAAACTTCCCTATCCGTTACTTAACATAAAATATTGCTTTCTTCTCTCTCTCATCTTTTTGTCTTCTATTGAGACTTATAGACTGTGTAGGGATTTTGTAAAAAATGTGAAGGTATGTAAAAAATTTGTATTTTATAAGGAAATAATACTTTAATAGTATAGGAAAAGATAAGAGAAATTATTGGGAAATTTATTTGAATAGAGAAACAAAGAATAGTTTTGTTTCCTAAATTTAGATAAAATAAAAAAGAAGCTGCTGAAAGTGTTTAAGGCTCGTATGAGCAATCCAAAAGCTGTCTCCCTCTATCTCTACGTTCTCATCTTTTGCGTATGTGTTGGTGTGCTCACTCCCTACCCCACTTCATAAATACATTGGTGAATGTCCTAGGGCCAGAAATAGGTTTTTTTGTGCAATATTTTTTATTTATTTATTTTAATAAAGTTCCAGCATAGATAGCAAAACAGTATGATTTTCTCAACTGGATATTTTAGGGAAAAAAAAAAATACTACAAAAGGATTGATTATTCACATGAGAATGTGCAAGGGTAGTGGTTTAAGAAGGAACCAGAGTTTCTACCAAGTGGAAAAGGCAATGTAGAAGTCCTTGAATTAAGAAAAACAAGACCCCAAAAACCACAAATTGAGAACATTTGAGAGGTATCCACAAAGTCTGTGGGGGGAGAAATCATAAAATCCACTCTTCATCCCCTTTGTCCATTTGGAATGCTCCTTGGATTCCTTCACTTCCCTCTTTTATTCCCTCCTCAAAAAATCTCAGTCACCTCTCCCACTCTATGCTCTCTCTGTTCGTGATCTTTTTTCCTTAGATTCCTCTTCGAATCTTCCCCTTCTGAACTCCCTTTTTGAGACCTCTAGTGTTAGAGAAATTCTGAATATAAAAATTGGTCATTCCACTTCTTTTGATTTCCTTTGGACCCCTTCCTCAAATGGCATTTTCTCTTCCAAATCAGCTTTTAATCTTATCAATAGCTCTAGGATAGTTTCAGCCATCTCCCCTTTAGAGCCAAAATCATGGAAACTCTTATGGAAGTTGCAACTTAATGATTGGTTGAAACTCTTTTTGTAGAAAATAGCTTGGGATGTAGTCCCTTCAAAAGCTCGTCTAAACATCTTTCTCAATATTCTTGCGTCTGACTTGCTTTGCCCTCTATGCAATTCAGATGCGGTCTCCCTGCCTCACTTATTCTTAGTTGCATTTTTGCTAGGGTTGCTTGGAGGTCATCCTTTTGGCCTCTTATTTCTCAAAATTGGTCCAACCTCTCTTTATCTAGTTGGATCAAGGGCATCCTCTCCCCTCATCTCTCTTTTGGTATTCCCCCTGCAGATGCTCACATTTTTCAGATTTTTTCTGCTGTTCTTTGTGATCTTCTTTGGTTTAGCAAGAATAAAGCCTATCACGATGGTATTATCCCTGATATCATGAGATTAGCAAACTCTATCAAAAAGATAGGTCTGGAGCACTTTTCAGCTTGGAAGGTGGGTTTCAACCAGTTAAAGAGAAATGGTCTCCTCCTCCTACTGGATCCTTTAAAATTAATTATGACACAGCTATCAGGGATAACTTCTTAGCCCAATCTACTGTTCACCGAGACTCCGATGGGTGCATCATCAAGGCTGTCTCACAAATTAATCCTCCATGTGATCCAAACTATGAAGAGGCTCTTGCAACACACCTTGCTTCTACTTTAGCATCCTCTCTACAGCTTCAACATTTCATTTTTGAAGGGGACTCCCTTGTGGTCATCTTTGCTCTTCAACATCCAGCCATTGTTAAAGATTGAAAGTTTGCAAATGACATTGCAGATTCCATCTCTCTCATCCCAGCCTCCTCGACTTGGGAGACTCGAAAAATATACAGAAGTGTCAACTTCTGTGCTTACCATGTAGCATATTGGGCCGCGGCCAGAGCTCATTCTGGCAGCATTCCATTTACTTTCCTCCCCAGCACCTCTTCCCATTTGTAGTGGCAAAGATCCACCTCCCCCTTAATTTTAGTTTTTGGTTTCCTTCCTTCTTGTAGTTTGTTGGTTTGTCTTGTTTTTATTAAAAATCCGTTTAAAAAAAAAAAGAAAAAAAAAAGAGAAAGAAAGTAAAGATATGATATATGGCAATGAAAATCATTATGAATGTCACACGTAATTTCATTTATTATTTTATCTAAGGGAGCCCTTACTATGCGGTCATGTTGCAAAATGAGTGTTTTGCAGCATCCACTCTTGTGGTGACATATCACCAAGCTCATTTTGACAAAATGAAATCAAAACAGCAAACCAAAAAACAAACCAGCATCCCCAATCAGCCAAACTAGAAAAAACAAAACCTAAACTCCAAATCCGCTCTTCTTCCCAAACTCCAAACCCCAATCAGCCAAACCAAGAGAGACCCAACAAAATCAACAAAAACAAATTTCTGCAATCAGCTACATCAACAACCCAATCAGAAATTACAATCAGCCCAATTAGAAATTCGGCGAGACCCAGCGAAACCCAGTGAAATCCGGCAAAACCCAGCCTCAAAACTCGTTTCTAATGCCTCTAAACTCGTTTCTAATGACTCTAAATCGTTTTTTGATTCAAAATTAAAACATAGAGGGGAAGGTTAACCCTTAGGGAATTTTATGATCCTAAAGGGATCCATCGGAGAGGGTTGCTGGCTGGAGAAAGGAGACCCAAGGGTCTGCAGACCCACGATCGGTGTGATCCAGAGAAGAAAGAAGAAGAGAAAGTGGGAGAGAAAGAGAAGTGTAAATTTTCAGTGAAAAAACAGAGAAAGAAGAGAGAAAAAGAGAATAAGAGAAGATGGGGAGAGAAGAATCAAGTGTATTAGGTTGTAGAGTTTTTTTGTGCATTTTATTTGCTTTATGTGATGTGTCTTGCAGCTATTGGGGGCAAAACACCCCTTTTGCAGCATGACCATATAGGAGGGTTTCTTTTTATCTAATGATAATTTTAACTATCACATCAAGGAGGGGGCAGTTAGTTATAATCCATTTGTTATTCTCTTAGAAAGCAAAATTTGACAAGTTATTGACAAGAAATTTACCTTGGGATGTGGGATTTTAAGAGTTATTTTCTTTGGCCCAAAACCCAAAAGGAGTTGAATGTCCAATGTACTTTTGAGGCATAGATTAGGCCCTGATATAATGCCAAATTGTATTTAAAAACCTAAAATACGACTCCAAATGATACCTATTCAAATGTCTAGGTGTTTCACAAAGATTATGCGGAATAAGATCTAACCTAACAATTAATATTCAACCAAATACAGATATGTAATGAACATTCAAGAACACAGATATTTGGTTACGAAGATGAAACCATTTAGAGAACTCTCTAAATGTAAAACATCTTCGGGGCAGCCAAACTCAGGAAATTAATCCACTATAAGAAGGATAAGGAATACAAGAAGGATTACAAAACCTTTGCAATTGACACTTCCTTGCACACGACAAGCGACCCACTTGACTACTACTGCAGTAGCCCTTTCCAGAACATCTGGCACAATTCTTCTATATAATTTCCTTTTACCGGAACTCCGATAGACTTCTCAACCATAGATTTATCAAAGGAATAACTAAAACTCTAAGAGATTCAATTTAACGCTCACCACATATGATCTCTCTTAGCACAACCTCCGACAAACTCTTTGGGGGTGAAAATTCGTGCTTCTCTCTTTTATAAAGATGTATATATACCCCTAACAAAACCCTAGACCTAGCTCACTTAAAATCACGTTTTTAGGCCTAAAACTTACAGGGTGTCCAGACAGGTTAATGGACTGTCCGGACAGGGTCTTGCAGAGCAAAAATAAGGTTTCTGGAAATGCGGTCCGGACCTGGGAAAGGCCTGTTCGGACAGGGCATGCAATGGGTGAAACAGCATTCTAGAAATGCTGTCCAGCCTTGATTAACGGCTCCGATCGATGGGCGTTTGTGGCCCGATTGAGCTGAAATTTTGCAGGGACGTTTATAACACATGAATCTACATTATGAATGGTGAAGATTGGATTCTGAGCATTCTATATCAGTGTTTGAGCCTGTGAATAGTAGCTTCTGCATTTTGGAACTAAATTAAGCCAACACAAGAACTAACAAATCCCCCCTTTGACAATTCAGTGACAAAACCAAAATGCAGAGCCAATCCCATTATCTCCCCCATATTTACTCCCCTTTTTTGTCATAGAATGACAAAAGGTCTTCATGTTTCCTGAAACACTTCACAAAATACATCAAGGCATATGTGGAACAAGAAGACAATAAATAAAACTCATGAAAAAAAATGACGTAGAATGCATGATCATAAAGAAATATCAACAAAACTCCCCCTCAATGTATGATTCAATGAACAACAAAAAACTAGAAATTCAAACCATGTTTCTCCCCCCTCAAAAGTCAAATGAACACACATGATATACACATTAATGACTCATATATTGCACAATGAATATCTCAAACATGCTCCAAATATGCAAAATATACATGAGACTAGAAATGGCAAGAAACTCATATTGCTTAACCCAAGCAAAGAAAAATGTTTCATTCAACTCATGCTTGTGTGGTGTGTGTGTAAGCCATCCAAAGAAAAAAAATTTCAACTTACAAAATGAGGAGAAAGTTTCACCACCATGAGGTTTTGACAAGTATATCAAATCAAAAGTTAAACCTTATCATACTAGGGCCTAGCCACTCTCATCCAATACATTTTTCTTTGTAAAACAGTTTGCACAAGTTTGACACAGTGAAATAAATTCCTTTTGGAATATGATCTTTTGATTTTATTTATTTCACTATTTTGTTTATTTTTCTCTTTGAAAAAGTGTCCTTAAACTTTTGGTGCTTATCACAAAAGAGAAAGCAATAATTTTTAAGCCCTAGTTTCAACTAGCATATGGTCAATTTGAAAAATATGACTAGTCAAAAACCTCATATGGTTACTTAACAGACCACACAAATAAAGTGAAACAAAACCTCAATTTAAGTTTAAATGTGCACAAGGGATAAAGCATAGGCAAAATGTATCTCATAAGCTCAGGCTTTAGGTAATCACAAAAACAAGTTCATTGATACAAATTTTCATCTCATGCATATTAAGAACATTCTAAGACGCAAGGAATTAAATCCATAAAAGCAACATGAGAAATTAATGGACTATCTAGGTGCATAAGACAAAAGAAAGAAAAGAAAAACAATCAAAGTAACATATTTTTATCTTTTTGAAAATTTTCACAAAAGAAATGCACACAAACGAAAAACAAATGCAAAACAAACAAAAACAACATGCTCTAGGATTTTCCAAAAATAAGTAAAACAACAATTCCTAGACATGTTATTTACTCACTTAAATTTATGTGAGATCACTACCACTCCCCCTCAATGCAGTGGCGGATCCACGTTATCCATTGAGGGTGCCACAGCACCCCCAAGGATTTAATTTAATTTATTTTTTTTTAACCCACGGCACCCTCAAAATAAAAAAATAAAAGAAAATAAATTATTTTTACAATTTTACATACCCATTACCCAAGGCACAACAACCCCTCTCCTACACCCCCATTTAACCCACATCAATTTAACCCACTGCAACCCTTCTCTTGCGCACAAAAAAAAAAAAAATCTATAAGACGCTCTCTCTCAAACTCTCTAGTCTCTTCATAAAGTGCAATTCTAGACACTTTTTTTTTTTTTTTTTTTTTTGTATTTCTTTCTTTTTGATATAGTGTCGACATGTTATATTTCTAATATATCAATTTGAGCACATATTTATGAACTTTTATAGATATTTTTTGTGATGTATATATTATGTGAATTACCAAATTTTTAGGGTGAAGAAAATTTTTAAGACATCAAAAATTTTTTAGCGGAACCCCCAATATAAAATGGTTGGCTCCGCTACTGCCTCAATGGATGAATGGTATCAACCTTCTTAATCCAAACTTTCTTCATATTGGGGACAAATGTGCGACTCTTGTCCAAATCATTTAACTTGGTGATAACACCCCTTAGCATGTTGAATAATTCCTCATGACTATTCGTAGAACAAAAATAATCTCTTTTTGACTCATGATTATTCAACTGAAAACAATTAGGGCGAATATGCCCAATCTTACCACAGTGATGACATGTAGGAATGAACCTTTGAGAAGGTTGGTTCTTTGCAAGGTAAACAAAGTTGGAGTTGCTTCTAGGTAAAAAGTGCTCAACACGAGACTACTTACCTTTCTTACCCTTCTTACCTCTTGAGGTTGCAGTAGCTGTTTTCTTTTTTTTCTTTAAGATTGCTTTTCCTCTTCCTCTTGAGGATTGAACAGCAACTAGCTTATCTTTATCCAATGGCTCTTCCAAGTTTTATGTTTCAACAAAAACTTTATTGGAAGAAGAAGCAAGGTTAGAGGAAGGAGCAATAATCTTGTCAAAATCAATCTTAGGTTTATTACAAGTAGATTTTTGGGTATGCAAAATTTTGTCAAGACTATCATTAGAGAATTTTTCCAATAGAGTTTTGGACTCCTTTAATTCATTCTCTAATGACTCAACTTTATTAGCAAGATCAAGATTTTCAGATTTCAATGTTTTATACAAATCAAGAGAATCACTTAATTCACCAATTAGCTCATCTTTATCATGTTCAGCCTCTCTGGGTTTCTTTAGATTCTTGGAATTAATAACTTGTAGCTCAGAGAATTTCACAAACAACAAATTATAAGTCTCTTGAAGATCAATTTCATTTTTAGAATAATACTGTTTATCAGAAGACATAATAGTTTCATAAAACGTATTATCAATAGTTTTAAAACTATCAAGAGTTTGAGACATCTAGAAAGTATATAGGATCACACTCAGGAATTTAATCCTTTGACAGAGTGAACCCGCTCTGATACCAATTGAAAAACCTAAAATACGACTCCAAATGACACCTATTCAAATGTCTAGGTGTTTCACAAAGATTATGCGTAATAAGATCTAACCTAATAGTTAATATTCAACCAAATACAGATATATAATGAACATTCAAGAACACAGATATTTGGTTATGAAGAGGAAACCATTTAGATAACTCTTTAAATGTAAAACCTCTCAGGGGTAGCCAAACCCAAGAAATCAATCAACTATAAGAAGAATAAGGAATACAAGAAGGATTACAAAACCTTGCAATTGACACTTTCTTGGACACAACAAGCGACCCACTTGACTTCTACCGCAGTAGCCATTTCCAGAACATCTGGCACAATTCTTCTATATGATTTCCTTTTACCGGAACTCCGATAGACTTCTCAACCGTAGATTTATCAAAAGAATAACTAAAACTCTAAGAGATTCAATTTAACGCTCACCACATATGATCTCTCTTAGCACAGCCTCCGACGAACTCTTTGGGGGTGAAAATTCGTGCCTTTCTCTTTTATAAAGATGTATATATACCCCCGACAAAACCCTAGACCTAACCCACTTAAAATCACGTTTTTGGGCCTAAAACTTACAGGGTGTCCGGACAGGTTAATGGGTTGTCCAAACAGGACCTTGCGGAGCAAAAATAAGGTTTCTAGAAATGCGGTCCGAACCCGGGGAAGGCCTGTTCGGACAGGGCATGCAATGGGTGAAATAGCATTCTGGAAATGCTGTCTAGCCTTGATCAACAGCTCCGATCGATGGACGTTTGTGATCTAATTGAGTTGAAATTTTGCAGAGACGTTCATAACACATGAATCTACATTATGAACGGTGGAGATTGGATTCTAAGCATTCTATATCAGTGTTTGAGCCCGTGAATAGTAGCCTCAGCATTTTGAAACTGAATTAAGCTAACACAAGAACTAACAGTATTTAAGCCCATGGAGAAGAAACAGATGCATGGTGGAAAATTATGGGGGAGGTAGGTTTTGGATATAAATATACTTCTCAAAAGTCCATGTCTACCAAATTCTCACCTCCTCTCTCCTTTCCACATCACTGCATAAACACCCCACCAAAGATGGAGGCAGATCTAGAATGGGTTTGCTCTTCACATGTCATCTTTATGATTTGGTTGGCAGAAAGTAGAGAGAAAATCCCACCTAAATTTTGACTTAAAAAAATTTGCATTGTCTTCTATATGTTAGAACGTCATGCAGCTTGTATTGGTGACGACATAATTGCCTTCCCAACAATTTTGAGATTATCAGTGACTTGTTGCTAAAGAGCAAAATTATTGTAGCATTTTTATCACAATCTCAAACACGTTCCAAATATTCTTTGAAGTGAATTTTGAGATACAATTCCCTGCAATTTTGTAGAAAAAGTTGTAGGGGAGTTGCGAGAGAATCCCTTGTCCAAAGTAGAAAAATCTTACTTGTAGATCTCAACAATTCAACCTGACAACAAATATAAAAGAATCTTATGAGTTTTAGTTTTTATTTATTTTTATTCAAAGCGGGAGAGGGGGAAAATGGGAAGAATCTTATGAGGTTAATATAGCATAACAAAGAACAAGTTGTCATATTAACAATGTCATTCATTACTATAATATAGTTAGGCTCCAAACTATTAACTTAAAATTTTGAATTAATATATTATATTGTGGTCTTATTTAAGTATTTTCAAAGATATTAATTTCTCTAACAAAACGTTTATATCTTATTCCTATTATATATATATACATATATACATATATACATATAGAAAGAAGACTTTTCTATTTCTGACTTGATTAAAAATTAAAAA
This sequence comes from Corylus avellana, assembly GCF_965113065.1. Classification (NCBI taxonomy): domain Eukaryota; kingdom Viridiplantae; phylum Streptophyta; class Magnoliopsida; order Fagales; family Betulaceae; genus Corylus; species Corylus avellana. The sequence goes on along the minus strand of NC_142494.1, from coordinate 2,961,382 downwards.
AGCGTGAAGGGGAATTTGGGAATGTCCTTATATTCCTCCAAAACTGATATGGGTTTAAAATTATTATCAAATTTGTAATAAATCCTTATTAAATTTTGATCAAATAATAATTTTAAAAATCATATTAATTTTAAAAGAATATTAAAAAGAAAACATAAAAGTGACACCTACTTTCTTGCAAATCCCCTCAGAAAAGTGACACATAAAAGAAAAAAAATATACCTTAGAAATCCCCTCAGAAAAGTGACACAAAAGAAAACAAATATACCTTAGAAATCCCCTCAGAAAAGTGACACATAAAAGAAAACAAATATACCTTGAGACACATAAAAGAAAACAAATATACCTTAGAAATCCCCTCAGAAAAGTGACACATAAAAGAAAACAAATATACCTTAGAAATCCCCTCAAATCTATCTATTGCCCATTTTCTTGCAAGCACACCCCACATGTGAGTAGGTGTATAACTTCCACCCGTTCTTTCTAATCACGGTACTCCATCTAATGGATATGATTAATTTGTAATAATTTGTTATGGTTACCTAAAATTAGTATCCTACCTAATCTTTGATAGGTGGCACCTGTTGGGAAAATTACAAGAGATGAAACCTAAACATGTGACATTTTGTCTTTCTTGGTGATGCACTGATGGACACTTGCTCAGTGACCATTATATTTTAAATTATGATAATGTCCTGATCGGGGGTCTCGATGGTGAATCGGTGAAGTCTTAGTGGGGTTCCGGTGACGTTTCAGTTGCATCTGTCGATCTGAAAGTAAGATGCTCAAACTCGAAAAAATGATTTAACGTTTTAAAAAATGAAAGCCATTTTACGAAAATTAAAGAAGCTTTTTCGGTCAAACCGAAAATATTTTTTGTTGACTATTATTTTTCGTCGCACCAAACACCCAAAAACTCATAAAAATCATTTTACGCAAAAACAAACAAAGCCTTAAATTTTAGAGATGGTGATTGTAAAAGCAATGATAATTAAGAGAATTAGGTGAAGTTTTCCCTTCTATGAGCAAGGGTTTGTAATAGGGAGTCTCCTACCTGAATCCTAGTAATTCGATAGTAAATATGAGAGAGCCTTTATGAGGTTAACCTACCTGAACAAGGGTTGAACGGCCTGAAAATTACTCAAACAAATGAGTTTTATAAATACTTTTTTCACATTTGTTGTTGAAATTACAGGCAATCTCAACAATAAAACTATTAAAATTCCCAAATACCGTTTGGCAACCCCTTCCCCTCCCCTCAACACTATTCACACTTCATTTCTCAAAAAAATAAACATCAAAATATTCTCACTTTTTTATTTTTTTATCACATCATTCACCTTTTACCACCGTTTAAATAAAAAAATAATTACAAAATATTTTTTTTTTTTACTTTTATATACTAAAAATTCTTATTTTTTTCCATGTCGCAACAGAAAACAGAAAAAAAAGGTTGATCTTGGACTCTTGTACCAAAAAAGAAAAACCCTGTCACCTCTCACCTCTCCTCCTGTTCACTCAATTATTTATTTGGGTAAAGTCCACATACCCTCCTCAAATTACCACCAAATTGACAATGTCTCTCCCCAAACTTTCAATTACGACAATGTTCCCTCCAAACTGCCAAAACATTGTCAATGTCCCCCCCAAGACTAGCAATAAGACAAAAATGCCCCTATAGATTTCTTAATAAGACAAAAATACCCCTATAAATTCAAAAAAAAAAGATTTTTTATTTTTATTTTTTTTAAACGTAAATTTTTATTTAAATAAAATTATAAAACAAAAATAAAAATAAATAAATAAAAAACGAAAATTTTCAATTTTTATATAAAAAAAAATCAAAATTTTTTAAATTTTTTTCTTATAAAATTGATTTTTTTTTTAAAAAAAAAAATTGGCCAACGTTTGAATATTTTTTTGTTTGTTTGTTTGTTTGTTAGTTTTAGGTTCTTTTCTAGAAGTTTTAGTTTTAGTTTTTTTTTTTTTTTTTTTTTTTAATTTTATTAAGGATAATTTCGTCATTGGGGGAACATTGACAATTTTTGGTAGTTTGGAGGAGACATTGTCACAATTTAAAGTTTGGGGAGGACATTGTCAATTAAGTGGTGGTTTGAGGGAGTTATGTGAACTTTCTCGTAATTATTTTCTTGGTGACCCAGGACAACCTTAGATGGTATGTCATCATTTCAGTTACATTACCCATGCATGCACCTATAAAAGGGCATTCACTTGTCTCTTCTGCTCCAACACACACAGAAGGCAGAGAAAAGCCAAGGGCATTCACTCGTCTCTTCTACTCCAACACACACAGAAGGCAGAGAGAATGGGTGGAGCTGGAAATGAAGAGAAAGCAGTGGTAGAGAACAGGGAATGGTACTTGGCGGCCTACGCACCAGAAGGTGTTCCAACCTCCAATCATCTCAAACTACGTACTCTCCCTCTTTCGCTCGCCGTTGATTCCATCCCCGACCGCCATGTCGTCGTCCAGAACCTACTCATCTCCGTTGACCCGTATCAACGTACCAGACTCACTGGTCTTGACGAAGGCCTTTACTTTCCTCAGTACAAACTAAATGAGGTATTTTAAACAATTATAATATAATTCTCTTCAGATTTTCACCAATTATTCATTTTTTATTTTTATAATATTACTAAGTTTTTCACCATTAGCAAGTATGGTACTACTTGCTAAGTGAGATTAAAACTGCTAAAAAATGTTCAATAAAATCAGATATAATTAGTCTTGTTTGTTAATATTTTTAATTTTCTATTTTCTACTTTTAAAATAAATTTATTAACAAACAATCAGAAACACAACAATAATTTGAGATGAAGTGTAAAATTCTCTTTTACCGCCTTCAATAAAAATTTGAAAAAAAACACCAAATACAATGAAAATGAAAACATCGTATTTTTAATTCAAATCAATCATACGAACTTTTTCATTCGTTCTAGCCAAACGTACACCCACATCTTATTATCACCGAACCTCCCACTCACCTTTCACCACTCAACACCGAAACCTCGAAAACCAATTAAGTCGGTGGCTCTGGTGGTTTTATTAATGTGCATTTTGTCGAGAAAAAAAAAAAAAAATTGATGTGAAGGGTTATATTATTTTTGAGTGTTTGAAGTTGAAATGTCTTATTCAAATTAGAGAGCGAAAAATACTCAGTTTACACCGGCACCCAATTGTAGTATTTTTACTTTTATACCATGTCATAAATTTTATTTTCAAACTAAAAATAAAAAACACCCAAAAACACATTAATTACCTTACACTAACGTGTAAACGTTAACCTAAAAATTCAAGTTTATAGATTTTAGTAGAGTGATTTTCTCTTCAAAACACAACCATTAGCGTACAATCCAAACACAAAATATTAATTATTTTTATATCACATCAAGATATATATATATATATATATATAATCTAAAAAAAATTAAAAAAAAGTCAATTATTATATATAAAATAACGTGGGTTTTATAATACATGATTAGGCTGAAAATGACATACTGTTTCTTAAATTGAGAATATCTATCTTCTTTTCTTAATTAAATAACTATTCCTCACCCTAATTTTTTATTAAGATACTATTTAAGGAAAGGCTTGTATATATTAAAAAATTGCAGGCGATAACTGCATCTAGTGTTGGAAGGGTAATTCGGTCAAAAGACAGTAATTATAAGGAGGGTGATCTTGTCCTTGACTCTTTCGCTCCGGTAGCTCCGGTTGCTGAGCATTATGTGGTTCCAGCCGAGTTACTCATGCAGAAGGTTGATCCTTCATCTGGGGTTCCGCTGCCAAATTTTCTCAGTTCTCTTGGTAATATTTTCTTTCTGGGTTTTCTTTTTTGGGGTTTTTTCTTGGAATTATTTATTTAAACTTAAATTTTTATCCTTTAAAGTTATTTGTTTTATGTATTACAGGGGTACCAGGTTTTGCAGCGTGGGTGGGGATAGAGGTGCTGGGAGACCTAAAGCCAGGGTCAAATGTGTTTATTTCAGCGGCGGCTGGAGCCGTCGGAATGTATGCCGGACAATTGGCTAAGCTCAAAGGTTGCCGGGTCATCGGAAGCACCGGTACGGACGAGAAGGTATGTGATGCAAACCTTGAAAGTTTATGGTAAATGTAATATCTTCTTTCCGGTGCTTCAAATTTTCGGATTATTTTTAAAAATGTATGCGAAGATTGTATGCTCTAAAAATAAATATTAAATTGAAAGGGAAGAAAGGGACTATCATTTAGCAGTGACTATTGGTAGTGGTAGGCCCAGACTTTTGAAAAGTATTATATGCAAAACGGATTAGGCTTATATGTTGTTAAAAAATTCAAAGGTGGGATTTAACTAAAGTAATTGAAGAGTACAGCTTTATCATAATAAATACTAATTTTCTTCTTTCAACCGTCACTTCATCTATTTATTGGTATTTATTAGGATAGATCTGAACTTTTCAATTACTATAATTAAATCATCACCCTTGAATTTTTTAATTGCATGTATACTGTAGTTTTAACTATAGCATACAAGCCGGATTCAAAACGTACTTCCCCCACAATTTCCACCATGTAGATTGTGGGCCTATGCAGCTATGTCCTCTCCATGGACTTAAATACAATTTGGCCTAATCTATGCCTCAAAAGTACAATGGACATTCAACTCCTTTTGGGTTTTGGGCCAAAGAAAAGAACTCTTAAAATCCCACATGCCAAGGTAAATTTCTTGTCAAGAATTTGTCAAATTTTTTCTTTCTATCATTGAGCTCAAGTTATATAAAAAATTTGGAAAAAGCACAGATACATCAATATTTAGCTTTCCTTCTAGTTTAAAAGGATATTGCTGCAGCATCTAGTTAAGTAGGTTTTAGGCCTGTCTAATAAGATGGTTAGAGGCCATAGGAAACATGGAGTAGTGCCACCCATAGCAACCACTTCAGTTGAAAGCAAGTACTGAACTTCTCATATCACACAGTAGTTATTCAAATTATTATTCCTAGATATATGACTACCATATCCAAATTAGGGAACAAGAGGGACACTCTTGTTTATGCCAGATTATGAAATTACTTGTTCCATTCAAGTACTTTACTAGTGTAAGTTAGTATATTTAGGTTCTGTGTCGAAGTAGCCTACTTTGAGTGGAGCTTAGAAACACTGCTTTGATCTGTATATATGTGGAAGAAAGATTGTTAAAACCATAGAATATAAAGAAGGTGTTTGTATTTTACTTGTAGAATGTGTCCCATATATTTTCTAGGTTGTCATGGTGAAATATGGTAAAAAAATAAATAGAATTCACTGAACTTGAAATAGAAAAAAAAAAATTCGATTGAAGTTTGGAATCAACGATCTTGACAATGTACGAATCTAGGAAATCTAGAAAAGCTGCTAGCATAATCTAATAGTGTCGAACACGACAAATTGTCGAAGCGACAAAAACTTGATTAACAGTGCAACTAATTTCAATCATTTTTATTGTTTTTTTCTTTTTGAAGTAACTTTTGTTTGAGTTCCCTATATTGGATCTATTATGTTTTATTGTATTTGCAAATATTCCTGATGTTCAATATTTCATATTTTTGGCCTATATTATGATGAACTCATGCATTATGCTCCAGCAATGTGTAAGAAACAAAATACATGGATTATTACTAATGAAGAGCTACTAAGAAAGAAAAAGGACACTGGAAACACTGGGGCAAAAGGAGAAAGTGACATACAATTTGGAAACTAGTGGTGATCGAATGCAATGTGGTTTAGAGGTTGGAACTGGTGGCATGTTTAAATCCCAGATTGATGAAATTCTGGTAGTATTAGACATGAAAGGATAAATCACACTGCATACCTTTTCTTTTAATTACTTTATTCATCAAATGTTCTTACCAATTTCTTATGTTGATTTTATGTTATTTGTGCTCTTAGGTAAAGCTCATAAAGGAGGAATTTGGATATGATGATGCATTTAACTACAACAAAGAAACGGATTTAGATGCTGCTTTAAGCAAGTAATTACTTTTTCACATTTTCTTCCTTCTGTAATTGATATAATATATAAAGAAGTTGAGAGATGTTTCTCTATGAAGTTTAACTCGCGTTAAGATATCTTTTTATAAATAAACTTGTGGTATAATTATAACAAGCATATCATCTTGTGAAGGACCCATAATTATGTATCTTAATGTTATAGGTATTTTCCTGATGGCATCGATGTTTATTTGGACAATGTTGGTGGTAAGATGCTTGAGGCTGTCCTCAACCATGTTAACGTGCGTGCACGGATCCTGGTCTGTGGCATGATATCTCATTATAAGAAGGTGAATCATATGGCTACAACACCATTGATGTCATCATATTCCTTTAAATGCTTACATATACACCCACGTACTTGCATCGTTTAGTAGTGAGATGGCCATGTATATTAAAGATGCCCCCTTGTTTGTTTGATGCAGATCTGGACAGAGAGAGAAGGGGTAAGAAATCTTCTGAATATAGTAGGTAAGGAGGTAAGGATGGAAGGGTTTATGGTGGGATCATATTTGGATCGTTTCGAGGATTTTACAAAGCAAATGCAGAGCCTCATAATAGAAGGCAAGATTAGTTCCAAGTTCAAAATCTACCATGGAATTGAGAGTTTCTTGGAGAGCTTAGGCTCTCTCTTCACAAGCTCCAATGTTGGAAAAGTTATAATTGAAGTTAATCCATAATTTGAAAATTTCTTCGTGCCCTTCTGGTTTGAAGAGCCAAATGCTGTTGCAATAATATTTGTTGGATTTCTGAGCCATGTCATCTGATACTATGTTCTTATTGGAATGATGCAGCCCTTATTTTATGCTTTAATTCAGTGAACATGCACTGCTTCTATCATAGTTTGGTGTCCTGATTCAGAATATAGTTGCTCTGCTTAAACCATTGTTCTTATGTATTGATAACTTCTGTTTTTGAATTTCTAATTTGTAGAATATGACACTTTCCATTGAGAATCATTTAAGTTAAAGAAAGCAATATCCATATGTGTGTGTTTTCCATATTAGGTTTGATTTATTTTCCATATTAAAATATGTGCATTTATCTTTCAAAAAAAAATATGTGCATTTAGGATTTGATTGATTACCATTCTTCTATTCTCTTTACTTACCACAGTTTTCCAAATTTGGTCATAAAGGGCAACTCTCATTGGTGAATGTAGGCCTCTTAAGGCCAATCCACCCTAAATTTTCTATGTTCTCTCTCTGCTTTCTCTTTCCTCCTATTTTATATTTTACATAAATTTCTAGAGGGGGAACTCAAAAAGAACGATAAGCAATCATTATTAATAAAAAAAATATATATATTTTTTTAAAAAAACATTAGATGCATAAATGATTTGTTTGTATTTTTGTTGGAGGTGGGTGTGTAATATATTTGCTTGTTTGTTAGTGGTTACCTAGACAAAGTTCAATGATGCATGACTCAATTTATGATGACTAAAGAGGTAGGGAAAAGAGCATATAGATCGAGCAGAGTGCATATGCATGATTGTAGAGTTAGACAAAAGACATTGAGACAGCCGCATGATCAAGAGCATTCTTAACAGTTTCCTTAAAGCGTATTCTCTTTCCTGAATATAAGAAAAATTCTATTTTTTTTTTCAAAAAGCTACGTGCAACAGATACCCTATACATTCCTTAAACATTGGATAGCACTTTAGCTTCCCTATCCATTACTTAACATAAAATATTGCTTTCTCCTCTCTTTCATCTTTTTGTCTTCTATTGAGACTGACAGATTGTGTAGGAATTTTGTAAAAAATGTGAGGGTATGTAAAAAAATTTGTATTTTGTAAATAAATAATACTTTAATGGTATAGGAAAAGATAAGAGAAATTATTGTGAAATGTATTTGAATAGAGAAACAAATAATAGTTTTGTTTCCCAAATTTAGATAAAATAAAAAAGAAGTTGCTGAGAGTGCTCTAAGGCTCGAATGAGCAATCTAAAAGCTGTATCCCTCGATCTCTACGTTCTCATCTTTTGCGTATTTGTTGGTGGTCTCATTCCCTTCCCCACTTCATAAATACATTAGTGAATGTCCTAAGGCGAGAAATACATTAGTGAATGTCCTAGGGCGAGAAATAGGATTTTTTGTGCAATATTTTTTATTTATTTTTTAATAAAGTTCCAGCATAGATAACAAAACAGTATGATTTTCTCAACTGGATATTTTAGGGAAAAAAAAAAAAAAAGATTGTACAAAAGGATTGATTATTCACATTGAGTATGTGCAAGTGTAGTGGTTTAAGAAGGAACCAGAGTTTCTGCCAAGTGGAAAAGGCAAAGCAGAAGTCCTTGAGTTAAGAAAAACAAGACCCCAAAAACCACAAATTGAGAACATTGGAGAGTTATCCACAAAGTCTGTGGGGGGAGAAATCAATGGCTTGAACATGGGGTGGTGTGAGAAGTACCTTGGCAGCATGAAGTGCATGGACAAGTAGTATCAAATCACTCTTGTATCATGCAATCTCTATGCTCCCTTCATAAACCATGGACACATAACAAAGCAAACTGGTATATATGCACACATACCTTTGGGCACCTCCCATTAAGGCTCTGTTTGTTTCGGCGTAAAATGATTTTTGAAAAATATTTTTCGTATTTTCTGATGTTTAGTGTGACGGAAAATATTTTCGGTTTGACCGAAAAAAAACTTCTTTAATTTCTGTAAAATAATTTTCCTTTTTTAAAATTGTAAACCATTTTTCGAGTTTCAGCATCTCATTCTTAAATCGACGGACCTAGTCAGGACATCACCGGGACCCGCTAGAACCTTGTTGGGACCCGATCGGGACCTCGCCAGAACCAAGTTAACAAAAAGTACTGATAGCAGTGAATTGTCACTTTTTAAAGTTTAGAGGATTGATCTTCGAGTAAATTTTGAATTAAGCAAACATTTTGTTTAGTAAAAATTGGATGCAAAATGTGGGGGGCATGAACCTTAAAACTATCGTAATGCATCTACTTACATAGGATTAGACGAAAGAATTACAAGGGGGTAGGGGAATGGAACAAGAAACATGTTTCCTGGGTGGCCCATAATCTAAGCAGCTGCAAATGTTGTCTGTCACATTCATGAGTAATTTGTATATTGGAAGCATTTAGAGGAAAGTGGGAGATGAATGGGGAAAAGATGGTATGCGTGAGCCCTTTCTTCTCACTAAAAATAGAGACGTTTCATTACCAAGAACAAAAGCCAATCAAGCTAAGGCTCCTCGATCTAAATTTAGCAACTTTGCAGACATGCTATTTTTAATACGGGATTCCTGGATGAAAAGTGAGGATATGTGGCAACTAGGGTTTATCATGCCTGCTCCCTCATTTTGGCATTGTGCGCGCGCGTGCGCACACACAGAGACATATATATATGCAAGAAAAGGGTCATTCGTGGAGTCATCTTGCAGTACAAAGTGTATAGTTTTAGCTTTGCTAAATTTAGCAAAGCACTTTTGGCCTCATATTATATGATTTGTTCTACGAGGATCAAGTGAGACGAGCTGTTCATATTACATGCAATATTAGTAATTTCTGTGAAATGGTAAGCTGGCCTTACTTGCTCTGACATATTTCTGAGCAACTAAGCAGGCGTTCGAGCAGGTGGAGCCAGAAGCTCATTTGCGCTCGCATATGAGCTGTTTGTAATTTCTATTGCATACAATTTTGGCAGCTCATGTGAGAGGGCAACTGGGCCTTAATTACTTGTTTGGACATATTTTTAGGCAACCTGTATGTACACGTGTGTTTGAACGTATAGATTCTTAGGCAACCTATCCGTTTAGTTTTAACTTTGCTAAATTTGGCAAAGCACCTTAGGCCTCATATAATATGACTCGCTCTATGAGAATCAGGTGAGATGAGTTGTTCATATTACATGCAATATTAGTAATTTGTGTGATAGGGTAATATGGCCTTACTTGTTCGGACAGATTTCTATGCAACTGAGCAGGCGTTCGAGTACTTGTTCGAGCAGGTGGAGCCGAAGGCTCATCTGCGCTCTCACATGAGCTATTTGTAATATGTATTGCATACAATATTGGAAGCTCATGTGAGAGGGCAAGTGGGCCTTAATTACATGTGTGTCTGAGAACCCACATGCGCTCGCACATAAGTTGTACATATCACATACAATATACATAGCACCTTATTCAAATCCCATTCTTAAGAACTTTAGATTTCAAGAAAAGTAACTGATAATTTCACAAATGAAAACACAAAAGAAGAGAACATATGAGGTAACCCTAAATGGTTGGGGCTAATGTAAAAACTAATTTCTACATTGATGACATATACCACACAACCATAACACAAGGTTTTCTTTATGTTGTTTTTTGCTACATGCACAAGCCACTTCCAAAATAAACATTGAACCACAACATGAGAAGAGGGTCATAACTCCTAATTTAAAGCTAAACTTACATACAACACCATTGACATTCTAGTTTTTCAACCACATGTGCAGACTACAATCTAATCCTAAACCCATATGTATATGGATACTCTACTTCTACTCTTCAAACCATACAACACTAGCACACTAACCCTAGACTATTTAAGGGGAACACCAACGTCTGTAGGAAGCTGCTTAGCATACGCCGGGCATGTTTTTCCAGTAGCAAGAGCCTAGGTCCCATTCGAGCTCCGAGGTATTGGAAGTGGTTGCGACCGGAACTAGTGAAGCATTCTGTTGAGTATTAAGTCTCGCATTGTTACTTGCTGCACCCGACGATTGCCCATTAGATATGTCATGACCTCCGTGGTACCACTCGGGGGCTGGCATAGCTGACGGGAAGTTGTCGAGTAGGCTCAACAAATCATCATCCATTGAATTCATTTCTTCTAGTGGATCCTGATCAGTTGGTTTCATCCCTGTATGAACCAAAAGGCACAACGTAATACCATAGAAGATATCAAACAACAAAACATGTTAAACAAAAAATAATTATAATTGATTTTCACATTTGTATTTGAATATAATGAGTTTAAACTTTAACTTCATGGTTTATTTATTTATTTTACGTGTGTTGGACCTCAAAAGAAATATTAAAATATTAATTTAAATAATTAAATCCACCATTTTTTCATCCGTAAAATAAAGGGGAAACTTCACTTAGGACCCCCAAACTTCCACCCGTTTTGAAATACCCCCCCTGAACTTCAAAGTCTCTCAATTTAGTCCCCTGAACTTTCAATTGCTATCAATTTGGACCCTTTTAACTTTTTATACCCATTTTACCCTCGACTAAAACTACGCCGTTTTGGACTTAAACAAAACTACGTCGTTTTTACTCCAAAACTACACCGTTTTGAGCTTCAGAACTACATCACCACCCAACCCAAAACGACGTCGTTTTGGTCATTAATATTAAAAAAATAATAATAAATAAAATAAATTAAAAATAATAATTTTTTTTTTTAAAAAAAAAAAGAAAAAGAAAAAGAAATCTGGGGTGGCTTCAGCCACCCCCTTGGCCAAAATGGGGTGGCCGGACCACCCCATTTTTGGCCAAGGGGGTCGCTCAGCCACCCCTGGCTGGTCTGGGGGTGGCCGGACCACCCCCTTGGCCATGGGGGTGGTCCGGCCACCCCCAAAAGGCCGAAAAAAAAAACGCGGGGGGGGGGGGGGGGGGGGATCGTGGGGGTGGCCGGACCACCCCCAAGGGGCTGGGGGTGGTTTCGGCCACCCCATACGGCCGGTATGGGGTGGCTGAAACCACCCCAGCCCCTTGGGGGTGGTCCGGCCACCCCCAAAGCACCCCGATCCCCTTTTTTTTTTTTTTTTTTTGGGCCACGGGGGTGGCCGAACCACCCCCTTGGCCATGGGGGTGGTCGAACCACCCCCAGATCGGCCAGGGGGTGGCTCCAGCCACCCCCTTGGCCAAAAATGGGGTGGTCCGGCCACCCCATTTTGGCCAAGGGGGTGGCTCCCGATTTTTTTTTTTTTTTTTTATTTATTTATTTATTTTGCTTTTCTTTTTTAAAAAATAAAAAATAAAAAAAATTAATGCATAAAACGACGTCGTTTTGGGCTGGGTAGGTGTTGTAATTTTAGGACACAAAACGACGTAGTTTTGGGGAAGGGTAAAATGGGTATAAAACATCCAAAACGATGTAGTTTAATGTTACAAGGGTCCAAATTGATAGCAATTGAAAGTTCAGGGGACTAAATTGAGAGACTTTGAAGTTCAGGGGGGGTATTTCAAAACGGGTGGAAGTTTGGGGGTCCTAAGTGAAGTTTCCCCTAAAATAAAAGACAAAGAACTCACCAATTGATGATTGAGAAGAGCTCAAATCATCCCAGTGGTTCTCAGCACTAGTCTTGAAAACCGAATCCACAGGCATTGCGTCTTCCTCCTCCGTAGATGCATCCACCACGACGCTTTTCCCTTTGTCACCGGATAATTCTTTTCCCTTAGACTTGTCGGACAGAGTTTGAGACTCCACCAGGAGAGCATCCAGCAATCCACTATTGCTGTGTGTCAATGGCGGCTCGATTTCGTACTCATTAGCAGTGTAGTGCAGGAAGCATGAGGTGTTGAGTACGGTGGCGTTTGGTTTGAAGGAAGCCCTGTTTCCAGTCCCTGGACTACACCAAATGGCTCGCATGGAGGCCCCACAACCATTGAATTACTGACATTGTAATGCTACTAAAACTGTCAGAGTTGAATTCAAGCAGTGGAACAGAGAGGGATTGGGCTGCAATGTTCTGATTCAACAGAGTCGACGGAGATGACCCAAAAGGAGAAACAGGGGATAGAGGCAGAGTATATCCGGCAGAATTGTTGTTGTTGTTGTTGTTGTTTTCACTGAAAAACTTGAATTGGTTGTTGGGGTTGGCGTAAAATCCTGAATTCTGAAAAGGGTTTGCATTCGAAGAGAAACTCATCGGCTCGAAGGGGAAAAGCGAGGGATTGTGGTTCTGCTTACGCGGATGAGACGAAGAAAGCAGAGCTGAGAATGAAGCAGGGGAAGATTGAGGCTGCTTTTGTTGGTGGTGGTGCTGTTGTTGATGTTGCTGCTGCTGCTGCTGCAGAAGGAGATGAAACGCTGCCGCTTCTTGCTGCACTTCGTGAGGGTAAAGAGGCAAGCCGGCTCTCTGGCGTCGTTTCATTCTCGCATTCCAGTAGTTCTTTATTTCATTGTCAGTTCGACCAGGTAACTGATGGGAGAAAAGCAGAGGAATCAGAGATGGAAATTAACCAGTGAGGTCATGGAAAAAACAAAGACTCATAAATTGTGGGTGGTTTCACAAAAAAACATAAAGAGGTGGGTCCAAACGAAAATTGAGAAAGAGAGAGAAAGAAAGGAAAAAGATTCAGAAACAAAAAAGTTTGAGGTCAGCATCATAGATGCATGTGTATTTATTTATTAGAAAAATCAGAACCAACAACTGGATCATTAAATAATAAAGGAAAAACAAAAGGATTGGATTGGCAAATTCAAATGGAATCCAAAAACTAATTAGAAGAGAAGTGAGATCTTCCTTTTTGGGCCAAATTAAAACAGTTCTTTCTTCACTAGTTTGAATCCCCTTCCTGCCCCCGTCTTGTGTGGACATGTAAAAAGAAAAAAAAGAATAACTATATGTTTAAACTCAATAAATTATCATTTTCATGTGTGAAATTTTTCAAGGCCCTAATATTGTAAAATTATTTTCTTTACCGTAATTGAGGGCATTAATTAGATATTATTTATGAACTTTTTACCATATTAGAGTTTTAAAACGTTTTACAAACATGGAAAGAACCTATATTGTACAATTATTAATTGGAATTTGGAGGCCTTAATTCGAAACTATTTATTAAATTTTTACCATGTTGGAGCCTTTAACTTTTATTGTACAATTACCTTAATGGTTAATTGTGGGCCTTATGTTTTTATACTGAAATTATACAATCATTTGGGTATTAGGCCCTGAAGATTGTTTTGGTTAGTATGAACTTTAGCTTGAATGATTAAAGTTATCAAATACATAAGAACACTGGTTCGGTCTAACAACTCTGTTCTGAAACAGGACACCAAACAATGATCTATTCCTTAACAAGATGATTGCAAATTTATTTTGTCTCTTTCAAATTGTTCCTGTGAATAGAAGCAATGCATATATTCAGAAGATTTCTTACCCCTTTTATCTCTGTCCAGATCCACGTCAAACAAACAAGAGGGCAACTTTAATATACATGGCCATCTCAGTACTAAAGGTCTTAAAACACAAGTTAAACTTCATAAAGAAACATCTTTTTTTTTTTTGGTTGTAGTTGAATGCATCATCATTTCCAAATTCCTCCTTTATCAGCTTTACCAAACCACAAGTAACATAAAGTCAACATAAGAAATTGGTCAGAACAACATATGCATAAAGTAAAGACATGATATGCATATCAATTTTGACTGCACGTGGGTGTCCCAATTGTGAGGTAAGTATCTCAAATCTTATTCTTTTCTCTCCCTCTCTTCCCATTCTTCAGCCTCTTGACTTTGGAAAGGCATTCTTAAATCCCAAAGCCATATTGCCCTAGAAGCATGCCATAAAATCCACTCTTCATCCCCTTTGTCCCTTTGGAATGCTCCTTGGATTCCTTCACTTCCCTTTTTTATTCCCTCCTCAAAAAATCTCAGTCACCTCTCCCACTCCATGCACTCTATCCGTGATCTTTTTTCCTTAGATTCCTCTTGGAATCTTCCCCTTCTGAACTCCCTTTTTGAGACCTTTAATGTTAGAGAAATTCTAAAAATAAAAATTGGCCATTCCACTTCTTCTGATTTCCTTTGGACCCCTTCCTCAAAAGGCATTTTCCCTTCCAAATCAGCTTTTAATCTTATCAATGGCTCTAGGATAGTTTCGGCCATCTCTCCTTTAGAGCCAAAATCATGAAAACTCTTATGGAAGTTGCAACTTAATGATAGGCTGAAACTCCTTTTGCAAAAAATAGCTTGGGATGTAGTCCCTTCAAAAGCTCGTCTAAACATCTTTCTCAATATTGTTGCTTCTGACTTGCTTTGCCCTCTATGCAATTCAGATGTGGACTCCCTGCCTCACTTATTCTTTAGTTGCATTTTTGCTAGGGTTGCGTGGAGGTCATCCTTTTGGCCTCTTGTTTCTCAAAATTGGTCCAACCTCTCTTTATCTAGTTGGATCAAGGGCATCCTCTCCCCTCATTTCTCTTTTGGTATTCCCCCTGCTGACACATTTTCCAGATTTTTTATACTGTTCTTTGTGATCTTCTTTGGTTTAGCAAGAATAAAGCCCATCACGATGGTATTATCCCTGATATCATGGGATTAGCAAACTCTATAAAAAAGACAGCTCTGGAGCATTTTTCAGCTTGGAAGGCCGGGTCTCAGCCAGTTAAAGAGAAATGGTCTCCTCCGCCTACTGGATCCTTTAAAATTAATTATGACATAGCTATCGGGGATAACTTCTCAGCCCAATCTGTTGTTTGCCGAGACTCCAATGGGTGCAACATCAAGGTTGTCTCACAAATTAATCCTCCATGTGATCCAAACTATGGAGAGGTTCTTGCAGCACGCCTTGCTTCAACTTTAGCATCCTCTCTACAGCTTCAACATTTCATTTTTGAAGGGGACTCCATTGTGGTCAGCTTTGCTCTTCAACATCCAGCCATTGTTAAAGATTGAAAGTTTGCAAATGACATTGTAGATTCCATCTCTCTCATCCCTGCCTCCTCTACTTGGGAGGCTCGGAAAATATATAGAAGTGCCAACTTTTACGCTTACCATGTAGTGTATTGGGCCGCGGCCAGAACTCATTTTAGCTGCATTCCCACTTACTTTCCTTCCCTATCATCTCTTCCCATTTGTAGTGGCAAAGATCCACCTCCCCCTTAATTTCAGTTTTCTGTTTCCTTCCTTCTTGTAGTTTGTTGGTTTGTCTGGTTTTTATTGAAAATCCGTTTACAAAAAAAAAAAAAAAAAAAAAAAAAAAGAGAGAAAAAGAAAGAATGTAGAGATATGATATATGGCAGTGAAAATCATTATGAATGTTACATGTAATTTCATTTATTATTTTATCTAAGGGAGCCCCTACTATGCGGTCATGCTGCAAAAGGGGTGTTTTGCAGCAACCACTCTTGTGGTGACACATCACCAAGCTCATTTTGACAAAATGAAATCAAAACAGCAAACCAAAAAACAAACCGACGCAAGCAAACCCACCCCCTCACCGGCCAGCATCGCCGGCCGTTTCTTCTTTCTTTCTTCCAAACCCTCTTTTCTTTCTCCCAAACCCAGCATCGCCAGCCGGAAAAAACCAGAAAAAAACCCTCTTTTCTCTCTCCCAAACCCTCTTTTCTGCACCCAGAAAAAAACGGCTCGCAAAAAAACAAAACCAACATCCCCAATCAACCAAACCAGAAAAAACAAAACCCAAACTCCAAATCCGCTCTTCTTCCCAATCAGCCGAACCAAGAGAGACCCAACAAAATCAACAAAAACAAATTTCTGAAATCAGCTACATCACCAACCCAATCATAAATTACAATCAGCCCAATCAGAAATCCGGCGAGACCCAGCGAAACCCAGCGAAATCAGACGAACCCAGCCTTATCATCAGGTGAAACCCAGCCTCAAAACTCATTTCTAATGCCACTAAACTTGTTTCTAATGACTCTAAATCGTTTTTGGATTCAAAATTAAAACCTAGAGAGGAAGATTAACCCTTAGGAAATTTTATCATCCTAAAAGGATCCACCGCAGTAGGCTACCGGTTGGAGAAAGGAGACCGACCCGTGGGTCTGCAGACCCACGACCAGCATGACCCAAAGAAGATAGAAGAAGAGAAAGTGGGAGATTAAGAGAAGTGCTTCAAATTTTCGGTGAAAAACGGAGAAGAAGAGAGAAAAAGAGAAGAAGAGAAGGTGAGAGAGAAGAATCAAGTGTATTAGGTTGTAGAGTTTTTTTGTGCATTTTATTTGCTTTATGTGATGTGTCTTGCAGCTATTGGGGGTTGCAAAACACCCCTTTAGCAGTATAACCGCATAGGAGGGTTTCTCTTTATCTAATGATAATTTTAATTGCCACATCAAGGATGGAGTAGTTGATAGTAAATTCTCTTAGTAATAATCCATTTGTTATTCTCTTAGAAAGCAAATTTTGACAAGTCATTGACAAAAAATTTACCTTGGGATGTGGGATTTTAAGAGTTATTTTCTTTGGCCCAAAACTCAAAAAGAAGTTGAATGTCCAATGCACTTTTGAGGCATAGATTAGGCCATGATAGCAAACCTACCCCCCCCACCGGCCAGCATCGCCGGGCGTTTCTTCTTTCTTTCTCCCAAACCCAGCATCGCTAGCCGGAAAAAACCATAAAAACCCTATTTTCTTCATCCAAAAAAAACCAGAAAAAAAAAGGCTGGCGAAGAAACAAAACCAGCATCCCCAATCAGCCAAACCGGAAAAAACAAAACCCAAACTCCAAATCCGCTCTTCTTCCTAAACTCCAAACCCCAATCAGCCGAACCAAGAGAGACTCAACAAAATCAACAAAAACAAATTTCTGCAATCAGCTACATCAACAACCCAATTAGAAATTACAATCAGCCCAATCAAAATCCAGGCGAGACCCAGCGAAACCCAGCAAAATCCGGCGAAACGCAGCCTTAAAACTCGTTTCTAATGCCCCTACACTCGTTTCTAATGACTCTAAATCGTTTTTGGATTTAAAACTAAAACCTAGAGGGGAAGATTAACCCTTCGGAAATTTTATCATCCTAAAGGGATCCACCGGAGAGGGCTGCTGGCTGGAGAAAGGAGACTCGTGGGTCTACAGACCCACGACCGATGTGACCTAGAGAAGAAAGAAGAAGAGAAAGTGGGAGAGAAAGAGAAGTGCTGCAAATTGTCGTGAAAAATAGAGAAAAAGAGAAGAATTAAGTGTATTAGGTTGTAGAGTTTTTTTGTGCATTTTATTTGCTTTATGTGATGTGTCTAGCAGCTGTTGGGGGTTACAAAACACCCATTTTGCAGCATGACCGCATATGAGGGTTTCTCTTTATCTAATGATAATTTTAACTGCCACGTCAAGGAGGGAGTAGTTGATAGTAAATTCTCTTAGTAATAATCCATTTGTTATTCTCTTAGAAAGCAAAATTTGACAAGTTACTGACAAGAAATTTACCTTGGGATGTGGGATTTTAAGAGTTATTTTCTTTGGCCCAAAACCCAAAAGGAGTTGAATGTCCAATATTGTACTTTTGAGGCATAGATTAGGCCCTTATATTATGCCAAATTGTATTTAAGCCCATGGAGAGGAAACAGATGCATAGTGGAAAATTATGGGGGAGGTAGGTTTTGCAGATAAATACTTCTCAAAAGTTCATGTCTACCAAATTCTCACCTCCTCTCTGCTTTCCACATCACTGCATAAACACCCCACCAAAGATTGAGGCAGATCCAGAATGGGTTTGTTGTTCACATGTCATCTTTATCATTTGGTTGGTAGAAAGGAGAGAGAAAATCCCAACTAAACTTTGACTTAAAAAAATTTGCATTGTCTTCTATTTGTTAGAACGTCATGCAGCTTGTACTCGTGACGACATAATTGCAGTCACAACAATTTTTAGATTACCAGTGACTTGTTGCTATTAAATTAGCTTCTAAAGACCAAAATTATTGTAGTATTTTTATCACAATCTCAAACACGCTCCAAATATTTTTGAAGTGAATTTGAGATACAATTCCTTACAATTTTGTAGAAAAAGTTGTAGGGGAGTTGTGTGAGAATCCCTTGTCCAAAGTAGAGAAGTCTTACTTGTAGATCTCAGCAATTCAATCTCACAACAAAAATAAAAGAATCTTATGAGATTTTTTTTTTTTATTCAAAACGGTAGAGGGGAAAAGGGGAAGAATCTTATGAGGTTAATATAGCATAACAAAGACCAAGTTGTCATATTAACAATGTCATTCATTAATATACACTTCAAAAAACAGAGACTTTATTGACGTGGCAAACAGTAACTCATGTTTGCCACGTTAATAATTTTTGACGTGGCTAAATAAACACGTCAATAAACAATTTATTGACGTTTCGGATTTTAACATGTCAAAATTTTTTGATATTTTTTGACGTGCCTTTATTCCATACGTCAATAATTATAATTAGGTAGTAAATTAATTATACAATATGTATTAAAAAAAATTAGGTAGTAAATTAATTTTAATTCTTATGAAAAATTAACTTTATCATATTAATATAAATCAATTGGTATATACGTATTGTATACAAATTAATATTATCATGCATATGAATCAAACATTTCATTAATATTAATTTGAAATGAAATGAAATGATAGCCATATTAATATGATATGATATTACCATTCATAAATCATTCTAGTAATATTCTAGCATAAATCATTCTAGTAATATCATGCATAAATCATTCTAATAATATTAATATGATAGCCATATTAATTTTTTTAAAAATAGGACATACATAATATATTTATTTTATAAGACTCGCAAACCCCACATGAACCCGGCCAACACAAAATATGTGTTCAGTGAGTGTATTATTGAGCTCTCACGAAAAAATGAATTTTATTATCTGTACATCTAGAATATTAATTTATTTATTCTCTAATTAATTTTAAGTATATTGTAGGTATAATGTGTTATAAAAGAGGAAAAAATGATATAAATTATCTCTTGCAATTCTTGACATGTCACATGTGGCATGTCAAGAACTTCTTGACGTGTCCTGTGTTGACACGTCAAGAAGTACACATCGGGAAGGTGCGAATCCAGCTATCACTGGGTTCTCCTTCTTCTTCTTTTTTTTCTTCTTTCTTTTTCCCTCCCTCTCTTTCTTTCTCCCCAGCGCGCGCCACAGCCCTCCCCTCCGCCACTTTTTTTTCACTGCCGGCCGTATCTCCTTCTCCGTCACAGTCACACGCATTCTCTCACATGCGTTCTCTTTCTCACTAGCTAGCTCGCTACCGGCTAGCCGTTCTCTCTCTCACCCTCTCTCTCTCTCTTAGTGGTTCTCTCTCTCACAGGCTGTCATCGCTGCTCCTCCCTCCGGTAGTCACGAGCTCTCCCTCCATCGATTCTTCGTCCTCTCACGTGATCTCTGGCCTCTCTAGATCAGGTATATATATACACAATGTGTTATTGCATAAAGTATATATATATAAATTTATTTATTTATTTATATATTATATAAATAAATAAATTATATAAATATATAATTTACAGTGTATATTATTAGGGAAAATTACACTTTACCTCCCCAAAGTTTGGGGCCATTTTCAATTTGACCTCCAATGTTTCAATTTTTGCAATCCCCCCCCAACTTGCCAAACTTTTGCAATTCAGCAATTCCGTCAGTCAAATCCGCTTTGACTGACGGAACAGTGATCACGTGCAACGCACGTGATCACTTCTAGCCTTTTTCTACACAAAATACCCCCATCCCTTCCAACTCACTGGAAAAAAATTTTAGTGCTTAACCTTAAACCTTCTAAAGTGCTTCTTAATGAAAATGATCATGAACTTCTAGGAGATTTTGGTATTCCTTATCTACTGGTTGGAATCCCATTGCCAAGCTCAGATATGGCTCGCAGGCTTGGAACACCAAACTATATGGCTCCAGAGCAATGGCAACCAGAAGTGAGAGGTCTAATATCCTTGGAGACCGATTCATTGGGATTTGGGTGCAGCATTGTTGAGATGTTGACTGGTGTTCAGCCTTGGTGTGGGAGATCTCTAGATGAAATTTATCATTCAGTTGTTAGAAAGCAAGAAAAGCCATGT
This sequence comes from Corylus avellana, assembly GCF_965113065.1. Taxonomy (NCBI): domain Eukaryota; kingdom Viridiplantae; phylum Streptophyta; class Magnoliopsida; order Fagales; family Betulaceae; genus Corylus; species Corylus avellana. The sequence continues at coordinate 2,940,579 of NC_142494.1, read as the reverse complement.
ATATTGGAGTGAAGCCAGTGGACATGGTCTCAGTTCGAAACCTTGTCACTGGAATGAAGGAATCTGGCCGGCAGTGCATTGATGGGTAAACGTTTGCCTTCTCATTCGTTGATCTGTAGACAGCTCCGACGACTTGCACATCCTTCTGACCCTTACAACCCATCAAAACCTCTCTTGCAAACCAGCTTTTTTTTTTTTTTTTTTTTTTTTCAATGAGTTGGAAGGGATGAGGGCATTTTGGGTACAAACAGGCCAGAAGTGATCACGTGTGTCGCACGTGATCACTGTTCCGTCAGTCAAAGCTGCTTTGACTGACGAAATGGCAGAATTGCAAAAGTTTGGCAAGTTTGGGGGGGTGGATTGCAAAAATTGAAACATTGGAGGTCGAATTGAAAATGACCCCAAACTTTGGGGAGGTAAAGTGTAATTTTCCCATATTATTATATATTATTGATGTAGTTATATTAGCAAATTAATTTTACATGTTAGCAAATTAATTTATTTGTTTGAGATATATGTTTTGTATGGTGGGAATATTGTTTAATGTACTTGCATACATGCATGCATGCAAAATTACGTACGTAAATTTTTTGAAAGTAGGTATTTTTGTGCAAGTTTTTGCATTTAGATTTAGACCTAAATTTTGTGTAGGTATAGGTTATTTTGTGCAGGTTTTTGCATTTAGATTTAGACCTAAATTTTGTGTAGGTTTTGCAAATGCACGTTATCAGAACCAAAAACCAAAAAACTTGCTTAAAAAAAAAAAAAAAAAAAACAACAACAACAACAACAACAACAAATAACAAATGCATTGGATATAGTCGTTAATTTTTGTTTAGATTTTGAAAATTTAGAATAAGTATGTAAATGTTAAAAAAGAAAAATAAAGGAAAAAAACAAAAGAAAACAAATAACATAGCTAGCTGGATTTATTTTATCTACGGTTCTCATATATAACAAATGCATAAATGTTATAATAAACGAAAAAAAAAAAAAAAAAAAAAAACAACAACAACAAATAACCTAGCTAGCTAGATCTATTTTATCTAGGTTCCCCATATACAAAAAATTCATTTAGGTCTTACAAATTTAGATTATGTAAATGCCATAAAAAACGACAAAAAAAAAAAAAAAAATACAACAAATAACCTAGCTAGCTAGCTAGATCTATTTTATCTAGGGTCCCCATGTATAACAAATGCATTTAAATTTGGGCCTTAATTTTGTTTAGGTTTTGCAAATTTAGATTTATGTAGATGTTATAATTAAAACTAAATGTATGTGTCTATTTATTAAAAATAAACAAAAAATGAAACGATGTAATTAAAGAAATACACTAAAAAAAATAACAACTAGCCTAGATTTATTTTATTCAATTAGGGTTTCAGTAATTAAAACTGTGGACAAGAGTTGGATGACAAAATTTGGAGGTACGAGGGAGTATAGAGACGGGTGTAAATTATTCGTGGACTTCGCAGTTATGAACTGTACAATCCCTGATTGAAAAATTCACTGCCCCTATAAGTCGTGTCGTAATAAGCAGCGCCGCCCGCTGGGTTTCGTATTTGACCACTTGACATGGGGTAAAGGAATAATGACTGCATACAAAAACTGGTATTATCACGGTGAGAAGTCTGTATGGTCTCCTGTTATAGTCTCTAATTCTACTACCACAATCACAGATGCGAGTATAAGCACAAAACAAGATGAAAACATGCACGCAATATTGCATGAATCGGCATGCACGGTGTCATAGAAGACAATTGTGAGCCTCAAGTGATGGTGTAGGGGAATGAAGAAACTGTGAATGAAGAAGCCGCTGAAGGTGACGTACTAAAGTACAACAATTTGCTTAAAAAGGCAGATAAGTCTTCATGATGGGACCAAACATAGCAAGCTTAGTGTTACTGTACATCTGTACAACTTGAAGTGCGTTGGCGGACTTAGTAACGCGATATTCTCATCTTTCCTTGAGTTTATCAATCAATTACTGCCTGCGAGTGATAAAGCTTTGCCAATTAATACATATGAGACGAAAAAGTTTCTAAGGGACATGAGACTCGGGTATGAGAAGATTTTGGCGTGTTGTAAATATTGTATGTTATTATGAAAGAACAATAAATTGTATTTGTGTAGGAGTATACTGCCTACATGAAGGCATTGTGAGCAAAAAACAACACACCTCACTGCACCGAGTCAATGAGCTTTGCTAGGGCGACACATGAAGAGGTATTTGTCTTATTTACCATACACACACACACACACACACACATATATATAACCGTATGTTTATGTTTTTTTTTTATTTTTTTTTTTATGATTATTTTTATTATTATTATTATTTTTTTATTTTTTATGCAGACCTTATCTTTTAGCACTACTCCTACTCGAGCACAAGCTTACATCTCGACACACACGAAGAAGGATGGTGACTATCCAAATGAGGTGGTCAGGGAGAGATGTGTAAGTACTCACTGATATATATTTTGATAAATTATTTATAATTAACCTTCTTTATATGAGATACTAACTTGTTAATTAACATACAGGAGAGGATGAAGGAATTGATACCCTTTGACCCGGCATTGACGTCCAGTGTGACTGAAGGGACTGTACGGTGGACACCGAATGACGCGTTTGCTCAGGCGCACGGAAATAAGCCAGAGTTCGCTAGGAGGGTCTGACAGGTGGGTCCGAATGTTCTACCGATGAGGGGCAACATACATTCGTATTATACACTGTCTTAGGCACAGTCTCAAAACCCTGGGAACTCCTCATTCTCACAGATGACGGATAGGATTAGAAAACTTGAAGAGGAGCGGACACAATAAAGACATGCGATGGATGAGATGGCCAAACAGATTGAAGAACAAAAAGCTCGGATAGTAGAGAAAGAAGCCATCTTTGAGGCCCGTTTCCGCCTGCTTGGGGCCATGCTCATGTCGACCTCTGGATCCACGCCTGACAGAGGTAATGCTATATTTGTGTTGTTTTTGCTTTTCTTCGGTTAACATGATTATAGCCCGCATTGATCACTTTAACTGTTAGAATTGTGTCTCCACAAAAGTCTCAGTTAACAACGCATTATTCCCATGGTTCATTTTAGAACTAACGTAAATTTGCATCACTATTTATCTGTGTTTTGAATTTTTTTTATTAATTATCATTGGTTCACAACTCATTTGCAGATAAGGCGTTGGAGGATGACTATGTTGACTTGGACTAAGCACGTGGTTTCTCATCGTTGTTTGTTAAGTTTTATATATATTTTGTTACTATTTGTTGATGCATATAGTTAGATCAAACTATATGTTTGTTGAGACTAGTTGGAACTTATATGTGTTGTATATTTGTCTTTGATTGTATATTTGTAGTAGATAGAATAGAGATGGTTTGATTATATATTTGTTTTGTGTTGTGTTGGAACGTATTTTCGATGTAGATATTTGTAGTGTTGGAACGTAATTTCGATGTATATATTTGTTTTGTTTTGTGTTGTGTTGGAATGTAGTATATGTGTAGGAATTTTGTTTAATTAATTTGTTTTGGAATTTCATATGTATTAGATGTATATGCAAATTGAATTGGAATTTTATATGTGTATTGGGTTGGATGTATTGAATATGTTTAATGTATTGGATTAATTGGATGTATTGGATATGTTTGATGTATTGGATTAATTGGATATAATGTATTTGATATGTTTGATGTATTGAATTAATTGGATGTATTTGATTAATTGGATGTATTGGATTAATTGGATGTATTGGCTTAATTGGATATGATGTTTGATGTATTGGATTAATTGGATGTATTGGATATGTTTGATGTATTGAAGATGTTTGATTAATTGGATATTGGATATTTAATGTAAATGTAGATATCGGATGTAAATGTAGATATTTGATTAAATTGAATGTATTGGATATTGGATATTTGATGTAAATGTAGATATTGGATTGAATTGAATGTATTGGATATTGGATATTGGATGTAAATGCATATAGATATTGGATTGAATTGAATGTATTTGATATTGAATGTATTGGATATCAGGTTAATACGTAAATCTGGATATAAACCCGAATAATTCAGAAAGTATATAAATGAAAAAAAAAAATAAAAGATTTTTGACGTGTCAAACGGTGTGACACGTCAAAAATGTTTTGACGTGGTGATTTTTGACATGGTGAAATTCACCACGTTAAAAAAAAATTTGACGTGTCAAAACTAAAATGTCAATTTTTATTTTTTATTTTTTTTATTTTTTTTTTTTCTGACGTTCCAGTTTCTGATGCGTCAGAAATTTTTGACGTGTTGACATTGACACGTCAAAAACATGAATTTTTTGACACCCGCCCTTTTAACTGTTGAGACACGTCAAAAATAATACGTCAAAAAGGATTTTCTAACGTGTCAGTACCATTGACATGTCAGAAATGGTTGGTAAAAAAAAACATGGTTTTTGTAGTGATACTATGGTAAGGCTCCAAACTATTGACTTAAAATTTTGAATTAATATATTATATTGTGGTCTTATTTAAGTATTCACTCGTCTCTTCTGCTCCAACGCACACAGAAGGCAGAGAAAATGGGTGGAGCTGGAAATGAAGAGAAAGCAGTGGTAGAGAACAGGGAATGGTACTTGGCGGCCTACGCACCAGAAGGTGTTCCAACCTCCGATCATCTCAAACTCCGTACTCTCCCTCTTTCGCTCGCCGTTGATTCCATCCCCGACCGCCATGTCGTCGTCCAGAACCTACTCATCTCCGTTGACCCGTATCAACGTACCAGACTCACTGGTCTTGACGAAGGCCTTTACTTTCCTCAGTTCAAACTAAATGAGGTATTTTAAACAATTATAATATAATTCTCTTCAGATTTTCACCAATTATTCATTTTTTAATTTTATAATATTATAAGTTTTTCACCAATTATTAACAAGTACGGCACTACTTGCTAAGCGAGATTAAAACTGCTAAAAAATGTTCAATAAAATCAGATATAATTAGTCTTGTTTGTTAATATTTAATATTTTTAATTTTCTATTTTTAAAATAAATTTATTAACAAACAACCGGGAACACAACAATAATTTGAGATGTACATAGTAGTGTAAAATTCTCTTTTACAGCCTTTAATAAAAATTTGACACATTAGATAAAATATTAAATACAATGAAAATAAAAACATCGTATTTTTAATTCAAATCAATCATACGAACTTTTTCATTCGTTTTAGGCAAACACCCACAACCTACTATCACCGAACCTCCCACTCACCTTTGATCACTCAACACCGAAATCTCGAAAACCAATTAAGTCGGTGACTCTGGTAGTTTTATTAATGTGTATTTTGTTGAGACAAACAAAAAAAAAAATTTGATGTGAAGGGTTATATTATTTTTGAGTGTTTGAAGTTGAAATGTCTTATTCAAATTAGAGAGCGAAAAATACTCAATTTACACTGGGACCCAATTGTAGTATTTTTACTTTTATACCATGTCATAATTTTTTTTTTCAAACTAAAAATAAAAAACACCCAAAAACACATAAATTACCTTACACTAACGTGTAAACGTTAACCTAAAAATTCAAGTTTATAGATTTTAGTAGAGTGATTTTCTCTTCAAAACACAACCATTAGCGTACAATCCAAACACAAAATATTAATTATTTTTATATCACATCAAGATATATATATATATATATATATATATATATATATATATATATTTTAAAATAATAATCTAAAAAACATTAAAAAAAAAGTCAATTATTATATATAAAATAACGTGGGTTTTAGAATATATGATTAGGCTGAAAATGACATACTGTTTCTTAAATTGAGAATATCTATCTTCTTTTCTTAATTAAATAATTATTCCTCACCCTAATTTTTGATTAAGATACTATTTAAGGAAAGGCTTGTATATATTAAAAAATTGCAGGGGATAACTGCAACTAGTGTTGGAAGGGTAATTCAGTCAAAAGACAGTAATTATAAGGAGGGTGATCTTGTCCTTAATTTTTTCGCTCCGGTTGCTGAGCATTATGTGGTTCCAGCCGAGTTACTCATGCGGAAGGTTGATCCTTCATCGGGGGTTCCGCTGCCAGATTTTCTCAGTTCTCTTGGTAATATTTTCTTTCTGGGTTTTCTTTTTCGGGGTTTTTTCTTGGAATTATTTATTTAAACTTAAATTTTTATCCTTTAAAGTTATTTGTTTTATGTATTACAGGGGTACCAGGTTTTGCAGCGTGGGTGGGGATAGAGGTGCTGGGAGACCTAAAGCCAGGGTCAAATGTGTTTATTTCAGCGGCGGCTGGAGCCGTCGGAATGTATGCCGGACAATTGGCTAAGCTCAAAGGTTGCCGGGTCATCGGAAGCACCGGTACGGACGAGAAGGTATGTGATGCAAACCTTGAAAGTTTATGGTAAATGTAATATCTTCTTTCCGGTGCTTCAAATTTTCGGATTATATTTAAAAATGTATGCGAAGATTGTATGCTCTAAAAATAAATATTAATTTAATAGTGTGGATTAAAAAAATTTCCTCCGGAATTGTTGGAAATCTTTGTCCAACAAAATTTAGGTGGGATTTTCTCTATACCTTCAACCATATGGATGGTGGGTCTGCTGGGAACCACATCATTATTGGAAAGTTTATTTATTTTTTATTTTTATTTTTTAAATTGAAAGGGAAGAAAGGGACTATCATTTTTGGAGTGTTATGCAGCATACATGCTGTTAAAAAATTCAAAGGTGGGGATTTAACTAAAGTAATTGAAGAGTACAGATTTGTCATAATAAATACCAATTTTCTTCTTTCATCCATAACTTCATCTATTTATTGGTATTTATTATGATAGATCTGAATTTTTCAATTACTATAATAAAATCATCACCCTTGAATTTTTTAACAGCATGTATACTGTAGTTTTAACTTCAACATACAAGCCGGATTCAAAACGTACTTCCCCCACAATTTCCACCATGTAGATTGTGGGCCTATGCAGCTATGTCCTCTCCATGGGCTTAAATACAATTTGGCCTAATCTATGCCTCAAAAGTACAATGGACATTCAACTCCTTTTGGGTTTTGGGCCAAAGAAAAGAACTCTTAAAATCCCACATGCCAAGGTAAATTTCTTGTCAAAAATTTGTCAAATTTTTTCTTTCTATCATCAAGCGCAAGTTATATAAAAAATTTGGAAAAAGCACAGATACATCAATATTTAGCTTTCCTTCTAGTTTAAAAGGATATTGCTGCAGCATCTAGTTAATTAGGTTTTAGGCCTGTCTAATAAGAAGGTTAGAGGCCATAGGAAACTTGGAGTTTTAGTGCCACCCATAGCAACCACTTCAGTTGAAAGCAAGTGCTGAACTTCTCATATCACACAGTAGTTAATCAAATTATTATTCCTAGATATATGACTACCATATCCAAATTAGGGAACAAGAGTGACACTCTTGTTTATGCCAGATTATGAAATTACTTGTTCCATTCAAGTACTTTACTAGTTGAAGTTAGTATATTTAGGTTCTGTGTCCAAGTAGCCTAATTTGAGTGGAGCTTAGAAACACTGCTTTGATCTGTATATATGTGGAAGAAAGATTGTTAAAACCATAGAATATAAAGAAGGTATTTGTATTTTACTTGTAGAATGTGTCCCATATATTTTCTAGGTTGTCATGGTGAAATATGGTAAAAAAATAATTAGAATTCACAGAACTTGAAATAGAAAAAAAAAAAAAATTGATTGAAGTTTGGAATCAACGATCTCGACAATGTACAAATCTAGGAAATCTAGAAAAGCTGCTAGCATAATCTAATAGTGTCGAACACGACAAATTGTCGAAGCGACAAAAAATTGGTTAACAGTGCAACTAATTTCAATCATTTTTATTGTTTTTTTCTTTTTGAAGTAACTTTTGTTTGAGTTCCCTATATTGGATCTATTATGTTTTATTGTATTTGCAAATATTCCTGATGTTCAATATTTCATATTTTTGGCCTATATTATGAAGAACTCATGCATTATGTTCCAGCAATGTGTAAGAAACAAAATACATGGATTATTACTAATGAAGAGCTACTAAGAAAGAAAAAGGACACTGGAAACACTGGGGTAAAAAGAGAAAGTGGCATACAATTTGGAAACTAGTGGTGATCGAATGCAACGTGGTTTAGAGGTTGGAACTGGTGGCATGTCTAAATCCCAGATTGATGAAATTCTGGTAGTATTAGACATGAAAGGATAAATCACACTGCATACCTTTTCTTTTAATTACTTTATTCATCAAATGTTCTTATCAATTTCTTATGTTGACTTTATGTTATTTGTGCTCTTAGGTAAAGCTCATAAAGGAGGAATTTGGATATGATGATGCATTTAACTACAACAAAGAAACGGATTTAGATGCTGCTTTAAGCAAGTAATTACTTTTTCACATTTTCTTCCTTCTGTAATTGATATAATATATAAAGTAGTTGAGAGATGTTTCTCTATGAAGTTTAACTCGCGTTAAGATATCTTTTTATAAATAAACTAGTGGTATATTTATAACAAGCGTATAATCTTGTGAAGGACCCATAATTATGTATCTTAATGTTATAGGTATTTCCCTGATGGCATCGATGTTTATTTGGACAATGTTGGTGGTAAGATGCTTGAGGCTGTCCTCAACCATGTTAACGTGTGTGCACGGATCCCGCTCTGTGGCATGATATCTCAATATAAGAAGGTGAATCATATGGCTACAACACCATTGATGTCATCATATTCCTTTAAATGCTTACATATACACCCACTTACTTGCATCGTTTAGTACTGAGATGGCCATGTATATTAAAGATGCCCTCTTGTTTGTTTGATGCAGATCTGGACAGAGAGAGAAGGGGTAAGAAATCTTCTGAATATAGTAGGTAAGGAGGTAAGGATGGAAGGGTTTATGGTTGGATCATATTTGGATCGTTTCGGGGATTTTACAAAGCAAATGCAGAGCCTCATAATAGAAGGCAAGATTAGTTCCAAGTTCAAAATCTACCATGGAATCGAGAGTTTCTTGGAGAGCTTAGGCTCTCTCTTCACAAGCTCCAATGTTGGAAAAGTTATAATTGAAGTTAATCCATAATTTGAAAATTTCTTCGTGCCCTTCTGGTTTGAAGAGCCAAATGCTGTTGCAATAATATTTGTTGGATTTCTGAGCCATGTCATCTGATTTATATATGTAAACTATATATATATATATTCTTATTGGAATGATGCAGCCCTTATTTTATGCTTTACTTCAGTGAACATGCACTGCTTCTATCATAGTTTGGTGTCCTGATTCAGAATAGTTGCTCTGCTCAAACCATTGTTCTGATGTATTGATAACTTCTGCTTTTGAATTTCTAATTTGTAGAATATGACACTTTCCATTGAGAATCATTTAAGTTAAAGAAAGCAATATCCATATGTGTGTGTTTTCCATATTAGGTTTGATTTATTTTCCATATTAAAATATGTGCATTTAGGATTTGATTGATTACCATTCTTCTATTCTCTTTACTTACCACAGTTTTCCAAATTTGGTCATAAAGGGCAACTCTCATTGGTGAATGTAGGCCCCTTAAGGCCAATCCACCCCAAATTTTCTATGTTCTCTCTCTGCTTTCTCTTTCCTCCTATTTTATATTTTACATAAATTTCTAGAGGGGGAACTCAAAAAGAACGATAAGCAATCATTATTAATAATATATATATATATATATATATATATATATATATATATTTTTTTTTTTTCTCAAAAAAAAAACATTAGATGCATAAATGATTTGTTGGTATTTTTGTTGGAGGTGGGCGTGTAATATATTTGCTTCTTGTTAGTGGTTACCTATACAAAGTTCAATGATGCATGACTCAATTTATGATGACTAGAGAGGTAGGGAAAAGAGCATAGATCGAGCAGAGTGCATATGCATGATTTTAGAGTTAGACAAAAGACATTGAGACAGCCGCATGATTAAGAGCATTCTTAACAGTTTCCTTAAAGCCTATTCTCTTTCCTGAATATAAAAAAAATTCTAATTTTTTTTCAAAAAGCTACATGCAACAGATACCTTATACATTCCTTAAACATTGGGTAGCACTTTAGCTTCCTTGTCCATTACTTAACATAAAATATTACTTTCTCCTCTTTTTCATCTTTTTGTCTTCTATTGAGATTGACAGATTGTGTAGGAATTTTGTAAAAAATGTGAGGGTATGTAAAAAATTTGTATTTTGTAAATAAATAATGAAATGTATTTGAATAGAGAAACAAAGAATAGTTTTGTTTCCTAAATTTAGATTAAAAAAAAAACTGTTGAGAGTGCTCTAAGGCTCGTATGAGCAATCTAAAAGCTGTCTCCCTCGATCTCTACGTTCTCATCTTTTGCGTATTTGTTGGTGGGTTCATTCCCTTCCCCACTTCATAAATACGTATGTGAATGTCCTAGGGCCAGAAATAGGATTTTTTGTGCAATATTTTTTATTTATTTTTTAATAAAGTTCCAGCATAGATAACAAAACAGTATGATTTTCTCAACTGGATATTTTAGGGAAAAAAAAAAAAAAAAAAGATACTACAAAAGGATTGATTATTCACATGGAGTATGTTCAAGTGTAGTGGTTTAAGAAGGAACCAGAGTTTCTACCAAGTGGAAAAGGCAATGCAGAAGTCCTTGAGTTAAGAAAAACAAGACCCCAAAAACCACAAATTGAGAACATTGGAGAGTTATCCACAAAGTCTGTGGGGGGAGAAATCAATGGCTTGAAAATGGGGTGGTGTGAGAAGTACCTTGGCAGCATGAAGTGCATGGACAAGTAGTATCAAATCACTCTTGTATCATGCAATCTCTATGCTCCCCTCATAAACCATGGAGACATATCAAAGCAAACTGGTATATATGCACACAAACCTTCGGGCACCCTCCTACTTTTGAGTTCCCATTAAGGCTCTGTTTGTTTCGGCGTAAAATGATTTTTCGTATTTTCAGGTGTTTGGTGCGACGAAAAATATTTTCGGTTTGACCGAAAAAAACTTCTTTAATTTCTGTAAAATAATTTTCCTTTTTTAAAATTGTAAACTATTTTTTGAGTTTGAGTATCTCATTTTCAAATCGATGGACCTAGCCAGGACATCACTGGGACCCGCCAGAACCTTACTGGGCCCCGATCGGGACCTCGCCAGAACCAAGTTAACAAAAAGTACTGATAGCAGTGAATTGTCACTTTTTAAAGTTTAGAGGATTGATCTTCAAGTAAATTTTGAATTAAGCAAACGTTTTGTTTAGTAAAAATTGGATGCAAAATGTGGGGGGCATGAACCTTAAAACTATCGTAATGCATCTACTTACATAGGATTAGACGAAAGAATTACAAGGGGGTGGGGGAATGGAACAAGAAACATGTTTCCTGGGTGGCCCATAATCTAAGCAGCTGCAAATGTTGTCTGTCACATTCATGAGTAATTTGTATATTGGAAGCATTTAGAGGAAAGTGGGAGATGAATGGGGTGAAGATGGTATGCGTGAGCCCTTTCTTCTCACTAAAAATAGAGACGTTTCATTACCAAGAACTAAAGCCAATCCAAGCTGAGAGATGATCGATCAAGCTAAGGCACCTCGATCTAAATTTAGCAACTTTGCAGACATGCTATTTTTAATACGGGATTCCTGGATGAAAAGTGAGGATATGTGGCAACTAGGGTTTACCATGCCTGCTCCCTCATTTTGGCATTGTGCATATATATATATATATATAAATGCAAGAAAAGGGTCATTCGTGGAGTCATCTTGAAGTACAAAGTGTATAGTTTTAGCTTTGCTAAATTTAGCAAAGCACTTTTGGCCTCATATGATATGACTCGCTCTACGAGGATCAAGTGAGATGAGTTGTTTATATTACATGCAATATTAGTAATTTGTGTGAAATGGTAAGCTGGCTTTACTTGCTTGGACATATTTCTAAGCAACTAAGCAGACGTTCAAGCACTTGTTTGAGCAGGTGGAGCCAGAAGCTCATCTGCTCTCGCACATGAGTTGTTTGTAATTTCTATAGCATATAATATTGGTAGCTCATGTGAGAGGGCAAGTAGGCCTTAATTACTTGTTTGGACATATTTTTAGGCAACCTGAGCGTACAGGTGTGATTGAATGTACAAATTCTTAGGCAACCTGTCCGTTTAGTTTTAACTTTGCTAAATTTAGCAAAGCACCTTTGGCCTCTTATAATATGACTCGCTCTATGAGGATCGGGTGAGATGAGCTGTTCGTATTACATGCAATATTAGTAATTTGTGTGAGAGGGTAATATGGCCATACTTGCTCGGACAGATTTCTAAGCAATTGAGGAGGCGTTCGAGTACTTATCCAAGCAGGTCGAGCCGAAGGCTCATCTGCGTTGTCACATGAGCTATTTGTAATCTGCATTGCATACAATATTGGTAGCTCATGTGAGAGGGTAAGTGGGCCTTAATTACATGTGTGTCCGAATAGGTGAGAACTTACATGTGCTCGCACATAAGTTGTACATGTCACATACAATATAGATAGCACCTTATTCAAATCCCATTCTTAAGAACTTTAGATTTCAAGAACAGTAACTGATCATTTCACAAATGAAAACACAAAAGAAGAGAACATATGAGGTAACCCTAAATGGTTGGGGCTAATGTAAAAACTAATTTCTACATTGATGACATATACTACACAACCATAACACAAGGTTTTCTTTATGTTGTTTTTTGCTACATGCACAAGCCACTTTCAAAATAAACATTGAACCACAACATGAGAAGAGGTTCATAACGCCTAATTTAAAGCTAAACTTACATACAACACCATTGACATTCTAGTTTTTCAACCACATGTGGAGACTACAATCTAATCCTAAACCCATATATATATATATATATATATATATATATATATACACTCTACTTCTACTCTTCAAACCATACAACACTAGCACACTAACCCTAGACTATTTAAGGGGAACACCAACGTCTGTAAGAAGCTGCTTAGCATATGCCGGGCATGTTTTTCCAGTAGCAAGAGCCTAGGCCCCATTCGAGCTCTGGGGTATTGGAAGTGGTTGCGACCGGAGCTGGTAAAGCATTCTGTTGAGTATTAAGTCTCACGTTGTTACTTGCTGCATCCGGCGATTGCCCATTAGATATGTCATGACCTCCGTGGTACCACTCGGGGGCTGGCATAGCTGACGGGAAGTTGTCGAGTAGGCTCAACAAATCATCATCCATTGAATTCATTTCTTCTAGTGGATCCTGATCAGTTGGTTTCATCCCTGTATGAACCAAAAGGTACAACGTAATACCATAGAAGATAGCAAACAACAAAACATGTTAAACAAAAAATAATAATAATTGATTTTCACATTTGTATTTGAATATAATGAGTTTAAACTTTAACTTCATGGTTTGTTTATTTATTTTATGTGTGTTGGTCCTCAAAAGAAATATTAAAATATTAATTTAAATAATTAAATCCACCATTTTTTCATCAGTAAATAAAAGACAAAGAACTCACCAATTGATGATTGAGAAGAGCTCAAATCATCCCAGTGGTTCTCAGCACTAGTCTCACCGCTAGTCTTGAAAACCGAATCCACAGGCATTGCGTCTTCCTCCTCCGTAGATGCATCCACCACGACGCTTTTCCCTTTGTCGCCGGATAATTCTTTTCCCTTAGACTTGTCGGACAGAGTTTGAGACTCCACCAGGAGAGCATCCAGCAATCCACTATTGCTGTGTGTCAATGGCGGCTCGATTTCATAGTCATTAGCAGTGCTTGAAGCCCCCATGAGATTCTCTTCACCGCTGGTAGTGGAGGAAGCACGAGGTGTTGAGTACGGTGGCGTTTGGTTTGAAGGAAGCTCTGTTTCCAGTCCCTGGACTACACCAAATGGCTCGCATGGAGGCCCCACAACCATTGAATTACTGACATTGTAACTGCTACCAAAACTGTCAGAGTTGAATTCAAGCAGTGGAGCAGAGAGGGATTGGGCTGCAATGTTCTGATTCAACAGAGTCGACGGAGATGACCCAAAAGGAGAAACAGGGGATAGAGGCAGAGTATATCCAGCAGAATTGTTGTTGTTGTTTTCACTGAAAAACTTGAATTGGTTGTTGGGGTTGGCGTAAAATCCTGAATTCTGAAAAGGGTTTGCATTCGAAGAGAAACTCATCGGCTCGAAGGGGGAAAGCGAGGGATTGTGGTTCTGTTTACGCGGATGAGACGACGAAAGCAGAGCTGAGAATGAAGCAGGGGAAGATTGAGGCTGCTTTTGTTGGTGGTGGTGCTGTTGTTGATGTTGCTGCTGCTGCTGCTGCAGAAGGAGATGAAACGCTGCCGCTTCTTGCTGCACTTCGTGAGGGTAAAGAGGCAAGCCGGCTCTCTGGCGTCGTTTCATTCTCGTATTCCAGTAGTTCTTTATTTCATTGTCAGTTCGACCAGGTAACTGAAGGGAGAAAAGCAGAGGAGTCAGAGATGGAAATTAACCAGTGAGGTCATGGAAAAAACAAAGACGCATAAATTGTGGGTGGTTTCACAAAAAAACATAAAGAGGTGGGTCCAAACGAAAATTGAGAAAGAGAGAGAAAGAAAGGAAAAAGAATCAGAAACAAAAAAGTTTGAGGTCAGCATCATAGATGCATGTGTATTTATTTATTAGAAAAATCAGAACCAACAACTGGATCATTAAATAATAAAGGAAAAACAAAAGGATTGGATTGGCAAATTCAAATGGAATCCAAAAACTAATTAGAAGAGAAGTGAGATCTTCCTTTCTGCGCCAAATCAAAACAGCTCTTTCTTCACTTACATTAAAAAAAAAAAAAACAAAATCAAAAGATGGTCAAAGAACAGGAAGAGGAGAAAATATATATGCATGTAAATAAGATGGAGAGAGAGAGGAGAAGAGATGGGAACATAAATCTTTTTCTGTTGATGGGTGGGGGGTAAGGATTGGTGACAATTATCAACACAAAAGATTAGATGAAATTCGGAAACTGAGAATATTATTCATAGGGAAATTCGAAAAATAATGTCTAAAAGAGGGAGCATGATCAGAATCATTTGAACATACATGCACCCAAAGAAGAGGAAGAATCTGAACCAGATAGAATAAAAACAAAATTGGTCATAATCGAAAACCAAAGATGGAAGCAGCAAGCTAGAACAAAGAAGAACATATATATATGCATGAATATGATAATGCATGTCATCTATATATATCATGAAAAGAAGTTGATGATTGATTCATGAGTGCATATTAATATTAATATATACCTGAGAGGCCATACGAGCCCATTTGTTGCCGAGCTTAGCGTGGAGCTCTATAATGATCCTCTCCTCCTCGGGAGAAAAGGTGCCCTTCTTGAGATTAGGCCTCAAATGGTTAGCCCATCTCAGCCTGCAGCTCTTCCCACACCTCATCAACCCGCAATTCTTCTGCACCGCGTTCCAGTTCCCTTCCCCATACGTCTTCACGTACTCTACGAGGATGGTGTCCTCTGCCGCCGTCCACGGCCCCTTCTTCAGCCCCCGGCCGGAGTCCCCGCCGCCTGTTCTCGCTGCCTGATCAGCCGCAGCCTCCCCCTCCCCGTGTGCAGCTACTTCCCCACTTTTCCCGATCATCCTTCCTCGCAGCTTTCCTCTCTTTTGGGCTTAGTGGAAGAAGGAGATGATCAGAAAGAAGGTAGTTTTTGGAAGACTTCTCTCCTCTCTCAAGGTGAGAGAGAGAAAACAATGGTAGAGAGAGAGAGAGAAGCTCTTGTCGGATTCGCGGACAACGACAGTGGATCTAGGAATTAAGAGAAAGTTGTGTAGAGACGAGAGAGAGAGAGAGAGAGGCTTTTTCACACAAACACAGAGAGAGAGAGAGAGAGAGAGAGCCGAGAGAGGGAGGATTTGAGGGGGGATTTATTTAGAGGAGCGAGCTTCCATTTCGGCCCGGGTTGCATGCTTAGTGGTACGTCCATGGACGCGTTTTCCATCTCCACATGAGGTGTAAACACCACAATTCATCCCCTTCATCTTCTAGAACAAATGCAACACTTTGGTTATTTCTCTTCATTTTTTCAATATATATTTACTTCTAAAATACTCAAAACTATACGGGTTTACATTTACAGAGATGGTGGAAAATAAATAAATAAATAATGCAGAAGGGAAAAAAACAAACAAACAAAATTATCCCTTCACTTTTAAGATCATAAGCCACCCGCAACGATAAGCTAGATGACTTTTTATACGTATACGCGAATCTCGATTTCATGTCTCTCTTTGTTTTGAATTGAAACATCACTTATTTGTGCAGATAATTGTGTTTTATTATTAGTAATTGTTTGGTTTCAAACTTACTTTGACACCGCGTATCTTAATTACTTGTCTTTTCAATCACTATATATATATATAGCTAACTATAGGATTATAGTTTTTAAGATATGGGTAAATTTCACCAAATATTAGGTCGGTCTCGATATTTGAATACCGACCAACAATGTAAAGAACATATCTACTTGCCGACGTCGTCTCTATACCACTTTGGCGGACCTTAGGAGAGCACCCTTGCTGTCACATTAACTAAATAAAATTTGAGGGTAAAAAATAAATCAAAAGAATTTATTCTATGCCGGACGGGCTCGACGCCTTGCCGACGCTCAGCCTCGCCCTTGGAGGATGCCACCCAAATCACATGCCCAAATTCTAAATAGTACACTGGCTGCCACATCCATCCAATTCCCTTATGCCAGTGGTGATCGATGGTGGTGACAACCATTTGGGGTGGGGTTGGAGATAGTAAAAGAGAAGAGAGAGGAGATTGTGTGTGGATTGAGTAAAAAGTTTTGATTTATTTTTGACCCTCGGATTTTATTTAGTTGAATTGGCACAATCTAGACCTTGTATTGGAAGAAATGAGATCGGGCTCCCCAATTGTAATATTCGTAGTGGAATTTTCCATCTAATAAATGTTGTTTTCCTTTTGATTATGTGAGTTTGTCGTTTATGGTTTTTAAAATATTTTTATTTTGGTAAACTATCAACTAAATGACCTTCCTTTTAAGTTGATATTCCTTTTGACTGTATTAACTACACTTTAATTCAATATATCTGTATCAATATTTAGGTCGTTTGAGCAGTAAATGAAGTCCACTTGGGTTAAAATATGTTGCCCTGACTCAATTAGATAACATGATCTAAGTTGAATTGTTTAGCTTCTAAGGGGGTAACTCAATCAACTGCAAATCACACCTCATAAAAATGGAGGTTACTAATTCGAATCTCTCTCTATTTTTATCCTCTTATATGGGCATGTAAAAAAAAAAAAAAAAGGGGAAAATTACAGTTTACCCCTCTCAAAGTTGAAAGCGTTTTTCAATTCGAATACTAAAGTTTCAATTTTTGCAATCCACCCCCTCAAAGTTCCAAATTTTTGCAATTTGACCAATTTTATCCAAAACTTCCCATATTGGATATTGCCCATAATTTTTTATTTTTTTATTTTTTATAAAAAAATTTTAAAAATATTCAGCCACCCCTTTGGTCATCTGGTCATTTTTGCACCCCCCAAATTTGTTTTCGTTTTCATTAAAAAAAAAAAAAAAAATCAAGGGCAATATGGGAATTTTGGGATGATATTGGTCAAATTGAAAAAAATTGGAACTTTGTGAGGATGGATTGCAAAATTGAAACTTTGATGTTCAAATTGAAAAACGCTGTCAACTTTGAGGGGGTAAACTATAATTTTTCCAAAAAAAAAAAAATAGTATTTTGTTCAAGTGCGGCTCAATTAAAGAAGAATTGAAAAGCTTTACTTGAGCATGGTGACTTGAGCATGGTGCCTTGAGCTTGAATTTATCTTAAGGTAATCAAACAAACCACAAGCTTTGATTTGCTTACTTTGACATTTTTTTTAGAGTCGGTTAGTTTGAGTTTGCAATTTCAAAAAAATAAGATTTTAAAATATACGATTTGATAACATGATTTAAAAACGAAATGAAGTGTTTGGTAAAAATGCAGTTTGATCTTTAAAATCTTAGTTTAGCCTATAAACTTTTGCATTTTTAAAAAATAACCTTAGTACCTGCGATTTAAAAACGCATATTTTTTATGTTTTCAAATCACATTTTTTTAAAAACGCAATTTCAAATAATCTATTTTCTGTGATTTAATTTAAAATTTCACTTTTTATCTAATACCATAACGTCAAACGTACCCTTAAAAAGGTTGTGGTATTAATCGTCCTTCCACGAATATCCCCCTCAATTACTACCATTCAATTAATAATTAATGTTTCCTAAACTAAAATACCCTTGATTAAATAGAATCAAAAACTTCTAAACGGAATAAAATTATTATTTTTTTAAAAAAGGGGAATGGCTGTACGTGCCACCCCATTGGTCAAAAATGGTAGTCGGTTTAGCCAAACGAATGGTGGTTGAACCACTCCCAAGGCTCTGGCCAAGGTCTTGGTCCACCAAAATCCATAACGCACCACCTCCTCCTCCTTCAATCATCCGAAACTCAAACGTCTTAGTCATTCCAGGGCTCGAGCAATGGGTCAATGATCAAGGACTCATCAACGAGCAAGAAATCTGAACACTGGTTCGAACCATGATTACCATGTCAATTAAATAAGGAGTCTAATTTAAAAGAGAGTTACCATATCTAAATAAGATATGAGTTTATTCTATCCTAAAACTTTTCCTCTATTTGGCTTTCTCAACAAATTTACTGAATGATGCATCGAAGGGTCCTGAGTGAGTTGCTAACTGGTGTCATTCTCATGATTTTCTTGCAGATGACCTATCATTTGGTTTGGCCGTCCAGAAATCTATTTTTTACAAGTTTTATCTTAAAAAATTATCAAGTTATTACCCTAAGTTTTGTCTTCTGACATACTTCCCCTTAACCTTCAAACTTTAACAATTACGCAAAGAGGGTAGGCTTCGCAAAGAGGGTGGAGGTCAGTCTCGTGCCCCACCCGACTACCCTTACGTAAGAGGGGCTGAGGGCTTGGCACAAGGATGGATGAATGGAGGTGCCCTGCCACATTGTCAGATACATTAACGAACAACTCGAAGTATGAAACATCTATGGGATGCATGCATTGACCGAGCTAGAAAGGGGTTGGTGTGGGCCATGCCCCCTCTAACCCCCTTCACCTGAAAAAGTTTTCTTTAAAAGGTTTTTTATATGCCTTTAAGTTGGTTAAAAGAAATATATATATATGTTTTCTTTATTTTAGCCCTTAATTTTTTTTTTATTATTATTATTTTTAATACTGTCTTGCCTCTCTAAAATTAAACTTTTCATTCCGTCCTTGCATACATGGTTAGTTTTTATGCTCTCCTTAAGTGTTGCACCTTGAGCATGATTTAAAATTGGAGAATGCTAGTGGATATTATTTTCTAATTTTTTTTTTTTTTTTTTTTTTTTTTTTTAAAAAAAAAAAGAAAGTGTCACTTATTTCTCTCAAATAATTCTAAAAGCCACTCTTATGTTTTTCTCATATCACTTCAAGAATGAGGTGGCTTTTAAAATTAATATTTGATTAAAATTCAATAATGATCAATTACAAGCCCAATAATAATTTTAGAAGGCACATTAGACTTCTAGCATTAGTCATTTCTCTCACTTGATTTTTAAAAAATAATATCCACCTAAGACTAAAAATACACCCTAACATTTCCCTTTATAATTTGACTCGTGTGGATGGAAATTTGAAAACATCATCAACTAATAATGCTAGCGTTTTCTGGACAATGATATTGTTGGGGTCAAACAAATCCCAAGTTCTATGTACGTTGTAATTTTCATTCTTCTGAACAAGTTGAAGCTTGTGAGCTAATGCCTTATCTTGTCACATCAATTTACGTAACACTATATTTATTATTAAACAAGGAAATTACAGCCTCGATATCCCAATCATAAACTTGAACTTGCGATCCGTGGTATAGCATGTTTTAAGCTTCTGTCATGATGCATATACCTCCAGAGATAATTAGGTTTCAATCAATACTCTGCAGTTTTAATTATTGGGAAAGTTTATATGGCTTTGATTTTCTTAAAATAATGATAAGACAGTTAGTGGAAGTCATATGATCCCTGACAACTTGAGCTGTGTGAATCATTATGTGCTAGAAATTGCAGAGTATATGCAAGAAAGCAGCAGAGTTTGAACAAGCGATTTTCTTCTTTTTGGTTCAAAACCATCAATATGCAAGAAGTGTAAACAGGAAGCAACAAATTGGATGCTAATATTTGCAAAGAAGCATAGGAAGAAACATCTATTCCCTCTTTAGGCAAGTATTTTGACACACACAGAGTAACCAAATTACTTCACAAAATGCCAAAATTTTGAAAATCTGTAGTATGAAGAAAAGAGTTGATACTTACATTATTGAGTTCAAAGTTGGATTGCAACAAAAGTTATCATCCAGAAAACTTCCAAGTCATGGCACCCAAGTGAGCTCAATTACCAAGCATCGAACAGAAAATAATGGAACTGTTATAGACATCTTCATGGATTTTCACAGGGCAGAACAAGATATTGAAGTTCACAGCAATTTTATGATGCCAATATCATTAAAATTTTTTTTATGATTTACAGGACTTTGAAAAGGATCTCTCATTAGATGAAAGATATTGAGAAGAAATGAGAAGCCACAAGCACCTTTCGTTTAATGCTTTTGGCAGAAGCAACTACATTATGCCAAGCATTCCTAATGATCTCAGTTTGTCCCCTCTGTGAGACATCACAGGCAACCAGTCTGATCCAACAACAGCTTTGTAAATTTTTCCCTACCCAAATCAACTTCAAACTTCCGAGACCTCGAAAGCAATCACAGCAATTCTTTTATGAAATCAAGGTTAAGAGTGTCCCGAATAATAAGGAATATCCCTAGGAGAAGAACAATAGTGATCCCCGATGACATAATCCGCTGCTCTAGTTCTAGAGGGAGCTTTCTCCCACCCCTCGCTGCCTCTATGAGGATCAAAGCCAAGGAACCCCCATCTAAAGCAGGCAATGGAAGAAGGTTTATTACTGCAAGGTTAAGATTAAGCACTGCTGCAAATTGGTAAAGGCCATCAATATTTGACCTTGCCACTTCAGCACCAACAGCAATAATAGCCACAGGACCCGAAACCTTACTAGCAGTTTGAGAGAAGTTTAGAAAAGTCTGCTTTAAGCTATCCAAAACATTATATGAGAGACCCCAAAATTCATTCCCAGCATAAATGAAAGCCTCAGATAAATTCTTCGGTAAAACCTTAAAAATCTTAACATTTGGAGATAACTGAACACCAATTTTACCAGTTCCATCAAAATTCTCATCTGGGGTGACTCCAATTTGAAAATCCTCCTTCCCCCTCTCAACCTTAAGCAACACATTTCTTTTAGGATTTCTCTTAATTACATCAACAAGCTCAGAAACTGCATTAGGCCCTATTTTTGGCAATTCGTTTCCATTAACCGCAAGTATTATATCGCCCGGAAGCAACCCATCTCTGGAAGCAGCCGAAAAGGCTTTAACCTCGGGCACAAGCACCCCAGGAAAGGCCTCTCGTACAGGCAAACCAACTGACAAGACTTGGAGAAAGATTATAGCATACGCAAAGATTATATTGGCAACGACACCAGCTGAAATCACAATTACCCTATCCAATACTGGCCTATTCTTAAGCAAATTTTCATCATCAACTGGAATGTCACTCTCTGGATCATTATCAGGAAACCCCACAAAGCCACCTAGAGGAAAAGCTCTAATAGAGTATTCTACATTGTTGGCATTGAATTTAGCTAAAATTGGACCAAACCCAACTGCAAATTTACTTACATGGATTCCTTGAAGATAAGCAGCAAGGAAGTGACCACTCTCATGAACAATGATTATGGCTGTTAAAACTGCGGCTGCCTCCAAAACAGACTGAGCACTCTCAAAGTTGCCGAAATCAAATCCAGGAATTGCCCAAGACCTAAAATCCAATCTTTTCCCAGGTGGGGCTCCACTCTTTCCAAAGAAAAATTGGTTCTTGAAATTCAAACTGAGGTGTGATGAAGAAAACGAGCAGTTTATAGAAGAAAGAGAAGATTTTGAGAAGAGGGTTTTGGGCTTTAGTGAAAATTCTGTGATGGGTGACTTTGAATTGGTTAATCTGATGAGGGAATGGGAAGAAGATGGTGGATAGGATGAGAGGTTCATTATAACCATGATTTCTTCTTCTTTTGGAAGGATATTAAGGTGGAGATGGTTTTGGCTAATGGGAGAAGAGTGGACAGCATAGAAAGAGGGAACGGATAATTCACACTATTTGTGTTTGTGGAGGGAACTCACTGAGATTTCTCCCTCTAATTATTATTCTTTTATGCAATTTTACTTGATTATTATTTCCTTTTTGTCTTTTTTTATTTTCATTTTTGTACTACGGTCCACTTGCAGGCTTGCAGCCTTGGAGCCGAGGTTGGAATATGTGATCCATGTCGATTTAGATTCCCATAAATGGTAAAAAAGGGAGCCTATTAGCCTAAACTTATCTGGTTAGTCAAACCGGGCTGTGGATTTGACTTTCCTTTTATATATAAGGGATAAAAAAAATTTTAAAATAAGTTTTTGAGTTGTAGATGAATTTTATATGAAATTTATAATTACCGTAAAAATTGGTAGTAATTAAGACAACAAATTGTTATCGCCAGCTTGGCACGAGGAATGTGTAAAAGAAAATAGGATAAATACACAAAAACAAAATTACCCCTAAAGTATATAACAACGTCACTTTTCTTAAGAAATTATTTATCCTTACCAAATTTAATATGCAAAAGGGTAACAATAAATATTTCTTGAGAATACAAATGTTTAAGTTATATAAGATTTATAAAAACACAAATTTGCCAACACATTTCTCTCATACCCTTATAGTCTCTAACAATTGCACCCACACCCATTTTTTTGTTGTAAGTATCTATTTTCACATCCCAATTGACCATAATCACTCCAACTAAGGGGTTTAATCGATTTCGGATTATCCATGGCTTGATTTTGCTCCAAATTATTCCTCATTCATTCTTGAAATCCTCCATTGCCTCCATTACGTTTCGTACTACATGGGAAGAATGAATGAGGTCACCTGTAAATACAACTTTATTTCTCCACAGCCATATTCTTCTAGCAATTGTAGTAACCAACTTTATTTCTTCCTCCTCAAGCTTCTCTAATAGCCCATTTGAGATATGTAGAAAACCATCTTCTTCGCTTGAGCATTTTTATATTTTCCTAAAACATTTCACTCATATATCATTAGATGAAGAGCGTCTCCATAAAATATGACAAGAAATTGCTGGGAATATCATTGCAAAAACAAGATTGCGCATCGAAAAGTAATAATTCTAATACGAAGATAGAACTTTATGAAGAATATGAAAAGAATTATGCTATTTAAAATTAAACTGCCCAACTAAAACTACTTACTTGTAGAAAATGGTCACTCCTTGGCTTTTGAGCATAATTTTGCTCCTTGCTCCCTAATGAAAAACTTGTGATCTCAAGAATTATGAAACCTTCAGATCTTCTCACCAATGACTAAAAATAACTAAGAAAGTGCGGGCTTCTTCATTGCTCTTCTAAACTTAAATTATTCTCGAGTTAACTCAAGAATATTATACTAAATAACTGTAGAGATGTAGTGTTTTGCAAGAGTTGCATACTTCTCTATTTATAAGCTTGAACTCTAGGAGAGGTGGGAGATCTTTTATCACGTGGGAAAAGTGGAAGCACTAATCCCAGTGGGCTTAGTCATAGTGGACGCCTAGGGTTTTCCCGCTAGGAAATTTTTTCCTAGGCCCATGTGTCTACTATATTGTCCCTCGGCATAGGTTTTATCCCAAGCCCCCAGTCTCCCTCTCTTGCATCTTCTACACAGTTTCTCTTTAACTCATGTTTTAATAAATTAAAACAAGCAGCCCAATAAATAAGAAAGCTTAACTTGATTGAATTACATCAACTTGATAAGGAACCTAAATGAAAAATAAAACTAGGTACAAATAGTCTCAATTTTCTCAAGTCACTATTTAATTACAATTAATTTCACTAAATAATTGTAATTGGACTCTAATTTATATTTTTAATTCAAACGATTAATCCATTTGACTTATAACTTAATATTGACTTTTGATTTTTTCATGAAATATTATGTGATAAAATTAAGGTTAAAGACACTGTCACTTAATTCTCTACTTCTTTATCATTGAGTCACTAATTTTATTAGGGTTAACTACCTAAAACCCCTTAGGATATCACTACTTTATTTTTTTTCTCTTGAATTTTGATTTGTATCACAGGAGGTATTTGTGGTTTTGATAAAGATTAAATTAATCCTTCCGTTAGTTGATTATTAGTTGACTTAACGGAAATGACACATTGACCAATTAAATCTTGCCACGTGTCATGTAATTTATTTTTTTATATATATATTTTTAAAAAATAATTTTTTTTCATAAAAAAAAAAAAGAAAAGAAAAATTGGGGGTCGCCTGGTGGCTGAGCCACCTGCAAGGGACCAAGGGGGTGGCCAAGCCACCCCCTTGGAGCCAAGGGGGTGGTCAATACCCCCCCAGTGGGTTTTGGGGGTGGTTTCAGCCACCCCCTTGGCCCCTTAGGGGTGGCTCGGCCACCCCCTTGGAGCCAAGAGGGTGACTGGGGGTGGTTTTGGCCACCCCCAATTTTTACTTTCTTTGTTTTTTTGAAAAATATATATATTTTTTATATTTTTTTAAATATAGAAAATAAATTACATCACACGTGGCAAGATTTAATTGGTCCACGTGTCATTTTCGTTTAGTCAACTAATGGTCAACTGACGAAATGACCAATTTGGTTTTTATAAAAACCACATGTACCTCCTATGATGCAAATCAAAACCAATGGGGGAAAAAATAAAGTAGTGAAACCCTAAGGAGGGTTTTAGGTAGTTAACCCATTTTATTATTATTCTCATACTTGTGAAAGCCTTTAACATATGTACATTATTTTGGTATGCCCAACCAAAATGTCTCGGTTTAGAGACTGAGAATAATCAAATCCATAAAATCTATCTTAAGGAAAAATTTATTATCATTTTTAAGAAAAAAGACTTGCATTCCTTTTTGAGAAAAGCTTTTTCACAATGCTACATGTGATTATCCAACATACGAGAATGTTGTTCGCAATAAAGGTATCATCCATAAATATATCAAAGTAATCTTCATTTCATATCTGAGTACACAATCATCTCAGGATTTATAATCAATTTCATTGGTAATCTTTTATGAGTTATTGTCTTTCCTATTAATAGTATTTTGTGAAAAGACAACTACTTAATCCGTTCAGTGTATAACACCTATACATCAACCCGAAGCCTCTAGCTTCGCTTGATTAAGGCAGATCATCAATATTCGTTATGTAATAGTCTTTCGCAAGTGGAATACCAATTCCATTATTGTCTGCAAACTACTCAAAGTTTAAGACTACAAGGTTTATGGACTATAACTTTGTGTGATATCCTCGTCTCACACCATATACCATATTCAGTGTAATCCAAGGACCTTTCACGTGCTCAACACATATAATTATAATAAGCATGTAAAACATTATATGCCATATGCTCAATTAATTTAATTAGTGAACCTATATTCATTACAAGCCTAAATGTCAAAAATAGATATGTCATCTATCTATGAGATTTTGGGCACAATCCCTAACAATAATCTTCTCATCCAACCCACATATAGGACAAAGTGGATCATGTATTATCCTTATTTTAAAAATATTTTCTTTAGTTGGAAACAAATTATTATAAGCCTTCCTTAAGAACTTTTTTTTACCACACCTAGACCCTTATTTGCCAGATTTTCTTCCAACGAGACTAAACATATATAAGAGCATTTGAGGTACTTCCTCCCACCTGCATATATATTTTTGTCTTTTTCCAAGTGATAAGCACTTATTTCCAAAATTCTCTTTTCAACATGCCAATCCAAATTAATTTAGCTGAAAAATGAGACTAAGGCTCGATGGTGACCTTGACCGCCTCGCTCGCAGAAGCCTATGTTCCATCTGAATCCCTAGGATGTCTTCCGACTAGTTTAAAAGTGGCTTAGAATTTTCTGAGGTCTTTTCTGTCGTTAGAACAAAAAATAAATATTTGAGACAATATATGAGAGAGAAATTAACACGAAAAATATAACGCCACCAATTTTATGTAAGTCATAAAGCAGATGAATCTCTTATTTCACGTGCCACTACTACTTTTCTTTACATTCACAGCAGATGAATCTCTTATTTCGTTGTGTTCATATACTTTCATGTCCATGCATCATTCAACAACATATTCTTTTACCACTATTTGCAAACATATCCTAAACTCATAAATAGTGTATTGTAAACCCATGTAATCATAAACTCATGGAAATCATATCACAAACCCATTTAATCATAAACTCACAAAAAACATCAAAAGTAAGGCATAAACACTCATTATCACAATATATCATTGGCTCGATCAAAAGCATCTATTTCATGTTTTGAAAACAATTTTAAATCAATTCTTTTGCATAGTAAGTAAAATACTTGCAGTATCTGCTTGACCTCAAAGGAAAAACTCCCACTAAAGGTTGACACTACAAGATCACATTGCATGTCATGATTAAACACAATCCACCACTTACATTCACGTTCCCTAGGGTTAGACATTCAAAAACCACATATTATGACACTTAGAGAAACTGATACAGAAAAATAATAAAAATAAAGTAGATTTATTATTTATATTTTAGTTTTTCTTTTTGAATAAGGATTGAGTTTTTCCTTTACTCTTAGGATTGTTTTCATATTATGATTTATTTTCATTTTCTTTGTTACTCTAGGAGGTGTCTAGCCTATATAAAGGCATCTAGTTCTTGTTATTTTTCAATTCAATCTATATTATCAATTAAATTTAAGTCTTTTAGAGTTATTTTTCTGTTTGCTTATTTTGGGCACTTAGAAACTTTCTTTTCCCTATTTGTTATTTTTTATCTTCTTGAATTTCATTTTCTATCTTCAATTCTTAGTTTCTACTGATATTATACGCTATTAGAATAATCTTAGTTCTGTCCGGCATCAGTTGGTATCAAAGCTTAGCGTCTTCTTGGAGAGAATTTTTTTTCATCAGTTTTTATGGCTGGCGGTCGTGGTCGGCGTGGGTAGGTTTTGAATGAGGAAGTCCCCTACCATGAACGCAATGTACGAGACGTGACGATTGAAGATTTGGAGAGGCAGGTTGCGAACCTAGCGTCTAGTGGGGCAAAACTTGGAGAGGGATCGCGAGATGGATGATCGCAATTCAGAATTCAATTTTGAGAACCCGTATCACAATCTTATTCTGGTTCCGGAACAGCGTGTTTAGGATTGGCGACACGGAGACTTAGGCTTCAAAGTTGAGCTTCCAGAATTTTCTGGCACTTCACAAGCCGAAGGCTTCATTGATTAATTGGCTGCATGAGGTAGAAAGGATCTTAGATTATAAGGAGGTTCCGGATCATATGAAGGTGAAGTTTATCGCCATCAAACTAAAGGGTCGCACATCCGCTTGGTGGGAGCAGCTAAAGCGATCACGAGATAGACAAGGCAAGCCAAAGATTTGTGATTGAGAGAAGATGAAGAGACACTTTTTACCCTTCGGATACACGCAGACATTATTTCAGTGACTTCATACTCTAAGACAAGGTGCGAGATCTGTTGATGATTACACTAAAGAGTTCTACCAATTGGTTGCTTGGAACGACTTGTCAGAGACTGAGGAGCAATTGATGGCGAGTTATCTAGGCGGTTTGCAGCAGTCCCTACAAGACGTCCTTAGTCTCTACTTAATTTGGACAGATTTTGAAGCCTACCAACGTGCCTTGACTGTAGAAAAGCAGCAAGTCAGGAATAATACCATATCTATACCGAGAGGAGATCAAAATACACGAGGAACTCATCCTCAGGAGCCTCATCCTAATCCTCAATCTACGCAAGGTCAGAGTTCCAATTCCAACATCCATTGTTTCAAATGTGGGGAGCCCGGTCATCGATTGACAGATTGCCGAAAATTTGCTAGCAGAAGGGTAAGAATCTCTTGATTGAGGATAAGACAGTAGAAGAGCAAGTTAACATCGGAGATCCTGTTTTTGAAGAAGGTAATGATGTGGATATTTTGTATGGAGATGGGAACGAAACTCTTGTTGTCAGAAAAAGCTTGCTTACTCCAAAAGATGATTATGAAGAAGATTGATGTGGATATTTTGTATGGAGATGGGAACGAAACTCTTGTTGTCAGAAAAAGCTTGCTTACTCCAAAAGATGATTATGAAGAAGATTGGTTAATAACCAATATTTTTCATACCACATACACAATCACAAAGCAGGTTTGCAAGCTTATTATTGACAATGGCAGTTGTAAGAATGTGGTGTCAAAAGATGCAATTAAGAAGCTTCAGCTGAAGATTGATCACTTTCCAAAACCATACAAATTGTCATGGTTGAAAAAAATGAACTGAGGTAACAGTAGATAGGAGGTGTTTGGTCTCTTTTTCAATTGGTATAAAATATTTTGATTATGCATAGTGCGATGTAGTGTCTATGGATGCATGTTATTTATTATTAGACGAGCCTTGGTAATATGATCGAAGTGTTATTTATGATGGACGATGGAAAACCTATACCTTGAGCATCAAGGGAAAAAGAGGGCAGTAATCCCCTATTAATGTCTTGGTTCATGGAGGAAGCAAAAGAAGAGGGTGTTGTATACGCCTTCATGTGAAGAAGATGCCAGATTAGATGATGAAGTGTCAGTAAAGTTACAAGAGGTGCTCATAGAGTTTGCTAATTTGGTGCTAGAGAATCTACCTCCTGGTTTACCACACATGAGAGATATATACATCACCACATTGATCTCGTGCCAGGGTCAAGCTTGCAAAATCGACCTGCTTATCGCCTTAGCCCAAAGGAATATGAAGAATTGCAACGCCAAGTGACAAAGTTGCTAGAAAGATGTTGCATCCGAGAGAGCATGAGTCCATGTGCAGTTCCTGCTCTCTTAGTTCCGAAGAAGGATAGGTCGTGGCGTATGTGTGTCAATAGTTGAGCCATCAATCGAATCACAGTGAAGTATAGATTCCCGATTCCTCACTTAGATGACATGCTAGAATCGAATTAGGCCTGGAGATGAGTGGAAAACAACATTCAAAACGCATCATGGGTTGTACGAGTGGATGGTCATGCCTTTTGGGCTATCCAACGCTCCCAGTACATTCATGAGGTTCATGCATTAGGTGTTACGACCTTACATGAAGAAGTTCATTGTTGTGTACTTTGACGATATTTTCATCTACAACTTCTTGCAGGAGACACACCTAAAACAACCCAGGGAAGTTCTTGACACACTACAAAAAAAGTGTCAATATGTTAATCAGAAGAAGTGTTCCTTTCTCACTACCACTATCACTTTCCTTGGATATGTTGTGTTTATTGATGGTGTTCATGCAGATCAGTTTAAGGTGACAGCAATTCTAGAATGCCCAACACCCAATAGTGTACATAATGTCTGGAGTTTTCACGGATTGGTATCATTCTATCGATGGTTCATCCAAAATTTCAATACATTGATTGCACCAATCACTGAGTGCTTAAAGGGTCAGATTTTCCAGTGGACTAAAGAAGTCGATACAAGCTTTCAATTAATGAAGAAAAAAATGACAAAAGCATCTGTTCTCGCTCTTTCAGACTTTGAGAAGATTTTCGAAGTTAATTGTGACGCATCTGGCATTAGCATTGGTGGTTAGGGCTGGGCAAAAACCCGCCCAACCCGCAAACCCGCCTCGCCCCGCGCGGATTTTGAGTGTATTTTTCCGGGTACGGGTGGATTTTCCCCAACCCGCGTGGGTTTTGAAATTTTTTTCTTACGGGTACCCGCCCCGCCCAACCCCACATAGGTATAAAACATAAAAAACCCTAACCCTAACATATTTTTCTAGCGCCGTTTCTCACTTTCTCGTCTCTCATCTCTCACGCTTCTATCTTCTCTCTTGCTCTCTCTCCATCTCTCATCTCCTTCTCTCTTCATCTACGCTGCCGCTCGACATCCTCCGGCCACGGGCTACTGCGCCGCTCCCACCTCGAGACCACGATCCAGGTTTTTTTCTCTCTCTCAAGAGATCTCAAGTTTTTAGTCCAGATTTCAAATTTTTTTCTCCCTCGTCCAGATTTAATTCCAAGTTCTTTGGTTTAGGTTTGATTCAAGGGTTCTAATGTAGGTTGTGTAACTTGTGTTTGTTTAGGAGGAGAAGAAATCTGCAGAAGAGATGAAACAAAAAAGAGAGAAAGAAAGAAGACAAGCCGGCGGAGGAAAGAAAGGAGAGGATCTGAGGAAGAGAGAACCCAACCCGCACAACCCGCAAAACCCGCCCCGATCTACCCCGCCCCGCAACACCCGAACCCGCGCGGATTTTCTTCCTTGTGCTCGGGTGGCGGGTTGGAATTTGTAGAACCCGCACTGTGTGGGGCGGGTGAGAAAAATGGCGATACCCGCCCCGCCTCGACCCGTGCCCACCCCTATTGGTGGTTTCCTAAGCCAAGAGGGACGCCCGATTGCCTTTTTCAATGAAAAGTTGCCGGGGTCCAAGAAGAACTATTCCACTTATGACTTGGAGTTTTATGCCATTGTACAATCTTTGAAGCATTGATGTCATTACTTAGTGTAAAAGGAGTTCATCCTTATCACTGATCATGCATATCAATGTCCAACAGAAGCTTAGTCGCAGACATGCCAAATGGGTGTTTACTTTCAGGAGTTCACTTTTTTTTTTACAACACCAATTAGGGAATTTGAATCGAGTTGCTGATGCTCTGAGTAGGAGGGTTGCACTCCTTTACTACTATGTATACCAAAGTTGTGGGTTTTGACACTTTCCAAGAGTTGTTACGGAAGATCCT
Source organism: Corylus avellana (assembly GCF_965113065.1). NCBI lineage: Eukaryota > Viridiplantae > Streptophyta > Magnoliopsida > Fagales > Betulaceae > Corylus > Corylus avellana. The sequence goes on along the minus strand of NC_142494.1, from coordinate 2,909,546 downwards.
TCATTCGGGAAGATATTTGCTGAGGTGTCTCTAGGTACGCATAGTGATTATGTTATTCTTAATGGTTATGTATTTCGAAGTTTATAGCTATGCATTCCGTATAGTTCGTTGAGGGAGCAAATAATATGAGAGTTGCATGGAGAATGTCACTTTGGGCGAAACAAAACCTTGGCTTTGGTCTCATTAGACTATTATTGGCCCAAGCTAACTAATAATGTGACACGTTATGTAGAAAGGTGTTTTATTTGTCAAAGGTCTAAGGGGGCGGTCCTCACAAATGCGGGTCTATACACCCATTACCGGTGCCCGATGGCCCATGACTTGATGTCATAATGAATTTTGTTTTGGGGTTACCTCGCACTCAAAGGAGCATGGATCATTGCCCAAGGTTTAAGCTCAAGCCCTAGGTGAGAGAAGAGAGAAAATTGTGAGGAGAAAGTGAGAAATGGGAAAAATCATGTTTATAAACCCAATTTTCGCCTCAGATGCGGCGCGCGTTCAGACGGTACAAGCCACCTTTCGAACGTTCCTCTCAGAACAGGCGTCATTCAAATGCCTCAACAAAAGACCCAGCAAACGGGACATTCTAGCCTTCACCGTTCGAATGCTCCCAGCAATCAAAACGTTATGGCCTTCACCGTTTGCTACACTGTTCGAATGCTCCCAGTGAACGGAACATTCTATACCACTATAGGTGTTCACTCTCTGCCACGTCATTAACTATCCCCTTTATTCTTGGCATGGAATCTTAGCCATTAGGACTACACAAAGATCGCATGATATGGTTTTTAAATAAACACCTCCAATAGGATCAGGACACCTAGCCAGACAATTAGAGGGAGCACCCATTATAAAGACAAGCGGCCATTGCAAGTATGATAATTCTCTCATAAGCTCACTAATAATCTCTATATACCTTCAAAAATACACTACTAATTCAGGCATCGAAGTATTCCCTTGCCAGGACGCTTAAAAATCTCTTGCTCATTTTTAGGCATTCTCGGCCAGAAAATCCCTCTCTCTATCCATTAATGTTAATCCTCTTCCCTAATCAAAAAACACATCCAGCTAAGCTTCTCTAAATTTAGGGAGATACTCTAGCTAGCTAATTAAAATGTATTTTGCATTATGGATAGCTAAGCCTATGCAGATTGTTATTGGGTTTGTATTAGCCATTTTGGATAGCAATTTAAAATTGCTAAGCCAATGTGATTACTCTTAATAAAGATTTTGGTCTTTTATCAACTCGTTTAGAGATGATCTAGTCGTGATATTGTGATCGTTTTGCTGTTTCAATAAAAATGCACTTTAATAGTGGCCAATAATTATGATAGTTTTTCTTCTATAATGCATAGACGTCATGTCGTTCAAATCAAACACAAAGGTACCCTAGCTATATGTATATATAGCAAACAAGATGGTGGCAACAAAGGGTTGTTTAAGAAAGCTTTTTGAAGGAGAGAAGAGACTGTTAGGTTTTCTAAATTGTCCCACCAAAAAAAAAAAAAAAAAAAAAACCTCTAAATGGAAGGAAAAGAAATGTGAAAAAAAATCAAAGATGCCCATAATTTACCCAAATCAAAACGTATCTACAAAGTGGGTCCCCTGATTATGATTTTGTTAGAAGTAAAGACAAAAGTGGCAGAGAAGGGTTGGAATTAATCAATTCATTAGAATAGTGGAGTAAGGCTCGTAGTCAACACCCACATATAACCCAACTACTCCGAATCTTGATTCTACTGTTTGAATTATTAGTAATTTATATAATAAATATATGTAAAAAATAAAATAAAATTACAAAGTTACCTCTCCAAATGAGAGTGTGAACCCCTTGAAATCGACTTTTAGATAGGTGAATTTCGTAAAAATCCTCTTACGTTTTTTTTTTTTTAGTTACTCAAAAAAAAAAAAAAAAGTGTGAGTGAAGGTCTCTTCTAAATCTTGCCTGTTGATGATGAATTCATGATGCTGCTTTGACATCACAGCATGGTTACGTGCTTCCATTTAATATTATATCCAAAGATTTATTAATTATTTTGTGAGAAGGTGATTATAAAGATGTCATTAGTTATTGTTCATATGACATCATATTTCTGTTTAAGACTTGAATAAAGAAAAAAATCATAACTTCAAGATTTATTGGATGGATTTTTCCTTTTTTTTTTTTTTTTTTCGAGGTGAGAAATTTTAACGTATGGCATAATTGGAGTTGTGTAGGGGAGTTTTCTAAATCATTTACAATTGGGCTTGCTTGGGAACTACTTAGAATTATTATTTTTTTATTATTTATTTTGAAATGTTTTGAAAATTATTTTCTAAAACATGGGGCCACATTGAAAAGTATTGCATGTGGCCTGAGGGTTGGCCGCGAGCCACCCCCTGTGGCCTGGGGTGGGCCGCGAGCCGCCTCCTATGGCCTGGATCTCTCCTCTCTCTCTCTCTCTCTATGCCTGATCTCTCTCTCTTCGCCAGAACTCTCTCTCTCTGCCAGAACTTTCTCCCTGAGCGGGAGATGGCTTGCAGGGGTGGCCACACAAGCCACCCCCACCGCCCAGTTGTGGTGGCTGCCGGTTGGGAGCCACCACTTCTAATTTGGTTCTTTTTTTTTTTTTTTTTTGTAATTCATTTTTGAAGTTTTTATTTCCTCAAATTTGGTATAATTTGGTGCAGCAGGGTTTTTTTTCTTTCTAAAATTAAATCTGATAAAATTGGCTTAGATGTCACCTTTTAATTGGTGGCACAAAAGCCTACTTTTGTGCAACCTCAGTACCCAAGACACTCTTAAGACTATATACCGCATTTTTATTTTACTATGCTGACATGGCAAAGTCTAAAATCTAATAATTAATGCAAGATATCATACTTTAATCTTACAAGTATCTCACTTTGCTTTTCTTTTCTTTTTCTTTTATTTTTTATTTTTTTATAACAATTTTTTCTTCATTCTAATTTTAAATTGACACTTTTTAATGATTGCAAAAGTGATAAAAGAGCGAGAGTGATAATTGAAGTTTTCCCTAAAAATAAATATCAAAAGAACCAGTATCACATATTTATTTAGGGGCCATCAGGTGGCCGCGCGCATAGTATGCGTGGCTGACTGATCCATTTGATGGCTACCACATAATTGCCAAAACAAAATTGTCTAGTGGCCACACGTGGTTGTTCGATCTGTCGGATCTATCTGGTTATCACCATGTGGCCACCGCCCGTGGAGGCCAATTTTTAGTAGGCTCAATATTTTTTGCCTTTTTTGTTTTGTTTTGTTTCTTTTATGTTTTAAAATCAAACGATTGATCAATAAAATGTCCTTCTATAAAATTTATAAAATTACAAAAATTACAAAAATAACTTAATTAAATTATTAAAAACTAAAAATTCAAAAAAAAAAAAATGGTAATCCTAAATTTATCGATAGAGGAGTTTATATAAGGGTGGCAACTTGTGTTTGTGTCAGATTCAAGTCGTGTTGAGATATAAGTATATACAAATAAACTTTAACCCAACTTATTTAATTAAACGAGTTGGACACATCAACTCTAACCTACTAATTTTGTGCTAAATTAATGTCAAATTTGCGAGTAGTGCCAAAAACCCTAAGTCATAAACTTAATTTACATGTCAGTTTTAAGTTGTATCAAAACATATTGTGTATAAACAATATAGTCTCATCAATCATAATATTTTAATTTCGTGTTGAGTTAATATTAAATTTTCAATCCCATTTTAAGTCCATAAAGATGCATTTAAAAGTTGTAAATGAAAAGTAATTATACTTGATATGACAACTTGATAATGTTTTACCGAGATCAAAGAAGAAGAAGAAGAAACAATATTACATGACACCTTTAAAGTACTAAAGAATGGGAAGAAACAATTATATGTACGTACCCTTTGTGTTAACCTGGGGCCACCTTATCTGTGTCTCTCAGCAATATATAACACTTGTCAATAACATGGTAAACTCAACCTTCCTGGCCCGGAAACCCCTACTTGTCTCTCCGTTTGTTTTGCCGTGTTCTTCAACGGAATGGTTGGAAGGAACTGCCGGACAGGAGGTGATGGAATACAATTTAATGCAACCCAACTGAAAGCAAAGGGCTGGAGGCCCCACTCTCGTACGTCGCAGTTATGGTTCGGTTCTGCAGAGTGAAGACAACGGAGGATTCCTCTTCTGTTTCTTTTATATATATGCAGATTAATAATTCACAACATGTGTGTATATATATATATGTGTGTGTGATTATAAGTCAATGATATTAATTATTAGTGTTTTGTATGAATTCATGGGGGTCCGTTGATCTGGAGATGCTCATGAAAGCTACAAATATTAAGGAAAAATTGCCCATTTCATCATGCACATGCGATTACAGGCCAAGTTGGGTTTTCTTTATTGTCTCAGTACTGTACAGGTTTGAGTAGTTTTCTGAGAACCCATTTTTGAACAAATCATGCAGCACGCAATAACTTCTTCTCAAATCAAAACTTTTGCTTTTGAAAAAGTGGGTTTTGTGTTAATTAGGTCATTCATCCAAGAGTTTTCATGAGGTGCAAATTAACTTCTGATCAAATCAAACTTTTGCTTTTGAAAGTGGATTTTGCGTTAGGCTCATGAATGATTTTTTTGGTGCAATGATAGCATAAACTACCGGATTCCCATTACATTAAAGTACTCTTTTTCTTCATCTTCTTTCTTTCTTTTCTTTTTCTTTTTTTTTTTTCTTCTTCTTTTCTTCTATTTGTTGGAAAATAGAATAATTATAATGTTAGTGGCAACTGGCAAGGAGGGTTTATGGCCGACCTGATAAGTCCTTCTTACCTACTCTTCATATCATGCCTTTACACCCTTTTTTAGGCACTTAAATGCTTCTTCTTTTTTGCACCTTATTATTGCACAATAATTCAATCTCTCCCTCTTCCCTCTGTATCTATCTCTCTCTATTTCTCTATAGAGGCTTAAGAGGAGGAATTGAAGCTTTAAACCCTAACAAAGGAGCTGATCATGATCATCTGGGGGTGTAGTACTGTAGGCGATATATATCAAGTCTGTATCATTTTGGACATTGTAAAGGGGCCTTCAATGTTCAATACATTGAGATGATGGAAAGACAGAAATACCCACTAGTAGACAGAGTCAATAAATTGTTTTATGAAGACCAGAATCGTCATTTAACATTGATGGACTTCCCAAAGTTTCTTCTTTCTTTGGGAACTTTTTGGCTAGAATTTTTCATTGAGATTATCAGAAGGCCAGTTTTTCAAGCTCAACCAAAGAATCTGACATGGAAGTATGCGTGCATGTATATGCAAATCAATCTTGATATGATGCAACAAATTAAACAAATTGAAACATAGAAAAAGAGATTGAGAAGAATCACATACCCCCCAACTGTTTGATTTGTTGGTGAGAATTAGAGGGATGGAGAAGGGTGCAAAAGGAGATATTGACGCGGCTCAATCAAATCACATGGCTAATTTCTCCTTCAACCATGTCTTCAAATTGAGCCACGGCAATACCTTCGTTACAAATATTTAACACCCCTCCATCTCTAGACCTCCTTAATTGCTTCATCTTCTCCCGAAAACCCATCTGAACTCAAGCTCCCGGCCTTCTATTGAGAGAAAGAGAAAGAGACAGAGAGAGAGAGTATTCCCTATATATAATTAGAGGAGGGCAAGCTTTCTGAAAGGGTAGTGCTTTATAGAAACTCTTTTTTTTTTCTCGCAGGGGATGTGCGTTATATTGGCTTGGCTTAGCTTTTGGCCTCCACATCATTTGCTGCATAAAGGGAAGCAAAGCAGATAAAACCACCACGAAGCAACTGTTTTTGTGTTTATGTACGTATGCCAATTTGACTACTAATTATTATTATAATTATTATTATTTTATTTTCTATGACACGGAGGGCACCACATAGGCCCTATCGATCGATTGAATTTGTAAAACTTGTTTGACTCTGATGAGTTTTCGACCTTTTTGGATGAATTTGACTGATTTTTATGCAACCCTTATTAATTTGTCTTGGCTCAATTTGTTATATAATGATGATTTCTTTAATTCTAGCTAGTTTTGCTGACTATTATTGGAGCTTTCACACTCATTTTCTTTTTCTTTTAATGATGTTTTTAATTAATGGTTATATATATATATATTAAAAAATTAAATTAAAAAAAAAAAAAAAAAAAAATCAGAGTGTTGTGCTTTCTACTGTAGAATGTTTGAGTTCCACCCTCATGAATCATGATTAATTCGTATTGGTAATTGTTTGTGAGAGTTGGGGTTACAATGAATTGTTCTACCAAAAACGAGATCAGTCGAAAACATACATATAATATAGGGGAAAATTCACTCTACCATGAAGTTTCAGGGGTTTTTCAATTCGAACCCCAATGTTTAAAAATTGACAATGTACTCCCCTAATGTTTCAAAAAATTTTAATTGAAACCCTCCGTTACTAATTTTTGTCTAATTTGACAAAAATCATCCAACTTGCGTCTCACGTGGGATTTTGATGCCCTCTATTCCAATTTTGCCCTCATTAAAACCTATGAAATTGAAGGTAATTGCGTAATTTTATAGGTTTTAATGAGGGTAAAATTGAAATAGAGGGCATCAAAATCTCACGTGAGACGCACGTGGGATGATTTCAGTCCAATTAGACTGAAATTAGTAACGGAGGGTCTAAATTGAAAATTTTTGAAACATTAGGGGGGTACATTGCCAATTTTTAAACATTGAGGTTCGAATTGAAAAATCCCTGAAACTTCAGGGGGGTAAAATGAATTTAACCCTATAATATAACGTGTTAAAGAATCAATTAAATATAATAGAAATTTTGAGTTCAAACCTTGTTTAATTCACCTCCCATATTAATTAATATTTCACATGTTACATCTTACTTAAGAATCATCTTCATTTCCAGTAAAATGGAAATAAATCATTTTAAGGTAAATATTTCATTTTATTGTATCTAACCATGTATATGATGCCACATCATTTAAAATTTTTAAATGACGTGACAACATGTTGACCATGCTATACCATATATATCGTTAAAAGGAAATGATAAGTGTTTTTCTAGTGTTCTCCTAGTATCCTCCCAACTGTGATGTGGCTTTTAAAATCACCAATAGACTAGAAGTCAATAATGATAATTTCAAATTCATCGTTAAATATAACAAAATATTTTTTTCACCATGAAATTAGTGACTCCTCTCTATTTTAAATGAGATTGAGGCCAAAGGAACCAGTTCATCATGACATGAGGGCATTTTTGTCCAAACAAAAAGTAAAATTACAAAATGCCCTCGTGTTATGAGGAACTGGATCTTGGTCCGAGATTGAGAGGGCATATTCCCACTTATTAATTAATAGTTTGAGCTCACATTTAAGAAAAAAAATGTTAAAGTATTAATTAAATGATTAAATTCATCAGTTGTCATCAACTTAATTAAGCTTCTGGGATAAATTGTGGTTTATCCTAAAGTATCAATAAGACGTGATTTTTCACCTCGTCAAAAATTGTATTTTTTTTTTCCTTTCTATATACACTAATTTCATTCGTTCAGGATATTCAAGAATAGAAATTTGTTCCGCTGCCTATCTTATGGCCTATTAGCCTAATTAACATACAAGCATATAAAGTAAGGATTCAAAGCTCAATAATTTTGCTGTTTGAATTGCTAATAATTTAAATAATAAATACGAGAGAGTTTATATGAGACTTATCTGACCCAACAGGTAAATAAGATGCTCAAATTGTTAGTAATTCTGATAACAAAATTGATGAGGATATTCTTTATTCATAAAGTAATCCCCCAATCAAATGAGAAAAAGAAAAGAAAAGAAAAAAAAATTGCATGGGCCTAGTTTGTGGGATTAATATTATTGATTAACAAGGACAGGCTAGGGTTGCTCTAGGCTGGTCCCTCAATTTGGCATCCTAAGCTGAGAAGAAGCTCTATGCCAAGTATCTCTTGTGGAGTTGCCAATATTAATTTGGTTGCTCACAGTATGTTGACGAAGATGAAAGAGATCCTCATTGACCCTATGAAATCAACCTTTTGGTTGAGTTGGGACCAATAGCCAAATAAGTCCAGAAGCTACAACCAAGAATATCAAAAGAATTTGTAAAGTTAGGTGAGTAGGTAGTGCAACCCAAAGACTTCTGCCAAATGATTTCTAGCTTTTGGAAATTCAAGTGCACCGAATACCTAATATATATATATATATATATATATATATATATATATATATATATATATATTAGCATAATTTAGATTACCTAGAGGATCGATGGAGATGACAACTCAAGAACAAGCATCAAGAACAAGAATCATGTAAAACAATATTTATTCATGTAAAACAATATTTATTTTTTACAAAATATACTTATGTTTCACTCTTCATGTGTATAAGGTAAATTGTGGCATCCCTCATCGCCTAGGTATGGAGATGAAGATGTGCTTATATGTATATTTACATCATTCATGACAACAACTCGTTTTAAAACTGTGATGGTCATGATCCCATCAGAACTCTGCAATTAAGCGAGCTTATGCGAAAGTAGTACCATGATGGCTGACTTAATTTTTAGGAAGTTTGATTTGGAAGAGCTAAAAGTGGACAAAATATATTGTGTGTCATTTGGAGTGGGGCGTTACAAAAACTATTTAAAAATTAAACAAAAAATGACATAAAAGAAAAACTATATATAAACCCCAGTTTTTCTTTAATTTATTAGTATATAAAATGTTTATATACCATTTGATTTATTTTCTTTATTTTTTTATCTATAACCTAATAAAACATGCTCATTTCCATTTTTTGTGGAATAAAATATTTCACAACTTTTAAATACAAATTTTATAAATAGTCACAATCAAATCCAAAAAGTAGCATTAAAAAAATAACCCTAACAAAATTATCACATAGTCTATAGTGCCTTATTAACAAAAACATATATAGGATATGGACATTCTTTTCATTTAAAAGAAAGAAAACATTCTCAAGGCCAAGGGAATGTGGATTAATTGTACATCTAGAGAAGGGAATTCACATTCCTAGTAAAGGCAATTAGGAAGGAATCCAAATTCACATTCCTAGCAAAACAGCACACTAAAAAAAAGGATTTTGTGACGTTTAAATAGTAAGTTTTTTTTTTTTAAAAAAAAAAAGGTCACCAATTGGTGACATTTACAAAAAGTAAAACGTCACCCCTTATAAGGGTGACGTTTTACGAATGACACGTCATCCCTCGTGACGACATGTCACTGTTTACACGTCGTTGGTTACTTGACCAATGATGTGTAAAAATTTTTCACACATCACCTGTAGGGGTGACGTGTGACTTTGTTCACACGTCACCACCAGGGGGTGACATGTGAAAATGGGCCATGCGTCACTAATGGGTAGTCACAAAAATCTTGTTTTTTTTTTTTTTTTTTTGTAGTGGCATTCCAGTCTTGAGATGCTAGGACAACATGGGCTTCATTGATGACAGCATAATATAAAAGACATTTGGTGGCAGCATGGATAATTTTACCATTAGAAAATCTAATAAGCATAACTGGGACTGATAAATCCCTCTCAACCTCAACAACAAAGCACTATAGTGGAAAACGCATCAAAGGAGTCTGAAACTGATCCGAAAACAACGTCTCCACCCAATAATGATACAATAGGAGATCAGGGAGACTTGTTCTAAAGCTTACACAAAACAAGAAGAAAACAAAAAAACAAAAAACCCAACTATAAGAACCGATACTAAAGCGGGATGGGCGGGCTGATGGTGCTGGATGGCGCGTGGCCGGCTGAATCTAATGGGGAGGCGAGAGGGCACCTATTGTATTATTATTGGGTGGAGACTTTGTTTTTGGATCAGTTTCAGTTTCCTGACGTTGCATTTTCCACTGCAATGCTTTGTTTTTTAGGTTGAGAGGGATTTATCAGTCGAGATGGCACCTACGTGCCTATTAGGCACCAATCTAACAATCACCAACCACATGGAAGGCAAGCAATAAACATGGGAAGGAAATGGACACGAAAATCCTCATGAATAGAATGTCTCTAATGCTTACTTTCCCGACAAAACTAGTCTCAAGTCAACTTAACAAGATAGAATAAGCCAAATAAATGGTCGATTATGCCCTTTTGTACAATCACAATCAGCTTACTATATATGTACGATCGAGTGAAATAAATCATCAAAGCAATAACAATTCAACATTTCCTTAGTTTAGTTCTTGAGTTACCTTGTGGTTGAAAAAGTTTGAGATTCAATTATTTGTATTGATGAATGCAAAGTAAATCTCATCTATATATTCTTGCCAGTCTAGCCAACAATAGTGCCACTTTTACAAAAGGGTCCAGCTGTACTGTTGTTGATAAGTAAGACAGGTAACAATCCTTTGTTCAGAGCCATGGAAACTCGAATGTCAGACAATTGGTTCGGTTTGCCACTTGCAAATTTGCAATTACTAGCTAGGTTTTATGGGACTTTCCAATCCTAGATCACATAATTGCTATTAAGGCCGAGTAGCCTTAAGCTCATAAATGGATTTATCTTTATTTAAAATGAAATGAAGATATATCCATTTTAGAGTAATGTTATATATCAAGTATTTCATAAATATTTTATAAAGTTAATGTATCTAGTAGTATATGGATCAACTATTACTAAAAAGAAAAAAAATTAATGACCACTAGATCTTACCACATCAGCAATTTGTTGGATATTTGTAAAATGTTTGTGTTATGTAGCATTAATTTCTATTTTATAGTACATATTAGATTTGAGAAATGTTATAAATTACATTTTTATCCCACAAGTATTATATTTTCTTTTAATATGGCAGTACTAATCAACTTTTGGATCAACACTTAAAAAAATAAAATAAAATATAAAAAATAAAATAAAATCAAAAGGCTGATTGATATTGCCACTTCAGCAACTAGCCACCAAAGAAAGAAAACAAGGATAACCATTATAGGAGGAAGTAAGAAATTCATTTCTTCCCTCCTCCTCCCCAACTTCTTCATTTTTTTGTAAAACACAGCAATGAGTTTAGTGACGCTCAAGTTATTGCAGTGGTTATTGTTTGTCTTTTTCTATAGATTTGCTCTTTGCAGCGATCTATGGGGTGAATTTTTTCCTGGTGTCTTGGGTTTCGATTACCTTGAATCAGTTTCTAAGGTTTTATTTGTATGAAACCCTCAAAGTAGCAGTTTTATATCTTCGATATGTCTTCCATTTTTCTCTCTAGTTCTTTTTTGAGAACTAATAACTGATTGATTGGTAGATGAATTATCAGACATCTAGAAGAATTTTTCATTGATGGTACAGGCTTAGAGGAAGTAAAGATGATTGTAATTGGGAATGGACTTTGTAGCGGAGATGGATAAAAGAGGAAATTATTGTCTAGTTGAAAAATTTATGATGGATCGGGTAGTGGACAGAAACTTGATTTGTCTGAATATGCTGCAGATCTAGAAACTGATTGGGATGGTGACATTCAAATAATTAGATATAAACTTGTTTCTCATGTAGTTATATATGATTGGGTTTAATTCTATCTTCTTTCCTTGGCTTGTATGACCCGTGATATGAGATCTAGCAAAAAAAGTTGTTAAACAAAGCATAGATCAAGTTTGAATGAAAGAAATTCCTCATTGTATTTATAATCATATTTTGTTAGAACAACATGCTCTCTTTTTATGAAATGAATGAAGAAAAAATAATTGTTATAAAAAAAATAAAAAGAAAGAAAAAAGAAAAAAAAATAAAATAAAAGAAAATAAAAGAAAAGCAAAGCAAAGTGAGATACTTGTAAGATTAAATTATGATTTCTGGCATTAATTATTAGATTTTAGACTTTGCCATTTCAGCATAGTAAAATAAAAATGTAGTATATAGTCTTGAGAGCGTCTTGGGTACTGAGGTTGCACGAAAGTGGGCTTTTGTGCCGCCAATTAAAAGGTGACATCTAAGTCAATCTTACCAAACTTAATTTTAGAAAAAAAAAAAAAAAAAAAAAAAAACCTGCTGCACCAGATTATACCAAGTTTGAGGAAATAAAAACTTCAAAAATTAATTTTTTTAAAAAAAAATTAGAAGTGGTGGCTCCCAACCGGCAGCCACCACAAGTGGGCGATGGGGGTGGTTTGCGTGGCCACCCCTGCAAGCCATCCCCCGCCCAGGGAGAGAGTTCTAGCGAAGAGAGGGAGAGTTCCGGCAGAGAGAGAGAGATCTGGCCGAGAGAGAGAGAAGGGAGAGATCCATGCCACAGGGGGCGGCTCGCGGCCACCCCCAAGGCCACATGGTGTGGCTTGTGTTGCCGCCCCTGGGCCGGGGGTGGCAGGAAGGCTACCCTTGATGGCCCGCCACTAGGAGTGTAAACGAGCCGAGCTTGAGCGAACTTCCCTTGTTCAGGCTTGGCTTGTTTAGATTTTACTCGAGCTCAAGGGCGAGCCAAAAAAATCGAGCTCGAGCTAATAATAAGTCGAGCCGAGTCAACTCGCGAGTTGGCTCTTATATTTAATGTTTTTGTTTTTTTTTTAAAAAAAAATTTAACTTTAAGTACTCTTAAACAGCTTAAGAAGTTAGTTTATATATGAGTATTTGCTTAATCTGGCTAGTCGAGTATGAAACCTGAGTCAATACAGCAAAGCATTTGGTTTCAAAGAGAGATGATATGCATCCTTTTATAGATAAACAAACTTAGAGATTAATATTTTCTTAACAATGTAGGACAAGTTAACAGGTTGCATTTAGACTGCATTGGGACAACGCCCCCTACAAAAAACTATCTTTTCAATGTCTCTCTCTCTCAATCCCCCTCACCAGTCACAGCACATCTTCTACCTGAACTCTCATTTCCCACTCTCTCACTCTCGCTCATCAAACAGGTAGTGATAGTGTTTGAGTCTGTATGATTCTTCAATAGTTTATACCTTTTGCAATCTCCCTCAATAGTTTCTGCTTGATTCTTCTTCCTTTCGTTTGGGTCTGCTCTAATTGAATCGAGGTCTTTTTAATAATTGCTCTCTCTCTCTCTCTCTCTTTGATCACGGAAGGTTTAGAATTTTTCATTCTCTAACGCTTAAATATTAATGCAATTTTAAGATTTTAGTAATTATGAGATTTATAATTAATTATGTATTACTTAGTATATATATATATATATATATATATATATACACACACACACACACGAGCTTGCTCACGAGCCTAGTCGAGTCGAGCCGAGCTTACTTCGTTTAATATTCGAGCTAGGATTTGTGTTCATGAAGTGTTTCATTTAATATTCGAGTCGAGCACGAGCTGAGCTTATTCGAGCCAAGCCCGAGCTTGCTTGCGAGACGCTTCGCTCACTTAACAGCCCTACCCGCCACCCCTCTCCATTGCAAAACCTTTTTTAATTTTTTTTTTTTTTTAAATGATTAAACCTGATATAATCAGGTGGTTTGGTTTTATTTTGGTAATGTGTTCCATGTTAATGTGTTAGATGGTGAATGGTGGGCATAAAAGAGCACTTTTGTGCAACCTCCTTATCTAAGTTTTCTCTATAGTCTTTCTCTAGATTTAATTGTATATCATGAAGCAAAGGTCACTAGTTCGAATCTTCCCTCCCCCTTTCCTTATGTGGACATGTAAAAAATAAAAAATAAAAAAAAAGATTTAATTGTATATATGTTGCCACTATATCATAGACACAGTTAAAAATAGGAAAATGTTAAGGTCACAATATAAATCTAACTTATGGCCAACTTCTCTCCTACTTGTCATTTAAAAAAAAAAAAAAAATTTTGATAGAGAGGATTTTGGGATTCTGAAAATTTGTGAAAAAAGACAATTTGTTTGGTTTGGTTTAAAATTCAAATTTTTTTTACACGTATGAGAGAAGTTGGCCATGAGTTAGGTTGTGTTGTGTCCGTATCAAACCTCGAAAAATTTTTTTTTTCCAAATTTTCAGAATCTCAAAATCATCTCTATCAATTTTTTTTTATTTAAATGACACATAGGAGAGAAGTTGGCCATAAGTTGGATTTATGTTGTGACCTTAACATTTTTCAAATCTGAATTGAGAGGATCGTGATCCGAGCTGATAACAATTTTCTTTAGACACTTTGTTAGCAAAAAGAAATAAATAAATTATAGCATTTTTTTTTTTGTTTAATTAAATGGGTCAAGTCTTCAATAATGCTAGGAGCCATTGTTTTTTTTTTAAAAAAAAAAAAAAAAAAAAAAATTCTCTTTTTATTTTTTTAAAATTGATGTGGTTTTTAAAATTACAATTGAATTTAAAATTGATCATTATTAAATTAATGATAATCTTAAAAACCATATTAACTTAAGACGATAAAAATAAAAATTAAAGATATAGTCCTCAACAGTCAACATTAGAATTCCTTCCTTGCGGTATACTTATATCGAAACCAAATCTTCTACTATTGAAGCTATGTGATGATAGGCAAGCTCAAGGTTTTTTGGGAAGCCCAAAGCTCAAGTCTAATTGCTGTCCAATAAGCCTCAAGTTGGGTTTGCTTGATTTTCATGAATAGCATGGTGTCCAAAAAAAAAAACCCATGATGGTTGAGGCTTATGATTTTCTTGTTTAATGGGTTATACATTTTTTGGCAACATATCAAACCCAGTTAATTTTTTAAAAATTTGTTTTCTATTCATCAAACCCAGTTAATTAGTCCAATGGCACCCTTATGATAGTCGTTGGATTTCACCACTGCTTTGCTAGCTATGATAATTGTATTAAAAATATGAGAATGTTATTTAATAGAATCTTGTAACAATGTTATATAATTATGATGATGTGATAATGAAAATCAACATTTAGATTAACAAGACGACTTACGGTCTACATAGGGTTCCAAACTCAACAATGGCAACTACATACGAGAGTTGAGTTTGTTGCGGGACTTAACCCAACACCTTACAGCACGAGTTGACGAAAGCCATGCACCACATGTGTTCACGTTCTTGAAGGCAACCCTCTTTTAAGAGAATTCACGGCATGGCAAGCTTTAGGTTCTTCGTTTTGCATCGAATTAAACCGCTTGTAAAAAAAGAAGTACCCCAATTTTTTTTTTTAAAAAAAAAACTTTTATAACCCTTTCAAAATCAAATTTTTACTCCAAAAAAAAAATCTTTTTTAATTTTACCTAATGATGTGAAATATTGAAGTGCAGTTACTATTGCTATGTGACACTTTCAGTTGACACATAACATGTCAAACGTGAATTCTGTGATAATAATTAATTGAGTTGATATGACATATTATTAATTAATTGAAAGATAGATTGATGGAGTACTGGCCTACTTAAAACTAGAGAAAAATCTAAGAATTAAATTGAAATCAGAAAAAAAAAAAAAAAAACTAATGACAAATTTTGATTTTTGCTTTCATATTTGTGTTGGTGGCTTTTTTTTTTTTTTTTTTTTAAGAAAAAAAAAAAAAAAAAAAACATTCAGAGGCAGACCCACGTTGAAGCTAGGGGGGTCCTGGCAACCCCAAAACTTTTGAAATCTTTTGAAAAAAAAAAAAAGAAAAAGAAAAAAAGCCTTGCAAAAAATGACTTCAAACCCCCCAAAGACAAATTCCTGGGTCCGCTTCTGCAAACATTGCATAACAAACCGAGAACAATAAAACAACCCATGGAACAGTTTAAGGTGGGAACATAACCCGAGTCAGTTCTTGATGCGGTCCAATAAACTACATGATGGATACATAAATTAACACTTTTTATAAATTTTTCTAGCCCTCCAAAAAAAAAAAAAAAAAAAGCTGGAATAAGTAACAACGAGTCGGTCATCACTTTTTCAATGTGCCAATCTTGAGTGACAACTGTTTGATTGAGGTTGTAATTGATGGTGTTATTTTTGTCCACTTCCTTGGCTAGCAAGGCCCATTGAGGTGTCTACATCGTGAACAACTCATGAATAATATGTCTTCTGTCATTTGGTTGTGTTTTTTTTTTTTTCTTTCTTTCTTTCTTTCAAATTTTGACTCTATCACTTACTGTTAATGTTGAAGAAAAAATTGACACTAGATATTAAAGCTGCCAACTACCACAAAGAAACTGACATAGTAGCACGAGGCAACTCCACCAAACAAGTTTAGAAAATGACATAGTCGCACGTGGCAACTCCACCAAACAAGTTTCAATCCAAGGTGGGTGGCTCATAGATTTTGTTTTTATTAAAAAAAAATTTAATTATATTGCATTGGTGAGCGGTGAGCCACCATTAGAAACCACCACACCACTTTGACTAGAATCAAAGTTTAATTTGCCATTGGACTAGGTAGTGTGGTTGGTGGTGGCTCAGAAGTTTCTCACGTAATCCGACTCTTATTTTGTTTTGGATTTTGTTTTGGTTTTTTTATTTTTTATTTTTTAGGTGATCCGAATCTTGTTGTTATCTTCATTATGAACTCAATGGCACATATCCTCAAAACAACGTTCCAAAGTATTAGGGCTGCATGTAAGAGTAACTATTAAATCCATACTAATTGCTAACTGTATAGTATGGGTGAGCGGTTTCCTTTTTCAAACTAACCACCTATGATGATAGTTAGCAGTGGTAAGATAGGCCGATGCTGTTAAATAGCCTCAGAGTCGTCTAAACACATGACCTAAAAAATGCCAAAAAGGTTAAAAACAACAAAATAGGCTCAAAAGGCTCATACTTGACATGTGGTTACTGTGGTGCGGTTTGGACATTAATAACCGCTAACCGGCGGTGAGGACAGTTGGTAAACCCCGCCCTAGATAGGCAGTGCTGTTACTCAACACTACTAACCACCTGAGGTGGTGTGTTAAAGGTGTGGTTAGCGGTTAGAAGCAATAACTGACTAAAAAGTACCAATACAATGAATCCAATCCCCTCAAATTCGTTTTCCTACGAAATTTGGACAACTCTATGTAAAGGACAAGTGTAGGCTTCACCTTTTCAATTGCTTGAGACAGGCGAGTTTCACATTTCTCTTTCTTATATAATGGTCTAAATTACACACAATTCAAATAACAAATTTGAGAAGATCATTTTTTGCAATGTAGCAATCATAACCACCCGATCAGATGGTCCTTATCACCCCCACAATCCACATGGTGGTTGAGGGCGGCACCAACTATGAGAGAGTTTGCAATTCAAACAACAAATTTGAATAAATTTTTTTGCAATGTAGCAGTCACAACTATCCAATCAGATGGTCCTGATCACCCCCACGTTGTAACACCCCGATCCCATATTGGAAAGTTGAGAAAAAGCCCACATAGAATGGGTGGTTTATAAAGATAGTCATGAGTGCTAAGTCACACATTGCCTAGTTAATATGTGAAAGTGGGCTTTATAATGAATTCTAGAGAAGCTCCAAATTGACAGTTATTTTGGAGTAATAGCAAAGATGTGGCTAGCGTTTTTTCCTGGGTCGTTACAAATGATATCAAAGCCACCTAGTAACGCCAGGTCATATAGTACTGCACCCTGGTCCCATATTGGAAAGTTCAGAAGAAGCCCACATAGAGTGAGTGGTTTATAAAGATAATCATTGATGCTAAGTCTCACATTGCCTAGTTACTAGGTGAAACTAGGCTTTATAATAAATTCTAGAAAAGCTCCAAATTGACTAATCATTTTGTGGTGATAGCGCAGATGTGGCTAGCGCTTTTTTCTGGGTCTTTATAAACGTGGTGATTAAGGGTGGCACCAACTATGAGAGAGTTCACAAATATTGTTTTGTTGACATGGCATTTCCAATTAGGAAGTAATGGAGATGTGAATATGGGTAGCATTACTCTTCACATAAACATTTTTAGGGAGAAGGAAAAAAATTTCCCTCAATTTAACACCCAATTTGCAATGTACTTCTTTTTGTTTGGTAAAAAGAGAAAGACCAAAATACCCCTATAAATTAAAAGAAATAACAAAAAAAAAAGGGCAATAACAAGGGGTTGCTGAACCATTCCAAGGCCATGCGAGTAGTTCGATCACCCTCAACTAAAGTTGGGGCTGGTTCACCATTAGAGTGGTTGGATGGTCATTACGAATGATATGATCACCCCTACATGGCCAAAAACTTCTTTTGAGGAGGTGGCTGAATCACCCAAATATGGGCGAAGGAGGTGACTTAACCACTTTTTGGCCATTTGGGGGTGATTCAGCCACCCTAGGCCGGTTAGGACGGGAGAGGTCAATCACCTATTGTTCTAGCATTCTTTTATTTATTTTTTTAGTTTTCTTTAAAAAAATTTATGGTATTTTTGTCATTTGGGGATAGATTATATCCGGAGACATTGATGCAATCTTTAGTTTGGAATAACATTGCAAATGAGTGTTATATTTTTTGAAAAAATACTTAAGATGTCTCAAAAGTACAATTTAAGTGGGTTTATAAATTATAACTAACATAAACTAATTAAGTGTCCAAATTAAATCACAATGATCTTAAAACTGTAAGATATATATTGTTACAATGAAAACTTTTTTTTTTTTTTTTTTTTTTTTGAAGCGAATATCAACAAAGTTGACATGTGCATGTAGAAGCATTCAACTGTCTCAGCCTCAGGGATAAGGTCCCCACACAATATGAGTCCACGTTTAACGCGCAGGCTGCTCAGCTAGTGAGGCCGCGGTTCAGTGTTCGAACTTCGGACCTATAAACGTGGAAAATTTTGATTTACTTGATGCATTTTGAGCAGTTGTTTCTCGAATTTTTAACGTCTCTATCTGACTTCACAGAGTATACAATCCAAGATTGAACAAGTCTTACAGAGGAGGCGTGTTGCACGACCTTAATTTTTTCACCTAATTTTCACGCGCAGTGCTTCTCATCTGCTCGACGAAAGTCCTCACCAACACTCTTAATCTTAAAACACAAGCTCCGTTTCAGTTTTTCTTGCTTTCCGCAGCATGCGCGACAAATTCCTGTTTTCAACACCATTTCTCATGGTTCTGGAATATAGCAAACGTTTTGAGGAAACATAATTGTTTTGAAGTTTTGATGGCTTTGGAGTCCGTGGTTGTCTTCGGGGGCGTTATTCCGCAATTGGGTTTGAAAGATTTGGGGTGTAAGCCATCTGGGTTTGCATTGAATTGGGTAAATGCGTCAGAGAAAGTGTGCAAGCGGATGCGTTCTGGTGGGTTTTCAGGTTTCTCAGCTTGCCGGTCAATGCGGTCTGTGGAAGACGAGAACAAGTCCAAGCGGGGAACGAAGTTGCAACGAGTAGTTGATCAGACGGAGAACAATGTTTCAAGGAGATTGCAGAAAGATTTGAGCTCGTTGCCAAGTGGGTTATTTAATAGCATTTAATCTAATTTATGGATTTTGTTTCGTTTCGTATTGATGATGTTAATACTGGATACAGATTTGAGCTCTTTTCAAGTGGGTTATTTCTTTGCAGTTTGGGTAATGCATGAATTAAGAATATTTGAATTATTCATATTGTGATGAAGTGAGGCTTAATTTTATTGGTAACTTGTGGGAGAAGTAGGTTTGAGCATCCTTGCAATGTACTTCTCATTTAGTTATGTAAAGCTGGTTTTTTTACAAGCGTTGGAGGCTAGGGTAGAATTTTAAGAACTTATGATCGATCTCAAAGATATAGAATGTTGTAAGTCAATATGGAAAAAGAGAGAACAGTTTTCTTCTTGTTTTCATAATCTTTTAATCTTAAGGAGGATGTGATGTTTTCATGTTATTTACCACATAGAGGATCTATGAGTTGCACGGGAGTAGTTTGGAAACTAGGTGAGGGGACTAAAGCCTAGCTGTTGAAGTAGGTTTGTCTCTGAAAGAAGGGAGATCTTTTACTGAAATGGTAATAGTAAGGAGCGGAAAGAAGTGTCCATCAAATAAAGATGAATTCTAGCTTTTTGAAAAAGTGTCTCTAATACAGATGAGATATTAGAAACAATACTTGATTCATTTTTCTTTTTTTTCTTTTTTTTTTTCACATGATAAATTAGGAACTGGATAAGCATACTGTACTTTATGTGTAAGGCATGCTAACTTTGTGCAACTACTTTTCAATATGTTGACAAGTGCAGAACCATTATCTGTATCTGATCTTTCTGCTACTCCTAATGATGGTTCAAAGATGCTAGTAGCATTCAAGGTATGGTGTATAGTCGTAGTCGCTGGTTTGTAAATCCAATCAATAAGATCAATATTACTAGCTGCTAAAGATTAAGTCAACTGTTATTCCTAATGTGGTTGTTTGCATTTTGTAGGGGTTCCTGGGGTCGTACAGTGAGGATGCTGCACTAAAAGCCTACCCTAAATGTGAACCTGTTCCTTGTAACGAGTTTGAAGATGCATTTAAGGTTTAGTATGACATATTGTAATATTCCATAGGCTAAAATTAGGACATCAAAACAGAAATGCAATCATCTATACTTTCTTATACAACTTCTAAAAGCACAACATTACTTACCATAACGTGTGGATTCAACATCCTTGTGATGACTCAAATCCCAAATGGGAATTGTTATGGAAATATTCAGGCAAAAACATAGCTAGTGCAGACACCTTCAAATACGAGTTCAGACTAATTTTTGCTTCATTTATTTTTGTGCTTTATTTGCAGGCGGTTGAACTATGGCTGGCTGATAAAGCGGTTCTCCCAATTGAGAGTTCTTCAGGTGGAAGTATCCATCGCAATTACGATTTACTCCTTCGTCATAGGCTTCACATTGTAGGTGAGGTGCAATTGGCTACTACTCTCTGCCTTCTTGCTCTACCAGGTGTCAGAGCAGAGCAGTTGAAACGTGTTCTAAGCCATCCACAGGTCAAGCTTTTAATTCCTCTCTCTCTCTCTCTCTCTCTCTCTCTCTCTCTCTTCTGTTTCTGCGAGGAGAGGAATTTTTTCCATATTAAAACTAGTTATACTGGCATACTTATTTGTTATCCAATCTGCATAGCCCAAATGTTTGACCTTTCCTCATTTATAGCTAAAATAATTCTTGCTTGCAGGCACTTGCCTTAAGTGATATTCTCCTGAGTAAGTTAGGTGTTGCCAGGGAAAATGTTGATGATACAGCTGAGGCTGCTCAGGTGATTGATAGATGTCTTTAGTACTTGTTATGATTTCTTCTAAATCATGCCATTGAATGATTTTAATTTGACACGCTTAACTTTGGTTTTAGTATGTAGCCTTAAATGGCCTGAGGGATGCTGGCGTTATTGCAAGTGCTCGAGCTGCAGAAATGTATGGGCTTAACATACTTGAAAAAGGAATCCAGGTAATTTACTCCTCCCCCAACCCCTATTTACTTTATGTCTAATTTTATCCCCCACTTTGTTGTCAAAAAAGTGGATAAGTAGAAAGCTTGGAGATCTTTTTTTTTTTTTTTTTTTTTTTTCTTGGTCGGTAACTTACATAATATTCAACTAAGTTCTGACTTAAACCGCAACTGTGCCTCGCCTCACTCGAGTTTAGGTAATCATCATCAGAAGCCTTGACTTCTCAAGCTGTCTCTACTCTACATATATTGCCATAAACAAACCAATAAATGGTTTATTGCGAAAGAGAGTAGGTGACAGTGCTATAAGTAAGTGTAATACTGCAGGCAACTATTTACCCATTCGTAACATTGTGCAGCAGTGATGCCAGTGATGTTCCTACTTGTGGTGTGGTGATGGTGCAGGAAATGCTGCTGCAGGGGCAGCAGTACTGACCTCCTGTGCTGCTCATTATATCCTTGTTTAATGAAGATTGAACGCTCAAAATCTTATCACCATATTTTCTTTCATTTTTTAGTCCGTTTTAGTAATGTTTGCATTTTCAATGGGCAAAAGGAACAAAAAATTTCTGCGTAAGTTATACGTTTAGTCCTCCAATTTCTATTAATGTTTCTTTTGTTTCTTTATTCATCTAGTTGCAGCAATGTTATCCTCCATAAATTTGCTTCAGTTTTGTCTTTCTTCTGTTGAAAGTGAGTCCAAAGAGTCAGTAGCATGCTAAAATTGTTGTCATGACCGACTCATGTCGCATATCTAAATTAATAAATATCCATGTGGAACATATATATTTCCATTTAAAGGTAATATGTAAACTAAAAAAAAAAAAATTCTCTTGTTATATATATTACAAGAACAACTTTTTTTTTTTGTTTATCTCTCCATTTTCCTCCAAACCTTAACTAACCCTGTGAGACACTGCCACCCCACCATTCTCTACACCACACAACAATCACAGCCCAACATTTCAGACACACCTAAAATGATGCCACAATCACTCTACTACCCCCAAATCATCTGCTTATCTTGATCATTGTCAAACAATCTGGTGTTGTCCTTCATGGTGCAAAGGAAGACTTGGTCATCAATCTAGTTAGCTAGGAAATTGAGGGATGATCAATGGATGGATACTTGTGGATGTTTGCGTCTGGGTGATTTGGGGGAGGTTGACGGTGCTGCAACAACTGACTGATTGTGGGTGATGCAATGACTATGTAGTTTAATAGGTTATGCTTTATAACTAGTTGTCAGGTTGCGGGTAATTTGATGGTGGGTTTGGATTTGGTGATGAAAGGGTTTTAGTTGACATGGCTATGCCACTGCCATGTAAACTAGCCACATCCACAATTTTAATCACATGGTTGGTTCTGTGAAATAATATTAAGAGTTGCTCTCCAACATTGCTATAGTTAGAAGAATACTGATGAAATAGAAACATTAATGCAAATTGAAGGACCAAAAATGTAAGTTACCCAATTTTTCTGTTTAAGCCTCGTATAACTGGGGCTAACACTTTAAGAATTTAAACCTGTGTATAACTTGTGTGTAATCATTTGCTTCTTTGAAGCCGAAGGGTGTAAATCAGGATCCAATAGAGCTAGCATATCTCTTGGAGAATACTATGTGCTGACCATCAGTTTAGTGGACTAGCTCTTTGGAGAATTCCCAATGTCATGATGATCATGACCCCTCCTTCAATTGATTTTTTTTTTTTTAATATCTTCAGAGGGGCAAAAGCTTACAAGGGAGACTAGCACTACTGCAGTCTATGTATGTGATTTAAGATCCATGTAGTATTAATCCAGAATTTCTATGCTACTTTAAATATGTGAATTTCTTTACACCATTTACTCTTGAAGAAGTTTTTTCTATTTGAGGCGACACACATTATTTTCAGAATTTTCTCATTGAAGCAAATGATACTTGATTATTATGTTATTTTAGTCATTAGAAATGCCACTTATTTGATTCAATTCCATGGCTTATAAAGGATGACTTTGATACTATCACTCGTTATCTGGTACTTGCAAGGGATCCAATAATTCCAAGAGCTACTAAGCCCTTCAAGGTACAAGATATATTTACCATAAAGATTTTGCTTCATATATTTGCTAAATAATTTTTCAATGTTGAATATTATCGTCCTTAATTTCAGACAAGCATTGTATTTACTTTGGATGAAGGCCCTGGAGTTTTGTTTAAAGCCTTGGCAGTGTTTGCACTGAGGGACATAAATTTGACTAAGGTGTGTGGGAAAATGAGTTTGTTTTAATTAGTCTTTTGCTTTATAAAAAAGCTTTGGCCATGAAATTTGATCTCTATGCAATTACAGATTGAAAGTCGGCCGCAGAGAAAACGGCCATTAAGAGTAGTTGATGATTCCAACACTGGGAGTGCCAAGTGAGTCTTGTCTTAATGAGTTATTAGGACCAGATAGACATCAAGTTCTGCATTAGATAATACATGTAATCTGTTAGTTTTTTTTTTAATTTTTTTTTTTATCAGTAAGAGTACATTGGAGTGACTTTCATCAAAACTATGTTGCGTTGTAACACATAATTATTATACTTTAGGCATGCTTAACTTTGAAAACCTAGGAGATAGGTGCAGCAACCAATCCCAATATTTGTAAACACTCTAAACCAATAATATTATTATGCTGTTGCATTGAATTTTTAATTTACTTTCATCTCTTAAGTTGTCCTTATTTTGGCTCTCTCCAAATTAGAATATTTGAAGCCTTGAAATATTTTAGGACCAGCTCATCTTTAGTACCAAACTTTCTGGATTCGTTTTTCCTACTATGATCCCTGATCTCAAAAGTAAATAATCTCTAACAAGTAAATATCTCACGGTTGCTCCACTGTCAATCCCTTTTCTAAATGTTAGCTTCCTTTGGCAACTGTCACTAATGAAGTAAAAGATGCTGTTATCACAACCGTAGCGTAGTAGCAATGTTTCATAAACCTTAAAAGAAGTCAATGGTAAGGGAGTATAAGGGTGCTGCACTGCCTTTCTTCCGTTTATGGCAGAAGTCGTATCATACATGTAAAAATTTACTGTCTTAATCCTAGTTTCTGGTCCCGATTTGTTCAAACTGTCAATATTTGGTTCAAGTGTATCAAAATCCCTGTTGAATATCTTTTACGGTGTGCTTTTCTTAACTTTACAAATTGCGGTTTTTTTTTTTCGTATGGATTGAGTATGAGATTCCCGTTGCTTTATGATTAGCTCATTTGTGGCTGCAGATATTTTGACTACCTTTTCTATATTGATTTTGAGGCTTCTATGGCAGAGCCCCGTGCACAAAATGCTTTAGAACATATGCAGGTTTTTTCTTTATCACTCTCCACTATGCAAATTATGCCCTTCTAATAGTACTTCTGTCTTCTCATCACACGAAATTCCTTGTAATGATTACTCAAAATTTTGGAATGGCTTAATTGAAATTTTTGAGCATTCTCCGTTTTGATGATGAAATTTTGAAGCAGAATGTTTCTCAAAATTGCAACTGTACATCTCTCTCTTTCTCTCTCTATATTTGTATTATGTTATATATACACATAAACATTGCACCCCCCCCTGCCTTGAGCTCCTGCATGTCACTTTCAGTTTTACTGTCTTTTTAGAACTCTTGTAATGCACAACATTGTTGCATGAACATGTCCAATCTGTCCTACGTTTGACTTTTGCTAGAAAAAAAAATGTTCATCCTTAGTTCTCTATCTTGTTGTTAGAGGTCAAGAGCACTGCAACAGAAGCTGCATTGCATACTTTAGGAAATGACGTTGTTGACTGTTCTTGGGAACTGAGAGAATGGACACATGATTCTTAACCATGTCCAAAGAGTTTTTTCTCATCAATATCCAATTCATTATGTTTCTAACCCTTCATGAATATAGTCCGTTTCAAACATTTGATTTAAACCTTTCACTCCATTTTTAGTTGTTTGATGGCTTAAGTAGTTAAGTATCTCAAGGTCAATGCTAATTCTACACCGTGCACCGCTTTTTATCACTGACCGATACTGAAGCCCTATGCTGCTGTCTTGCCTGGAGTTTTCTGAACATAAGATCATTCTTTTATGCTGTCAGTGATTATTTCATAATGATTTTTCACATTGATGATATACCATTATCGTTCTATATCATGCAAACATACTGCTGTTCTTGAGCTAATGTTATTTCTTTTGCAGGAATTTGCAACATTCCTTCGCATACTTGGTTGCTATCCCATGGATACAACAATATAATTTCTGGTTGCTTTGCAGTCCACGCATACCTGTTCAAGCGAGTGGCAGTGGGGAATTTGTCCAATTTATGAATGGTAAATGGGATCTTCGAATAGACAAGGTTGCATCACTACCAGACCGTGGTTGAATGATTGGTCTCAGATCCCACATCACACTTTATTTAAGCAATTTAGATTTGTGTAGCATGTTCATGAGCAATTTGAATACCATGGTGGTACTTCCTTGTTCTTTTTTCTCCTTATAGCTAAGTGCTTTTTCTTATATACTTCCTGCGCATCTGAGGACGCTTTACACTTTTTATATACATCTTGATTACTTTTATATATATATATATATATATATATAGAGAGAGAGAGAGAGAGAGAGAGAGAGAGAGGTGGGACTGGGGATGGATTGATTTGTTTGGTTGTTTTCAGGATAATGATGGATTCTACCAAGAATATAATTTCAGATGCTTGCAAACTATTCCATACTTATGTGGGAGATATTGACTGTAATCAAGAGAGGACATTAAAGTGTTGTATGTGTCATTTTCTCAAAGAAACTTGAAAATTTTCTGTTTAGAGCTTCTAGAAATAAGCTAACTGAAGACACTTTGAATCTTTCATACCGTGCATTTTGTCAAAATCATCTTTCTGTGTATAGGGATGCCTTTGCCAATGGGCAAAGCTTAAGTTGTGGCCATAGCTATAAAAATATTAGGTATAAATACATTTTACCCTTCCAAAGTGTCACTACTTTGATATTTTAGCTACCAAAGTTGAAAAGTGACATTCGAACCCCACAAACTACTAAATTGTGACAATTTAGCCCATGTGTTAGGTATTTGTTTGTTTTTTTGAGAGTTTAGAGGTTAAAAAGTCACGTGCACTTGTCCAAACAAATGGAAAAATTTAACGAACGAGCTAAATTGTCCTAGTTTGGTTGTTTATGAGGTTTGAGTGACTTTTAAACTATGGAAGCTAAAATGCCAAAGTTGTGATAGTTTGGGAGGGTAAAGTGTACTTTTCCCAAAATATTAAGTGTTGGTGGCCATGGATGAAGACAAGAGGGGAGCATGGTGGTGTTGGTTAGGGCAATAGTCGAGTCAAGTATTGCATATTTGGGCTTGGCTCAGCTCAATCACATATGTATTTGAACTTGAGTTGAATTTTAGATTCATGTTTAAACTTGGCTCACCAAGACCATTGCTCTGTTCGAGCTTGGCCGAAACTCGGCAAGGGTCCAAAGCCGAGCCCCAATTGACTCAATTTTAGACAAAATGTCTCACATATGTTACGCATGTACAAAGAGCTAACAACTTAAGCCGAGCTCATATGATTTACGTTCACGATCATTAACTAATTCAAACCATGTTTATATGAGTATGTCTCATTTAATAATCGAGCATATTTCTATATTTGTGACTAGCTTATTTATTAAACGAACCAAGACCAAATTGAGCTCGAATCTATTCACAAGTGAATCTGTTCATTTGAGAGCCCTAGTGGTGGCGATGATAGCCATGGAGGAAAAGGAGGTGATGGTGACAGCAGTAATGGAGACACTCGTGCAATTAGCCTAGTTGCTTGCTTTTAGTGTTGTAATATCTACTTTTTCCCCAAGCTGGATTGAATTACGTTGGGCCATATAAATTAACGTTCCACATCATCCATGGCCACAGGAGAGCAACCCTAACGCTGTGGAATCTCAAAAACCAAGTGAATCATGTCATCAGCATATTGAAACGATCTCAGCAAATTACATAGAAACAAAAAGAGAAGCTTTGATTGAATTAGGTGTAACCACTAAACTTAAATACTCTTTTCTAAGAAGACTCTCACTTATTCAAATATTCAAAAGTTTGAAGAAAAAAGTGAACACCCAAAAAAAAAAATATATATTTATAAACATAAATTAAATAGGATGAATTTATGTCTAATTAGCTCTTCTTCTTATTTTACATTTCATTGCTTTTAAAACGAATTTTATGTCACGAAAGATATTGGTTGAACAACCATCAACCACATTCATAACAATAACAATAGCATCAGAACACCATTGAGGCATTGAGATAAGATAGCTCTAATAAATGGTCTTATATTATATGTCAGTCATATTGCAAGTTAAAAACTTAGAACTCTCTCTTTCTAGCAATTGTCGACCCTTATTGGCACCCTCACCGTCACTATCCAGTCTTCCACCACCACCACTACTAGAGATGGCCAATCACTCATTTGTTTACTCTGGAACTAACTGAACCTTCCATGTTACCACAAAGATGGTTTGGTCACCTTCAACTATTAGGTCAGGTAGTTCGCCTACTAGCGAATTGGGGTAACCAAGCCATCCTTGTTATCAAATAGGTGTGGTTTAATCACTTTTAGTTGACCTTTGAGAGTAGTAAAATTACGCATTGATTCAACCACTCAAAACATTTAAAGAAGTGATCTGTCACCTCCAATAATAATAATAATAATGGTGGTGGTGGAAAAGTAATAGTGCCGTCTAGGGTTACGAAAATAGCCAAGGCGGAAAGTTCAAAAAATTTAACCTAAGCTAAACCTTTTATTTTAGTGTAAAATCTAAATCCAAGTTAGGTTGTAAAATTTATGGTCTTGTATTGTATTTGTCCCCACCGAGTTGTCCACTTTACAGAGGTCACATCATGCCTTAACCTTTAATTGAACATTGATTAATTAATTAAGAAAGTTAGTAAAGAAAGAAAATAAATTATAAAAAAATATACACATTGAATAAAAGAAAAGTAGTCTATTTAGTGTTGTAACTTTTGGTCCCGTCCCAATAAAGGTCATACGGCCTTTATAAAAGTTGGCCACGGGCAGGTGTGTACTGAGTAGGCTCACATGTGGCATAACTCTTCTCTTGTGGCATGATTGGTATTTTTTTAATGGGTGCTCCCTCAGTGATGTGATTCGTGTTTGGGGTGATTCCATTTGGGTCTTAGGAGTGATTCCATTTTCTGACTTTTAATTTCTTTAATGTTGTACTTTTTTGTCTTCGAATGTTTTGCATCGATCTCATGAACATGATGAACATGCCGATGATTTAGGTTGTGTTCAATCTCTCTTTCTTTTTTCTTTTTTTCTTTTTTTTTTTTTTAAAAAAAAAAAAAGAAAAATGTTATTTTACTTTTGACTGAATATAGACAAATTAATAGAGCCATTTTTTTTTTTTTTTTTGGTATCAATTTATCAAAATAAAAGTAGCATTATTATTGTCATCATTAATTACCATTGTTTGTTAATTGTTATCCTTAAGACCCGTCACACTTGACCTCCTTCAATTATCAATTGTTAGTAGTCCAAATCGTTAAAATAGATGGAATCTCGACTAGATTCATTTTCATTTTTTAAATCTCACCTAACTCTTTTGCCCTCAAAAAAAAAAAAAAAAAAAAAAAAAAAATCACCAAAAAGGGATGATCATCAAGCCATTAAGGATATTTTCATTATTTCACATTGAAAATGAGCATAGGTGTATCAAGTCTGTGTTTTTCTATATGATTTAACAATCTCAAGATTTTTCTGTCAACGATTAGTAGTTGAAGGGGATTGAGTGTGACTGGTGGCCGTTTGTGGGGATAGTGTGTAAATTAGTGGTATTTGAGAGGCATTATAGGTAATTAATTCCCTTATTTTTAAATTGTTATTTTATCTTTAACTATATATTATCAATAATAGCATCATACCATTATCATCATCAAACTAACCCTCTATCACTCATATTATCTTTATTTAAACCATCACTATAATCAATTAATCAAGTTTTGTTTCCCTCTCTTACTAAACTCAATATTATTGATCTAAACTCAAATTGGAATATATATATATCCTAGGTAACAAAAGGACAAACAAAAACATCATCTTTTCGCCATATGACATTGAACCCCTAATAGATGGATTTATGCCTTGGAATATTACTTAAAACAAATTCTCAAAATGAAATAGTACATGATAAAAGCTTTTCTTTAAATTGAGTTGGAGGAAATTCTTTCAATTCATTTTATTAAACAAATATTTGTTGTCGGAGCATATAATTCTCAATTTATCACATGCATTTTGAATAAGATTAATAGAGCATGTAATTCCCACATGTATTTTATAAGAATAATGGTATGAACCATCTTCTTATCTTCTTAAAGTTTATGTGGCTTTCAAAATCACTATTGGATCAAAATTCCAGTATAATTTATCTAAAATTTAATAGTGATTTTAAAAGTCACATCAACTTTAGGATGATAAAAAGAGGATCAAAAGATGGTCTATAACATTACTCATTTTTTAAAATGTATAGGAGAATCACGTACTCTAAGGACAAATGTCAATTTAATAAACTGAGTTGAAAGAAAACTACTTTGTTCAATTCGGGTGAGACTTTGAACATCTCTTTTATTTTTCGTAACATGAGAATCTCCAATTTTAAATAATTGGAGGGGATCTGAATCTGAGATTCTCATATTACGAACTCGTAACCCTTCATTTTAAATCCAATAATCTATAAAATGGCAGCTGCTTTTGTATATTCGAGGCATTAAATTATGATTTTAAGCTGGTTTTCGTTTTATCGAGGTTTAAATGATTTTATAGACCATTAGATTTAAAATGAATGATCACGATTTCGTAACATGAGAATTTCCAATTTTGTGTAATTGGAGGAGATCTCAATCCATAGAGGTGGGAATCTACATTCATTTCACCTTCAGAAATTTTTTTCTTTTAAATGACAAAAATTAATGCCCACATTGTTCAATTTGGTTGAGACTTCGAACATCTTTTTTATTGGGATCTGGATCCACTGAAATTCTCCTAGTTTCTAAAATTTCAGACCTAGATCGTTCATTTTCTATTTACGGGTCATTGTTCTATCACGTGTCTCACTACTAATAAAATAATAAATATTTATTATTTTATTAGTAGTGAAACACGTAATAGAACAATGATCCTTCGATAAAAAATTGACGATTTAGATATGAAATTTCAGAAACTGAAATTCTTAAGGAATTTCAGTAAATCCTCATCCATTTTGGAGGTATTGTGGCGTTTAGATGGAGGTAATCTTTTAACATTTCTGGGACTTTTAATTGTTTTTTGTTGGGATTATGGATTCCACATTCCTTTCACCTCGAGCAAAGTTTTTTCCATTTAAATGACAAAAATTAATGCCCACATTCTCTTGCCCATACTTTTTATTAACAAGGCGTGCTAAACATCAATCTGATCTAGCTGACGAACAATATAGACAATTTATATATCGAAAAATGAAAGAAAAATTACGGTTTATATATAGTTTTTCTTCCTTGTCTTTTTTTTTTAATTATTTTTTTAATTATTATTATTTTAATTTTCAAATACTTTTGTATCAGCCTTATGCCCTTCAAGAGGAAAACAAAACGATATATATTTTGGAAATAATAAATATTTTTTACTTAATGCTTAGGAACAAACCAAACATTGGAATAGAACGCGTGAAAATTCAAATTTTCAGACATCACATTATTAAATACGTGAACACTAAAAAAAAAGTGTTAAATTCTTCAAACTAAATGCCACGTAAGTGTGTAAAAATAAGTATTTTCTTTTTTCTCTTTTTTGTGTGTTTGAGCTTTAGTTTTTTAGGCCAGAAGTAGAAGTAGAGAAATTTTAATAATACGCATCACCAAAACCGCTGAAAGGCCGGCATATTAGAGTAATGTTAGGGATTATCTTTTTATCCTTGTAAAGATGATGTGGCTTTTAGAATTACCATTGGATCAAAATTCAAGTATAATTCATCTAAAATTTAATGGTTATTTTAAAAGTCATATCAGCTTTAGGAGGATAAAAGAATAGTCCCTAGCATTACTCGACATATTATATTTGGAAAACAGGAAAGCAACTGACAACCATTGAGGTTTGAGAGATCCAATCATCCAATATATATATATATATTCTATGATCTAATGCATAATTATTGAGGGACCCCTAATTTTCAAAAAATGTGAATATAATTTGATCATACTTCTTGTTACCCTGTGGCTTATGTCAAACATGTTTCTTTTAAGTGCTATCAAACTCATTGAACTTGCTTTATCATTACCCCCAATTGCCAATTTTTCAATTTTGTGCTGATTTGTTGCATCCCTTTATTGATTTTCTTCCTTTGATTTGAACAATAAGATTCAAATCAGACACCAACTATTTCTGGTGTTGGTAATTCTAATCTGTGGTCTGCCTCCCTTGACGAAGGTGGCATCAGAATTATTCAAAAATCATGTGAAACCTATTAAAGTATTTAATTAAGGACATAAATTCCCTCAAACCAGTTTGGAAGAAATATCTTTCAACCCATATAAAATGGTGCCAAGTGTCTAAGCAATTAACATGAACATTAAATATTAAAGGTCATTAATAGCAGTTTACTAACTAAGGTTAAACTTTTTTTTTTTTTTTTGGTTAAACGTTATACTAACGTTTTGTTTTTTCACCAAGGTTAGAACTAACGTTAAAAAGTGAGGACCTAACGTTGGATTAGATAAAAAAAACCCCCAAAAAAGGGTTAGAACTAACGTTTAAAAGAAGAAGAGCTAACGTTGGCTTAGAGGAAAAAAAAAATCACATCTAAACAAGGTTAGAAAATTTTAGTAAACCTAAACAATGTGAAGTTGATGAGTCATATCATAAGCATACATTTTTCTCCATTCTCTGTTTCTCAAGTTCTCTGTATATGCGGCTAAAAGACTGTTGCTTTAGGAGAAGAAGGCATATGTGATCGGGATTTTTTGGCATATACGTGAAAACTGCTATCATATTAAGGTACTCTTCCTGATATTTTAACAATTGAGTCTTCATGTTTTGGAATCCAATAATTTGATTAATTTTAATCTTTATTAGTTATCCCATTAACAGAGAGTTATCTAACGTTGTTGTATTTTTTTTTACACTTCGATTTTTTTTTTTTTCATCACTTTTATTTTTAATGGATGTTTAGATGTGATTTTTTTTTTCCTTTCTAAGCCAACGTTACCTCTTCTTCTTTTAAACACTAGTTCTAACCCCCCCCCCCCCCCCTCTTCTTTTTTTTTTTTTGGTTTTTTATCTAATCCGACATTAGGTCTTCACTTTTTTAACGTTAGTTCTAACCTTGGTGACAAAACAAAATATTAGTCTAACGTTTAACAAAGGAAAGAAAAAAAATTAACCTTAGTTTTTTTTTTTTTGAGAAAAAAAGCAGACTTCATTCATCATTGAGATGCTTGCTCAGCAGTTACAAATTCATGAATACATGACGGGAAATTGTTCAGCCAGAGTTGTTCTTAACATAATGAAAGAGCTAACTTTGCTAAACAATGAGCCACTGCATTACCTTGTCGTGAAATGTGGAGTGCCCTCCAGTCCAGCATATAGGACAGTAAATGTTTTATCTCCTGCACCACTACCCCGTAGCTCCCCATCCAAGGGTCTTCATTATTGATCAGGTTTATTACAGCCAGTGCATCTCCTTCCAAAACCACATTCCTCCACCCCAACTGATGTCCTATTTCCACTGCCTTACGAGCAGCGGTGGCCTCTGCTATGGCTGGGTCCATGATGTACCTTTGTGTTGAACAATAAACGGCTAACATTTTCCCCTCAGAGTCCCGAGCTATGATCCCCATGCCCATCCTCTTGCCACTTACATCAACAGCCACATCCTAGTTTATCTTAACATAGCCAGCAAGGGTTTTTTTCCAAATAATTTCTATTGGTCTCCCTCGGGGGATAAACCCTTTCTGTCGATCCTCCTCTGCTTGCTTGTAAGCTTGGACCTGCTCCCTTGCTATGCGTAAAACTGTTGATGGAGACGTCAGTTCTCCCCTATGGATCACATTGTTTCTGCAAAACCAAATCTATCTTGCAGTGGCCTAAAAGAGCTACAACTCCTCAGGGTCCAGTTTGTTTGTGAGGTTCTCGAATATTTCTGCAAAATTCTCCCCTGTACTGGCGCACTTTTGAATCTTGGGACAACACTCAAGCCATACATCTTGCGCATACGCACAACTCCATAAAATGTGGCCCAGCGTTTCCATCTCTGCACCGCAGATGGGACAAACTGGGTCCTATTCAATCCCCCGCCTATGGAGATTCTCCCTAGTGGGCAAAATATTCTGGCATGCCTTCCATAAGAACATGAGCACCACACCCGGAGCTCGAACATTCCACACTTTTCTCTAAAGCTGGCTGGTACGGCTAGGATTGGAGCAGGTTCCTTCTTTCTGTTCCAGCATGGC
Source organism: Corylus avellana (assembly GCF_965113065.1). Lineage (NCBI taxonomy): Eukaryota > Viridiplantae > Streptophyta > Magnoliopsida > Fagales > Betulaceae > Corylus > Corylus avellana. The sequence continues at coordinate 2,875,791 of NC_142494.1, read as the reverse complement.
TGAGGCAAGATGGTACCCACTGCAAACAGAATATACACCACTAGTAGTCCCCAGCCAGACCAATTGATCTTCGCTTCCCACGAGACTAATCGCCATGCCACAAATTTGTTCAACCTCCTCCGTAGAGAAGATTTCCTGAATAAGTGGAATATTTCATCCTTTAGTTGCTCCATCAATCAGTGCACTAACCGTTGAATCTCGTGGGATTAGATGAGGAGGAGTTTGGATTTTATAGTTGCTTGGAGTCCTGACCCAGCGGTCTTCCTAGATTCTAATGGAGCGCCTATTTCCCACCCTCCAGATCATTTCCTCTTGGAGTAATTTTCTAGCCTGCCATATGCTCCGCCACGCATAACTGGGCTTGTTGCCCAAGGATGAACACAGAAACGTTCCATGTGGGTAATACTTCTGCCGAAAATTTTTTGCTACCATAGAATGTGGGTTCTGAAAAAGTCTCCACCCCTATTTTGCTAGAAGGGCCTCATTAAAAATTTCAATGTCTCTGAATCCCAATCCACCCTTGTCTTTGGCCTTTCCCAACTTTTTCCAGCTCAACCAAGAGATCCGAGAGGTGTTTTCCTTGTGTCCCCACCAAAACCGGGACATCATAGAATTAATACGATTGCACAGCGTTTTGGGGAGCTTGAACACACTCATTGTGTAAGTGGGAATAGCTTAAACCACTACCTTGAGAAGTAGCTCCTTCCCTGCGGGGGACAAAATTTTTTCCTTCCATCCATTGAGACGCTTCCAAATTCTCCCTTATATTCCTTTAAAGGAACAGGTACGGGATTTGCCTATTAGAGCCGGGAGGCCGAGATACTTCTCATAAGAGTTTGTGGAATTTACTCCTGCAATTGAGAGAATATGGGCTCTTGTTTGTTCCTTTGTGTTTTTGCTGAAGAAAATAGAGGTCTTCTCTCTATTAATTTTTTGTCCCGAAGCTTGCTCATACGCATCAAGAAGCCCCTGTATTTTAAGCCATTCCATGACATTTGCCTTACAAAAAAGTAAGCTATCATCTGCAAAGAACAGGTGATTCAATCTTGTACCTCCTCTAGTAATAGGTAACCCCGTGATACCCTTGTTTTGTTCCGCCCTAAAGAGTAAATTGCTAAGCCCTTCAGCACAAAGAATAAAAAAATAGGGGGACAAGGGATCACCTTCACGCAATCCTCGTGAAGGAGTAATTGGGCCTTGGGGCTGTCCATTCACCAATATAGAGTAAGAGACTGTACTAACACAGGTCATAGCCAAATTAACCCATCTAGGGGCAAAACCCATTCGATACATAATTTCCTCCAGAAATTGTCACTCCACCCTATCATAAGCCTTACTCATATCCAATTTTAAGGCTATAAACCCCTGCTTACCATGCATTCTCCCATTCATTGTATGAAGTGCTTCAAAAGCCACTAATAAGTTATCTGTGATAAGCCTTCCAGGAACAAAAGCACTTTGGGTTGGAGATATAATAAGGGGTAATATCTTTTTTAGCCGATTGCCTAAAATTTTTGCACAGATTTTATACAAGACATTACACAAACTTATTGGCCGAAATTCAGAGACATTACGTGGGTGTTTCTTTTTTGCTATAAGGGCTACATATGTTTTATTTATTGAGGGATCAAACAAATCAGCATTGAAAAAACCAAGGACTGCTTCACATACCTCCTTCTTCACTGTGGGCCATGCTTTTTGATAGAATCTTGCAGTAAAGCCATCTGGGCCGGGGGACTTCAAATGATGCATCTGACTAAGTGCTATCTCCACGTCGGTTACTGTAAATTCAGCCAGCAACGAATTATTCAGCTCCATAGTGACCCGTGGCTCCACTCCAGAAAGGCATTCCTCCATATCATTTGAGCCATATGTGGTGTAGAGGTTCTGGTAGTACTGGGTAAAAGCAACGTTCACATCTACCGTGTTGATACACTCCCGTCTAGCTTCATCCAGAATGGACTGGATTTTGTTGGTCCTCCGACGATGAGATGCCCATGCATGAAAAAATGTGGTGTTCCGATCTCCCCTTTGATACCATGTCTGTTTTACACGCTGCCGCCACCTAACATCATCTTTTTCTAAGGGCAAATCAAGCTCAGTTTTTAGCCGGCTAATTTCCTCCCTGTCACTGGGAATCTCGTCACGTTGGACCTTTTCAAGTCTTTCACGTGTCTTTTTAATATTATGCCCCATGCACCCCAACTTCTCTTTACTCCACCTTTCGAGTGCAAACTGACACCTGTTTAGCTTTTCACCTACGTCATGCATCCCCGCTTTAGCCCGTGCCTCCCCATTCCATGCCTCCCTAACTACCGATTGAAAGTCCTCTTCCATTGCCCAACATTCTTCGAATCTGAAGCTTTTTTTTCCATCTCCTTGCTGGTGCATGTTTTGCAAACCGAATCAATAATGGCTTATGGTCAGAGGATAGTGCCGCCAGCACCTGAGATTCCACCATTTGGAACATCCTACACCATTATATATTAGCCAGAGCTCTGTCTAGCCATTCTTTAATGAATTCAGCTCCATCTCTGCCATTGGCCCAAGTGAATTTAGATCAAACAAACCCCAAAGCGCTCAGAGCGCATTCACTGATAGCATCCTGAAATCCCTCCATTTGGCTTTCACGTCTCAGCATCTTGCCCCATTTTTCAGATTGATCTACAATCTCGTTAAAATCCCCCATACAAAGCCAAGGTTCCGGTGAGAAATTTATGAGATACTTGAGAAGAGCCCACGATTCATGCTTCTTTGATGCCTGCGGATGTCCGTAAAACCCTGTGAATTTCCACACAGTACCATCCTCTTGGGAGGTAATCATAGCATTGATGTGCCTCCTAGAATAGTTTTGTATAGAAATTGCACAGTCGTCCTGCCACATAAGTGCTAATCCCCCACTCCGTCCCACAGGTTCCACTGTAAACAGTCCCACATAGCCCAGCTTTATTCGAACTTGTTCCATTGAAGATAAAAAGCTTTTTGTTTCAATGAAAAACAAAAAGTTGGGTCGCTTTTCCTTTACCAGTTGGCAAAGGTCCTGAACTGCCTTTGAGTTCCCAAGCTCTCGGCAGTTCCAACTGAGGAGACTCATTAGTGCTGGGAGGCTGCATTGCAGCCACCACCATGTCTTAGGTTATTTTCTCTGATACTCCATCGGTCTTCCTTCCCGGCTTCATACTTCCCCCCTCATGTGCTTCCTGTTCGAATAAATCAGAATTCTGTTTATTATTCTCTTCACCTTCAGCCCCTGCCGACAAGCCCATATTTGACGTGGTACGGGCCTTCCTCTTCCAAGTTCACAAGTTACTTTCTGTTATAACCCCTCGCTGGGCTGTATTGCTCTCAGACCCACCCTGAAAATGGGCCTTGGTCACGTGCACTCCGCTTGCGTCACCAATTGTAACATCCCCAGCCCGTTAAGGCTGAGTTTGCCACTTTTCTTCTTTTACAACAAAAGTTATTGCAAAGATCTATAAGGTCTATCAGAGTACTTGATTTTAAAGGATACGAAAAAATGTATAAAACATTATTCAAGAGATTTTATTACAAGCGAAATTAGAAAACATTAAACTTTAGTTGCGGAATATCATATCATTACAATAACTTATATGAAAAGACTTTGAAAATTAATAATTATTCCCACCCCATTCCGGCCTCCTATTCCAGCATCCTTTCTACCTGAAAACAAGAAATAAAACTGAATGAGCTCAAAGGGGGCCCAGCAAGTAAAATCCACCACCATAAATAGTTTTACTCCTTGTTCTCAGTTTTGAAAATCGTTTTCGCAAATAAATATAATTCTAGCCATAATAATATCTGTATGTACGGTTGCATCTCCCGTAACATATACATACTATTACATCTAGTAATAGATCATCGTTGTAAATCATCTTTATAAATCATCATCATAATGCATCATTATAAATAATCTTTGTAAATCATCATAGCATATCATCGTTGAAAATATAGTATCATTTTCTCATAATAGGGCCCATGTACACTATTACCCCTGTGCACGAGGGTTGCGGGTCCTTGTGACCATGGCACTGAACTGTGGCCACAGCCATGCCCGACCGTCAATTAACTCTTTCTTGGTGCACTCAACGGTCTAGTTGATGGAATACCACCTTCTGGCATAGCCTCCTTCAGTGGGTTCGCCTCCATCCGAGTATCGGTACCGAACTCTCATCTTTACTTATCTTGGGGCCAAAAATACTCTCCTCCATACATGTGCCCTCATTTCATAAACATTTATCTCATCTCTTGTACTTTTCTTTGTACTTCTTTTGATGCATCTTAGGGCAACATGTAGGAGGGTTTATCATCATTTTTCTTTCTTATAATCATCATCATTTCTCAACTTTCTTTTCTCAAATTAAAAACCTTTTCAAATATAAACTTGTTTGTACTTTAGAAAGCGTTTAAATAAATAGAAACTTTCTAAATAATTCTTTTAGAAATCCTTCATGCATGCAACATAACTTCATAATACATAAATAAAATAATCATTTACAGTTTGATACAAGAATAAATAAATAGCATGACATGAAGTAACTTTAAAAGGGGTAGTGAATTTACTTACCTCTAGACTGAAGCTAAAAGTGGTATGAAGGAATCTAGTTGCTCCAATATGACTAACACCACTAGTATATCTTTTGAAACTAATTTCTAAAGTCCGCTATCTCTTGTGTTCTTTCTTTCTTGTAGCGCTTGGTCTCGCCCTTTCTCTCTCTGTTCTGAGTAAACACTCTTAGAAAGAAGAAAGACCGAGTAAAAAGCGGAAGAAGGAAGAATATATGCAAGAGATGGGAGAGGAGATGAGTGGTGAAAATTGTGAAGGAGAAGAGCTCTATTTATAGGAGAAAATCAAACACTATTCTACCTTTAATTTACAATTATACCCTCATTTTACTATTTCACCAACCCTATACTATTTCACCAACCCTATACTATTCTACATACCCTATACTATTCTACCTTCTTATTCTACCATCCTTATACCTACCATTTACTATCCTATTATTTTACCAATTACCATTCTCTAATTACCACTCTCATAAATTTCCCAAGAATTAAAATCCTTAGCTACAATGGATATTAAAATAACATCATTATCAAAATAATATATTTAAATAGCTTTGAAAATTCTGGGGCACTACACCAATCTTGGGCCCCTGCTTTCGAACTTGTTTTCCTTCAAGGTCCGGTTCCAAAGAGCCTTTAGAAGCCCTTCTACTGAAACCTGGCTGTCCACTAGATTTCTCCTTAAAGGACCGTTGATTGGTTTTTTTTGAAACAGGGGCAGTATCCCGCTCATCCCGTGCTTTCCTCCACCTCAAATAATCCGTTGGATTCTCAATATGGCAGGTTTTGGGTTCGCTACAGTTATTTTCCTTCCCTGGAGTGCTTGATTTCCTAGGGTTTCCTGAGAAACCGCTACTTGCCAATCCTTGAAAGACAGCTGTGTTCTGTTTGCCGTCCGAGGAAAGAGAGTCCACCGGCGTTTGGCACCGACCTGTGTCTTCTTTCTTTACTCTGGTATCCTCCATTCTCCATCGGGGGTCTTCTGCTCGCAACCAAACCCCCCACCCCTTGACACCCTCCCCGTGATTCAGTCGACGTCTTTGCATGACTGGACAACCCCTCCCACCATGGATGATCCTTCCGCAAAAGAAACAAAAGGATGATAGTTTCTCGTACTTAAAATCCACCTAGATGGATTTGCCACCCACTTGTAATGCTCTACCTCGTTCGAGGGGTTTTGTCAGGTCGAGATTTACTCGTATACGTAAGTACCTTCCCCATCCCATCCCTTCTCCATCCACATCCACATCCTCCAGTTCCCCAGTGTCTTCCTAATTTTGGTACCCACCACCTTCGTCATACAGAAGAGAGGCATTTTGTGGATCTGGATCCAACAGTTCGAGTGGTTAAATTCCATCTGAGGCGGCGGAGTGTGTCCATCCAGTTCTTTGAGCACCAGGACTTGTTTCTCGAACGACCATGGGCGTCCCTCTAATACTCTGTACTTGTCGGGTACGGTTGAGAATTCAAAACACCAAATGTTGTCTTGCAATTCCTTAAACGTAACCCTTCCTGTAATGCGCCACAGTTTCATCCACACCGATTTAAAGGCTTCCTTGTTGAATTTCTTATCAGTCCAAAGTTTACTGATCAGACATTTAGACCCTTTCTCCCGGACAACTTCAATCTCATCATCCGTGATTGTAATACCTTCCTGCTCCCCTGTAGACAAAGAGAACTTCGGGGCCATGTGCTTTGTATCCATGTATTCGCGTACAAACTCCTCCTCCATTGTGATAGGAGACTTGAACTTACAGCCAGTTTCTCTCAAGAAAACCCTACAGAGAGCTTAGCGTAAGACTTGTATTTCCCTCTTTTTAACCTTAGTTAATAAATTGCTATTAATGACCTTTAATATTTAATGTGCATGTTAAATGCTTAGACACTTGGCACTATTTTATATAGGTTAAACGATATTTCTCCCAAACTGGTTTGGAGGAAATTTCTGTCCTGGCCGGTCTTACCTCACGAAAAATGAAAATTTACAAATAATACGTATTTTAATGAAACAAATACTCTTATTAAATTATATTTAGATTGAATAAAAAATAAGATTCAATTTTAGAAAGAAGAAAAAAGTGCAAGACAAATCGCTAAAAAAGATTTTAGACAGGTTAGAGTCTAACGGTTAGACCGCCAAAAGTCCAACTCAATTAACCACAATCCACATACCAAAAAAAAACCTTGAATAAGAATCCTGAGTAATCCGTAACTAATAAAAGTAGTGACAATTTAATTGGGTGAAAAGATCGATTAATTCTCATTGAAAAGGTATATCTATATATACAAAAATGTTTACACTTTACAGAATAATAGTAAAGAATATGGAACACGAAAGAATATAGAAAATTAGGAAAGAATACAGAACATTTGGAAAGAATAAAACAAAGAAGGAATACATAATATTTGGAAAGAATATTTGCCATAATAGTAGTATGCTAGGTGGGCAGGAACCTTTTAGAGGTGTTTCGGTGTACGACTTCTACAAATTTAATGGTGGATTCACCTATTCACGGTATAAAGATGACGAAAAATAGGATGGTAAATAATTTTTAGGAGAAACTTCACTTTAAATCACTGAACTATCGCGTGTTTTGAGAAGACCCTTCCAAAATTCTAAAGCCCTTAATTTACACCTATGAACTTTTAATTTCTATCAATTTACCCCCTCCATTAGTTTTAGTCATTAACTTCTAACGGAAATGCCTAAAATGACCAAATTACTCTTCAATATATATATATATATATATAAATTAAGGATAAATTTAAAATTTTTTTTAAAAAAAAAAAGCAGGAGTATAAATATCATTTTATTACTTTTAACGTTCAAAATCTGACGGAATGAGGTTAATTAAATCAAATTAAAAATTCAGGGAGTTAAATTGAGAGTTTTTTAAATTTATAGAAGTCTTATCAAAATGCATAGTAATTTAATGGTGTAAAGTAAAGTTTCCTCTAATTTTTATAATTTCTTTTTGGTCTAACCCCCAATGTTACACATCAACCATGATAATATATCTTGATGGCGTGCAATTCTTTTTTGTAAGAGACGAAGATAAAAGTAAAAATATATATATTATATGTAACAATATAAATATGCGCATCCAGCTCACTGCAGCGTGACTAGTTATACAAAAATGAACGACTCCACTTTATATTAGTTTAGAATATGTATGTTATTAATTACTCTTGCCAAAAAGGAAAAGACAATGCTGTTTGAGACGGTGAGTGATTTCGACCATCCAACATAAATTAAACTTTCTTTATTCTTTTTCCTTTTAAAAAAAAAATAATTTTTTGGTTAATGCGCTCAGGGACAATGAGGACAGCCTACGAGGAAGAGTGCATGAGAGAATTGGACTTATCAACATGCGTGTCCATGGCTCCCACAGTACTGTTTTTTGGGACTCGTACGGCCTTAATTAGCAAGTGACCAGGTTCAATGAACCTAGGCGAACCACTCTCCAACCTCATTTACATATAATGCTTCTCCATGGGTCAGGGTCACGGACAGAAAGATACTGAGAGAAATCGTGTTCCAACTCCTTTTTTATGTCTTTGGCTGTTCCTGCGTCTTTCAGGTGTCTTCCTTCCACTAAAGCTTCAACCTTTGAGCCAAATGGTATTTTTTTTTTCTATTTTCTTGATATATATAATATGTTCATCTTTTGTTATGGAATTTAGCTTTTTATAGTGGAATTCAGCTTTATTGTTTAGAAGGGGTTTTTGTTTCCAACAAAGATGCATCATATATATCTATATACTTTCTTCAAACCCCATAAATGGGTCTCAAGTTAATGAAGTTTTTCAGGATTGTGAAGAATTTCTCATATAAACAAACCCGGGTATTAGAATTTTTCTTTGATTTTATTGTTTTAATTATGTAGTTCATAATTGCCTTATATATATATATATATATATATATATATATATATATATGTATATATATATATATATATTCCGATTGTCTATTTCTTGATGCATATATCTATCTATATATATGTGTGTGTTATATATATATGTATATATAGCTCAACAAAGCGGCTCTTTCCGACCATTGGATTCATAATTTTTTCCAGCAACTTTGGCAGGCACTATCAATGGAGGATATTGGGTGAGGCCCGCACATGTGGAGTCAAAGAGGAGCGAGCCACACGTTCCTCTAGCAGCAACATTTGCTGCTCCTGGTATGTTTAATGGCTTCTTCAATTCATGATGGGATTTAAGGAGCATATATGATGAACAATATTTATGTGGGATGTGATGATGAAATTGCACTATGGTTTTTCTTATATGTCATGTTTGCAGTGGTGGTTGATGGAAGTATTGAAGATGACTATGAAAAGCTGACTAAGGATCTTGGAAATACTTCAACGTTGGAGATTACAACAAAAGCCCATGAAAAGCTCGGTGACAATTTTATTGCTCTAGCTTTCAGGTATTTTTTGCCCCTTTCTTTATGGATATTCTTTATTTATATGCCAATTCCAATTAGTAGATTAAGTCTTTTGTTTAGTTTATCTCGCAGAACTTTTTCCTTTTTTGTATATTATTCTTGATTGTAAAATCAATAATTTGTACTCGATCAAGATAAAATAGAGACACTAGATCTGAACGTACAGTTTACACAAAATCATAGATCTGCCTCCATCCACATGGTCCTTAATTTCTTCAATAAACTTGCATTCCTATGTAGATGATTTGCAGGTTACTTCCCAACTTGCCTAGCCTCAGCTAGCGCGTGACATGGCTAATGTTTCCATAACATGACAAAGTTGGATGGCTCAGGTATGCTCTTGCAGTTATTCAGTTCACCTTCAAAACATTATGATGCAGCCATATCCACGGCTAGCTAGTCTCACTACTTGCAATCCCCCCGCGATCAAAACGTCTTTCTTCTGTCTCCGTCAAAATCCCCTCTGTTTTTAGTCTACTCGGTATCAGAGCACCCTAATAATTGTGGTCTCATAAAATTATTCGGATTGAGATCGCGTGCAATACGTAAGGTGTTGCATGTTGTACAAAAACTCTAATTTGACCCATTAATTTAAAATAAATATTCGAGACATCATACTAATAAAAAATTAAAACTCTCTTTTTCTAGCAATCTCGTTGTTACCCTCACTCCCACACCGCAACTATCAGTCTCTCACCACTACCACCATATCATTGGGAGTGGCCAATCGAATCACCACAATGGCCACATGGGTGGTTCGGCCACCACCTAGTGGGTGCTTTGACCACCCTCAATTGACCTTTGGGGGAGGACAGACAACTTTATGTGGTGGTGGTGGGAGACTGGTAATGGTCGATAAAACCACTTTAGTGGCCATAAGGTTGGTTCGGCCACCTCCAACTAGTCTTTGGGGGAGGCCGAACCACCTTTTTTGGCCACAGAAGCGGTTTGACCACCTCTTGGGGGGTGGTTCGACAACCCAACTGGCCTTTGGAGTGGTTGGTGGGAGACTGGTAATGGCTTATCGAACTACCCTGATAGCCATCGAGTTGGTTTAGCCACCCTCAACTAGTCTTTAGAGGTGGCAGAACCATTCTCGTTGGCAATAGAAGTTGTTTGACCATCACCTAGGGTGGCTCGACCACTTCCAACTGGCCTTTGGAGTGGCCAAGCCACTCTCAGTGGTTGTGGTGGGAGACTAATAATGGCTGATCGAATCACCTCAGTGGCCACATGGTGGTTTGGCCACCCCCAACTAGTCTTTATAGGTGGTAGAACCATCTTCTTTGGCCATAGGAGTGGTTCAACTACCTCTGAGGGAATGATTCAACCATCCCAATTGGCATTTGGGGCGGCTAGCCACTCTCAATGTTAGTGGTTGGAGGCTAGTAATGGTAGTGCAGCGGTGAGGTTGCTGAAACGAAAGAAAACAAGGCGCAATGCCCTAGATCTCAATCCAAATTATTCTACCATCATGACTGTACATGCATGCGTTGGTCAAGGCTGTTCCAAATTTACTAATTAATTTGTTTCTTTCTAAGCCTTTTTCAAGATTAATTACTCCTTAATTATTAATAGTGACTATGTAGGCGTCTCACCCAAATGTTTGCTTTGCCAATTCCAAATTTAATCAATAAAATATGATGGATCAGCAAGCAAGTAGTCAATATATAATTAAACATTGTGAGTGAGGCAAGAATTTGGAAACAAGTGTACGGCGCTTATAAACAAAAAAGAGAAAGAAAAAGAGCATGAAGAGGAGCCTGGATTTGCTAGAAACGGAAAGTCATTACTCACTAGATGATAGCTAATATATAAATTCCAGTTTTCCTCATATAATTAAGCTACATGTTGGCGTCACTCAACTTCTGCTGTCATTTTCCTATATAACTTAATAACTTTGACTTCCAATTAAGAGGATGATTACTGCAACATGCAGATTCCAAAAGTAACCATTAGTTTGCAAGAGAAATAATGATATTGAAAAGATAAAAAAGGAGAAATAAAATAAATAAATAAAGGAATTTTCTTGATGCAATAGAGTGTATGTCGGTGAATTTTGTCCATATGTTTTTTTTCTGTTATTTAGTACTTTCACAATAATTAATGTGGAACCTTCATCGATCTGGTTTGTGTTGTAGTGGAGCCGAGGATGTCACTTGGATGGAATCATGGTTAACTGGTTGCCTTCTTTCGGTGTTCATTGATGCTCTTAAGGAGGTGAGGGCTATGGAAGGATCATCAGATGGCTTTTTGATTATGATTTCTAAAGCCAAATTATACCTATCTTCTTGTACGGAACTGGGATTACTGAGCAGCAGTAATATGCATTTGCTGCAGCAATGTGCTTGGTAGAGAGATCCTATCTTCTCGTACTTACAAGAGAAGAGTTCCCCTTTGCAACTTCAAAGTTTGTAAGCTTTTGTGGTCATGAATTTGCTGCTGCTGCTGCAGTAAACATGGTCCAAAAGGCCATCTCTCCCTTTGTTCTTACGTTTTCAGTAGTGGAAAGGCGAACACAGGGAGCACTATATATATATATATATATCGTGGTAGTGATGTGCTTAACACATTCTATCGCTTCTTGCAGTACTACTGGAATAATCTGCTTGTTAATTAGAAGTTTCATGTACTAGCATAATATTGTGAATTTTCTTTTCTTCGTGGTGAGAAAGACCTAATTCCCAGTTGAATTTTAAACTTCATGATTTATATATATATATATATATATATATATATATATATATATATATATATATATATTCTAGCATATTGTGTGTTTTTTCCAAGTCAAACAAAGTCTTGTTCTTTCTCTTTCCGATTGTCTACTTAATTTTAAAGTTCATTAGCCTAGCTAGTGAGCCAAGGGAAGCTCAAGCTAGCTAGCTCAAACCCTTCACATTGCCTGTAAATTAAGGATAATTCTCAACCAACCTCTTAACTGCAAGTTTTGAATTCATCACAGCATTCATAAAGTTCTGTACCTCTACTCAATTGAGTAAGACAGCAAACCACATTTCCATTTATTTGTATTTTACATGGTATCAGAGCTATTGTAGCGTGCACCACCGCACCTTCATCCAACCCACACACAGATCTCCACAACCTCTACAATTGCTTTCCAATCAAACTCACAAAGACAACTATCTCTTGTGGAAAGCTCAAGTGGTCCCTCAATGCTCAATTGGTCCCTCAATTAAAGGGAGTTAGCCTTTTCCGATATGTGGATGACTCTATCTATCCACCAACAAAAACTATCACCACTCACCCTAGCATGGGTACCACTACCTTTGCTCCCATTCCTGATTTTCTGCATTGGCACCTACATGATTAATTAAACCTCGGTGCCCTAATTGTTTTTCTTTCAGAAAACATTATCACCCACGTGGTCAAATGCCTTGCCTCTCGAGATGCCTCGGATGACACTCGAACACATGTTTACCTCTCAATCAAGAGCTCGGACAATGCAAATCCACTATCAATTATTCCACAAATCCACCTAAAAAAAACAAAAAAATTTAATAAATAACCACAAATCCACCTTAAATAGGAATCCTGAGTAATCCGTAACTAATAAAAGTAGTGACAATTTGGGTGAAAAGATTGATTCTCATTGAAAAGGTATATCTATATATATAAAGATGTTTACACTTTACAGAATAATAGTAAAGAATATAGAACATTAAGAAAGAATATAGAAAATTAGGAAAGAATATAATACAGAACATTTGGAAAGAATACAAGAAAGAAGGAATACATAATATATGGAAAGAATATTTGCCATAATAGTGGTATTAGGGGTGAAATAGCGGTTGCGGTTAGCGGTTAGTGGCTAAAACCGCTAACCGCAACCGCCTAGGCGGTTAGTAAATTTTACTAACCGCCTCCGCTAACCGGGTAGCGGTTAACCGCCTAGGCGGTTAACCGCCCGGTTAGCGGTTAACCGCTTTGGAATAACCGCTTTTTTTCTAACCGCTTTTTTTGGGCTTTTTTCTTTGGACCGATTTTGGGCCGGGTTTGGGCAGGTTTTGGGCTCACTTTAAACATTTTTTTCTCATTTTAAACATTTTTTTTTTCCCTTTCCATGGCCATTTTAGCATTAAAAATTGCTATATACCAAAATCTTGTTGGCCACCTTCTACAAATCTACACATCATATAATATACAAATAAAATTACAACAAAATCATCACTTCACTTGTAGTCTTATACATAAACTCACAAGCAAGTTCATAAACTCACACATAGAAATAAAATAAAACACAAACAAATTCATAAACTCACAGGCAACCAAAAAAACCAACATATATGGTTAAACTTGAAGCTTGAGGCTCATTTCAATCAACCAAAAAAAGTTCATAAACTCACAACTTATTGTTATTATATATATATAATATATAAATATATATTATATTTAAAAAAAAACGGTTAGCGGGTAGCGGTTAGCGGTTAGCGAATTTCCAAAACCCACTAACCGCTAACCGCAACCGCCTAGACGGTTAGCGGTTTTTACTAACCGCTTTCAAAGCGGTTAGGCGGTTAGACGGTTAGCGGTTAACGGTTATAACGGTTAGCGGTTAGCGGTTGCAGTTAGGCGGTTTTAAATTTCACCCCTAAGTGGTATGCTAGGTGGGCAGGAACCTTTTACAGGTGTTTCGGTTTATGACTTCCACAAATTTAATGGTGAATTTACCTATTCACTGTACATAGATGATGAAAAATAGGAAGGTAAATAATTTTTAGGAAAAATTTCACTTTAGACCCCTAAACTACCGCGCGTTTTGAGAAGACTCCTCCAAAATTCAAAAACTCTCAATTTATACCTATGAACTTTCAATTTCAATCAATTTACCCTCTCTGTTAGTTTTAGCTGTTAACTTCTAACGAAAATGCCTAAAACGACCAAATTACCCTTTGATTTTCGTTTTTTTTTTTTTTTAATTTGAAAATAAGGGTAAATTTGAAATTTTATAAAAAAATTTCAGGGGTATAAACATCATTTTATCAACTTTAACGTTCAAAATCTGATGAATGGGGTCAATTAAAACAAATTAAAAGTTCATGGGTTAAATTGAGAGTTTTTAAAATTTATGGGGGTCTTCTCAAACGCGCGATAGTTTAGGGATCTAAAGTGAGGTTTCTTCTAATTTTTATCATTTGTTTTTGGTCTAACCCCCAATGTTACACATCAACCATGATGATCTATCTTAATCGAGTGCAATTTTTTTTTGTAAGAGCTACCACAAAGGTAAAAGTAGAAATAAATAAATATATTGGGAAAAATATAAAAAGGCCTCCCAAACTAACAGTCATTTGCGAGTTGGCCCCCAATGTTCAAAAGGTACTAAAGTAGCCTAACAAAGTACCAAAATGTGTCAAAGTGGCCACTCCGTTTGTAACACCCTAAAAATTAGCTTTGACTAACCTAGCAGGGTTACTGGCAATTACCCAATTTTAACCAACTTGTGGCTAAATGAGGAATCGTCCCTCTAAGCATTATCAGAGTTAATATATATGAAGGTGAAATAAAATTTAAGAAACTACTAAATCATCAAATGGATAAATAAAATCCTCAAACTCAAAGACATGGAGCAACTAATAATAATGTAAAACAAACATGAGAGCAGCATGAAGATTCTAAAGCAAGGTACGTAGTGGCAACCGTGCCACTCCTGGGTTCTAGTGACAAACTTCCTAAAAGGGTAATAACAGCGTAAGTCTAATAACTTAGTAAGTAAACCTCACAATTTGGTATGACATGAATCTATTTAAGCAGAAATAAACGTGCAGTTTTAGTAAACATTTAAAAGATGTGATGTCTCTGTTAATATACCATAAAAGTATTGTTTGGTTAATAAAATAGTGGTGTGCTCCCGACGACAATCGCCTAAGTATTTTAATGCAGAAAAAACTAATGTTTAATAGGTCATAACTTTCATGTATGATCTACCCGAGATATTATCCCTTCTCAGCAGGGTTGGCGCTATCCCGAGGGACCTGTAATACAATGCCGGTACCAGGACCATTGTACGCTACCATCCATCCCATTAGTGGCACGACCGAGTCCGACCTCGAGTGACCCACACCACTAATGATGTTCGTCCAATAGTGACCATCCATTAGGGAATGACTGTGCCTGGTCACGAAACCATTGGATCCAAAAACACACACACACATTTGACCATAGAATAAAGTCCATATAGTAAGCCCATGGCCATTATTCCGCAAGTACCAGTGTCCATGTCATACAATGCATCTTATCAACTAATTATTAAAGTAGTTACCAAGTTATTACGAAAAGTAGACATGCTCATATCATACTCGTGGTCAGTCAACTGGCAAATCCCAGTTTTTAAGGAAAGAGATCGTAAGTGTTTATTTACCTCGTACACTTGCTTGAATCCTCCGACTTTGCTAAATCTTGCTATAACGAAATACGACACGCCGTTATACGCGGTTCTAGAGGTCCTTTACAAGTAAGATATTAAGCCTTATTTAACAAAAGGATTGCTAGACTCTAAATACACGAGAGTTGGGCTTAAGGGCGGGTGCCTGGCTTTCTGGCCATACATCCGGGCTCGAGGGCGTACGTCCGGTCAGTGAGTTAGGCAATCTCTCAAAAGCTCCAAACGGTGTTTTAAGGTTTGTACAAAATCTATAGGCTACTGTATCCCTTCTAGGCTATTGAATAAACGTAAAAACTCAATCATCATGCAATACAAGGAATCAATGAAGCTTTTGAAACTCTTCTGAAAACATTCTTGATTCGTAAGGAAAGGAGTAAAAAGCTTGACATAGTTTCTTTTGAAAACTTATAACATTAATAAAACAATAAGAACAATTTTGAGAGTATAAAAAGGGGCAAGGGTTTACCTTGAGAGGTGGCAAGAACACCAAGTTTTCTTCCTTCTCTCTCTCAAATCAAAAACTCACAAAAACACTCACATTAGGTTGTTACAGAGAGCCTAGGGGCAGAAAATGAGTTCAAGGGACGAAGAGGGGGTTGGTATTTATAGGCCAAAAAAGCCAAGGGCATTACCAACTACTCTAAAAAGCAGCGTACATCCGGTACAATTGGGGCATTTGTCCGGTATTGTTTATTCAACGGTCCAAAGGATGCATCGGACGTACAGTCGTTAACCAATGGTCAACCCAAAAGTAGCATACGTTTGGTGGTCTTCCTGCATGCGTCCGATACTAAAGACAAGAGTGTAAGTCCAGTGGTCCCCTATGTATGTCGGGTACTAGAGACAAGAGCGTACGTACTGTACTACTGGGCGTACGTAAGGTCAATAAGGGTGGGGTCTGGTTTTGCTTCAAGGAGTTTTGGTTAAGTGTGAGGGCTTTGAGTTATGCTGAGATAAGTTATGTTTTTTGTTTATGGCTGATTTAGAGAACTATTAACTTGTTGAATAAGGGTTTAAAACTCTTCTTAAAACGATTTAAAAAGTTGGGGTATTACACTGTTAGTCAACCCCGTCAATTTGGATGGAGAATGCATCACGTGCTTTTTTTTACTAGTTACTAAAATGCCTGTTTGTGAAACAGAAGATTTCTCCCCCTCAAGCCACACCGTTTGGCCTAACTTATAATAGGTTATTATACAATTACCAAAATGACGTCGTTTTGGCTATTGTATAATAACCTAAGTCAAACACCACAACTCACTTGTCTTCTCCACGCCTATCCCTAGTTTTCTCCACCCATCCCTATCACTCCTCACCCCTCATGTTGAGAAATCTCAAACTGTAAGCATGTAGCGTGTGGATCATGGTCCCAAACAATGTCGTCCACTAAAGGTTTCAGCCACTAAAGGTAAAGCACTAAAATTAATTGAGATTTTTGTACTATTTAGGGTTTGTGGCTCTTCTTTGGTTTCTGTTGCAATCACCACAATGGGTTTCCATAGTTCAAAATGAGATAGACTCAATGTCGTTTTGGAGTTCTCTTTCTCGATGTTTTGATTTAGGTGAAGGAAAATGACTTTCTGGTGGAGGAAGAAGAGCGACTTGAGAGAGAGAAAGAGAGAGAGGGAGAGAGAGAGAGAGAGAGAGAGAAAAGTGAGATATAAAAGCAATACTGGGTCTTTTCTTTCTTTTTTTTGTAAAATTTTATTGGGGGTTTGTGTGCACACATACTGGGTCTCTTCTTCTTTTTTTCTTTTTTTTTTTTTGGTATTTTGTTTGCTTGTTTGCTTATTGGGGGGTTTGTTTGCTTGTTTATCTGTCTATTATACATACGTTTGTTTGCTTGTTTGTTTATTGGGGGTTTGTTTGCTTTCACGCATATTGGGGGTTTGAGTTGCTTGTCTATTATATGTCTGGTATATTTGTTTCATGTATGTCTTTATACACAGCCAACCCATTTCATAATGTAGTTTTGTTGGTTTATGGTTGATAAGTGTCAAATATTACATATTTGTATTTGGACCCCTTTATTTACATTAGTCAATCATTTAGCTGTGTCGTTACTTAATGTTTTGTGTTAGTTTTATGTTTTTAGTGTTTTGTAGGTCGTTAAAGAAAAACTACAGCTTTAAAGGAAAAAATACAAAGTTTGGAAGAAAGCACACTTAGAGAAGACCTAGATGATGTGGTTAAGTTTAACCAAATCCAAGAAAAGGTTAAATAAGATAAAATATCAAATTGGATAAAATTTCGGATTGGATTCAAATTCAGATTCTACACACGTCTCAGTATTTTGACCATAACTTTTCGCTCAAGTATCGGATTGAGGTGATTCAAGTGACATTGGAAAGCTAACTCAAAATACTACAGTTCAATATGGATTTTCCTAATTTGAATGGTTACTATGCCAAAATCGCCCCGCAATAAAAGGACACAAATCTGGATGAATCCTATTCCGATTTCAGACTTCTATTTGGAATAAGAGACAGACCTCCTAATTATCTAGGTTACTAGGGCTTCTAGGACTCTCCTAAGCCTTAAAATAGACCATTTTAAATTCAAGAAAATATATACAATTTCAGATACTAGTTTTGGGATATAATTTTGGAGACAGAATGTAATCCAACTTTTCTTTTTAGTTTAGTTTTTCTTTAGGTTTAGGTTTAGGTTTTAGTTTCATAGTCATGTGGAGCTAAATTCTCAACTAAGGTTGGGGATAAAGTCTCACCAATGAAGAACAACATCGCTTTATTGTAAGTCTTTATTATTTTGATTTTATTGGGTTTATTATTTCAATTGTTTTACTTCTTCTCAATATGTGGCATGATTTTTGGATATCTTGTTGTGATTCAATAATACACTTGATGATTTAGGCTTATTTCACATAATTGATTGCTTGGTTTTTAACTCATAAAAATTGGATATCCCTTGTGACTTGTTCTACGAATACATCTGGTGTTTCAATTAAATTTGGATTCCTTTTGTGATTTTGTCAATGAATGGATACATGTGATGATTTTGATTAATTCTTTGAAGCATAGTAAAACATATCTAAGATTTAAATTGTAAGAACTTCGGATTAATATTAATGAACATACAGTATGTTATTATGATTTGGTGAGTGTGGATTCTACATCCTTAGTGCATTTATCTATTGATTTGCTTAGGTTATTTATTTTGTGTTTAGTCTTTTAATTTTCAAAAACAAATTCAAAACCCTTTTAGAACTAGGTTAAGATTTAATTAGTTTAGTCTTTCAAGAATACAATTCTCTGTGGGATCGACCTTACACTTGCAATCCATTAACTACAATCGATTTGTGCACTTACGAGTTAAATAAATTTGCATAACAATGGTTGATGGGTTGTGTGGTCCCTACAGATGTTATATGCTTTGGGAAGTTGTTTTCTGTTTTGAAAATGATGCACTGAGGCATCATATTTCTAATGTGGTCCTTGGATGTGCCCCAACTTTTTAGACTAATTACTTGCACTTTTGTGTACATAATTAATGACATTTGACCGTTTATCGATCTCATTGGCTGCATGTACATGCTACACTAAAAACAACATAAACAACATATCTTACCACAAATAATTGATGATGTCCTATGTGAAAACTTATTCAAATTAATTTAAGTTCATATGTGTGGTACGTTGAGTGTTTGAAATAGAGGTCAATCTTATTGATTTAACTTAAATTAATTAATTATCATATATGTGAAACATGTTAATATTTAATTAATAACTAATATTTACTTAAGTTTGATTGGTGGTCAATTACACATCCACTTTCTTGGTTGCATTCGTATGCTATACCGAATCTTTATTTATTGGTAGTAGGAAAAAAGATGTTAATATTTTATTGATTTTTTTATTTTCTTTATTTCTTTTATTGTTATGATGACTATACGGGAGTTTGTATTCTAGGTGCATTATGGGGGTAAGATAAATAGGAGGTTTATGTGCATATATGTGGGTGGTGATGTAGATGTGTATGATGAGAAGTTTGACGAGGACAAGTTTTCTTTTTTTGAGATTGATGGTATAGTTAAAAAGTATGGATACAAGTCCGGGGATCTAGTGTATTACTTACACCCAGGTAATACTATCCAAAATGGTCTGAAATTAATTTCATCAAACCATGATATGTTAGAAATGGTTGCAAATCATCTAGGGGTCGTAGTTATTGAGTTGCACCTTGTTTCATTTGATGAGCCTCCTGTCAATGTTGAAGAATATGAGGAAGATAATGATGATGATGATGATGATGGTGAAGATGGTGAAGATGGTGGGCATAGTAGGATTAATCGAGATGCTCCTTATTGGGACAAGGTGTTAGAACTCGACTTGTTTGATGAGGATAACAACGTTCTTGAGCCATCAATGGAAGGGGGCAATGTTGAGGATGGTGGTGTTAAGGGTGATGGGGAGGGTAATGAGTCTGAGAATGAGGAGGATAATGATGATGTTGAGGAGAATGATGATGAGGAGGAGGAGGAGGAGGAGGATTTCAGGTGATAATCAAAATGCAAATGCAGAGGGAGTTGAAGAAGTTCGTGCAAGGGCTAATTGCTATGGTGATGAGGTTGATGATGATGCAAACTCAGACATGGCACGAAGTGACGTTCTTGTATCCCCTCCCATAAGTGATGAGGAGATTGAGGTTTCATCTCTTGCCACATGTGTAACTAGGCAAACAGAGTTTCAACAAACTGACATGCAAAACCCACAGTTGAGTTCTGGGCAGAAATTTTCCTCAATCAAAGTCTTTAGAGAAGCTATTAGAGAGAACAATTTAAGAAAGGTGAAGGACATAAGGTTTAAAAAGAATTATCTTGCCAAATGTATTGTGGTATGCAGGGATCCAGGTTGTAGGTATAGGATATACGTTCGTAAATGTAAGGATGATGACTCATTTGAAATTAGATTATTACGGCACAAATACAGTTGTACAAGGAAGCATAAGAATTCTAATGTCAAATCTGCATGGATTGCTGGCAAATTGATTAACAAGTTTAGAGTACAACCTAACATGCCTTTAAAGGCAATCCTTGGGGAAGTAAAAAATAAGTGAGGTGTTGATGTTAATAATTTCCATATGTATAGGGCTAGAAGAATTGTAAAAGATATGATTTTTGGTAAAGTTAAGCTTCAATACAATAGGCTTTGGGATTATTGTGAAATAATTAGGCAAGCAAGCCGGGGTAGTTGTATGATGATGAAGGTTGATAGACATTTACCTGACCATCCAACATGTTTTCATAGGTTGTACTTCTCTATGGCTGCCAAAAATAAAGGTTTTCAAGCTGGTTGTAGGCATACCATTGGGTTAGATAGATGTTTTTAAAATGAGCCTTATAAGGGACAGCTTTTATCTGCCATTTTGAGGGATCGCAATAATAACATGTACACAGTGGCCCTTGCAGTTGTTGAGGCAGAAACCAAAGACAGTTGGATCTGGTTTCTTGAGACTTTGCTATCAGATCTTGGCACCCCTTTGCACAAGAATGGACATTTATTTTTGATCATCAAAAGGTAACCATAATTTAAGTTCATTATATTTCTTTGTTTTTGTTTTTATTTTTATTTTTTCGTTAAAAGGTAACCAATTTTTGTTTATTATTGTGACTGAGTGTAGGGGCTGCAATCAGCTTTTGATGTAGTGCTTCCCAAGGGTGACAGCCGGTTTTGTGTAAAACATTTGTATGCGAACTATAGAGACATAGGTCATCGTGGTCTGGCATTGAAGGACAAGTTATAGGTTGTAGCTGCAGCATACACTGAAGCTAAATTCCATAATTTAGCTTCAGTGCCAGAACATGTCCACAAAAAAGAAGAGAGACAATGAATTACAGGGAATAAAGCAAGAGTGCAAGCCAACATGAGGTGAGCTACTACTAGTAATGTTTATACAAGTTTTGTTTTTATTTTATTTTTATTTTTTGTTGGTTATACTATGTTAATGTTTGACAAATTTGTTATCATAGGTAGAAGATGATAGTGGTCCAAGTTTACATGGTCAGAACCCAACTCCCCAGCCAACCACTGATGCTGAAACAGTAAGTTCCAAAATGTTAATATGTCATTACTCATTGCCCTAATTTCATTACATTTAATTTTCAAATTCTGCATCACCTTTGCAGATTCCGCACACTACTAATGCGTCTTCTAGAGATAAAGGGAGTAGTAGGGGTAAGGGTAGAGGTAGGGGTCAACCTACCCCAGAAGGGTCTGCTAGATTGCAAAGAGGTGGGCCCAGGATTAGGAGAAGGCTTCCTGGACTGCATAGATGTGAGTAGGGGTGTCAAAAATTACCGGGGAACTGGAACCGGAAAACCGGAAAACCGGAAACCGGGAAACCGGGGTCCCGGTTCCGGTTCCGGTTTGAAAAATCTAAAAACCAGGTACCCCGGTTCCGGTACCGGTTTTTGGTACCCGGTTTTTACCGGGAATACCGGAACCGGGTTTCCATTTTATTTAATAATATTTATATATTATTATATTTATATATTAATATATATATATATTATATATATTAATATTTTTTACACTTAGGTTTAGGTTTAGGGTATTTTAAAAAATTAAATTTTTATTTCTAAGGCCCAAATAGGCAAAAACAATGATTTTTTAGGATTTTTGGACTTTTTAAGGTTTATTTTTTAATTATTTGGAACAATCACAACAAAGCCCCTTTAATTTAGACAAAGAAACTAATAGATTTTTTAAAAAATGGGCCAACTTATGAAAAAAAAAATTGGCTTATTTTAGGCCCAATACTTAAAATAAGCCCAAAAATCAATTTTTTTAAAAAACCGGTTACCGGACCGGGTAATACCGGAACCGGCCGGAAACCGGGACCCCGGTTAACCGGGGTCCCGGTTCTGGTTCCGGTTTCTCAAAATTGAGAACTGGGGTACCCCGGTTCCGGTTCCGGTTCCGGTTTTGGCCAAAAACCGGGAAACCGGACCAGGTTGACACCCCTAGATGTGAGCCAAGGACTAGGAGTGGAGATAGAGGTCAATTTCAGGGTACAATCCACATAGTCAGATTGTATGGACCTCCTCAATCTCAAACACGACAGTCTCATAGCAATGCTAGTGTGAGCAATACATACAATCATATTTAATTGTTTTCCATTTAATTTAATGTGTATTTTACTTTTTAATGAAATTTCATAAATGTTGCATAATTTCAGGGTACTGTCAATACAATACGGTTGTATAGACATCCTCAAACACAATCACAACAATCTCAGAGCAATGCTAGTGTGAGCACTACATGCACTGTATTGCATTTTTTTTAAATTTAATTCATTACATATTTAATGAATTTTCAATTTTTCATGTTACCTAGTCCCAAGGTATTGTCCACACAGTAAGGTTGTATGGACTTCCTCAAGCACATCAGTAGCAGCCTCATGCTTGTGCTACTGTGAATACTTCATGCACTAAGTGTTTCTTTTCGTTTCTTTTAATTTGCTAGTTGGTTAATGTGAGCATACACTTGTCTACTCAAGAACATGGGTCATCTCAACCAATTGGGTCTTCTCAGTCTCCTCAACCACTAATGGAGCGATTTAAGGGGTGGAATAGAGGTTCATCCCCAACCCAAACTATGGGAGGTGGGATTGCAACAAGGCTAAGGGCATCAGATCCGTTGAAGACCCAATATGGTACTGGGAATAAAGGCCAAACTTTTATTGATCTAGAGGGAGATACTACTGCATATACATCAAAGCCTACCATAAGAGATAAAACTATTATACCAACCGTGGAGAAGGCAATTGCAGTAATGGAGGCTAACAAAAAAAAGAAGAAGAAGCTGGATTGGCAAAAATATTAGATCATACATTTTGTGGTTTCAAAAGAAATGGATTGTGGAAGCAACCAAATTTACATTTTGGATATGTAACATAATGGTTAATGGTTATGTATATGCTTTTGATAATTTTGTTCAAGTCTTAATGGTTATCATGTAGAAGAATATGGGAAAAACAAGATTATGTTTAAACTATGTATTTAAGGTGAAAACAATATTATGTACATTGTCTTTGCATTTAGGGTGAAGACAATATTATGTTACATTTACATTGTTTTGGTTAACTTGTGTTACAAATTGTTATATGAATGTGGAATTGTTAAGTTTTCAAATATCAAGGTGTTCGATACTATACTGACAAATTCCAATTCAAATTCAAATTTAAGACAAGTCACCGAATAAAAAGTCCATAAAGTAATAGCTGCAACAACAAGAAAAGTTCAACCAAATTTACATTATAATATGTGCTTCACTAACAGCACAACAGTAGTACATTAGATAAGGAAATGGACATTTAGGCAACATTTTTTTTTTTTTTTTCACTTTAAGACAAGCCATTAAATAAAAGTTCTTAAACTACATATGTTTCTCACTCTCACGGCAACATTGCCCTACCAATAGTGCAATGATGTTTCTCTCTATCACTAAAACAACAAGATAACAACAAAAATGCTAAAATCAAACAAATGGTTAATGACATCCTTAAGTTTTTTTTTCCATGCTATTGTTTTTGCACTTTTCAACATTAATCCGCAACGTCAATTTCGCCAGTTCAATTTTAAAACCCTTCTTCTGATCAACTATTTGGGCATTGAACTATGACATAGGGAGCATAGCTTCTTCGTCAACCCATATAAAATAATCACAACTACGATCACCTTGTTTCTGCATATTTCACAAATGAAAATTAGTCACCAACTATGCAAATATACTACCATAAATTTCCATCTTCGCATACATTTTCAAGCAATCCATTAGGGTTTCTTTCAGTTATACCCAAGAGAAAGGTATCTGATCTTCTTCTTCCTGATGAGAAAAATATTCCATGATGATTTACTCTCTCTACCATTTTACGTGTTTATATTAGGCTTCTTTTGCGGTGTGTTCTTGATATTATGATCAATTTTTTGTTAGGGTTTTGAGTGACAGTTTTTTTATAATTGTGTTTGGTTAAAATTATATATGTTTCATAAATACTCATGATATCTTCTGATCCATGCATATTTTTGTACTTCTTTTGTCATAAACTGGGATTGAATCCTCACTCATGCATATTATCCATGAGCAATTAAGAAATTAATAAAAATCTTTCACGACTTAAATCTGCTCAATCTAGCTAGATTGATTAAGCAAAATGCCTAAGGGAGCAGACTTCATGTTACAATAGATAAACAAAAAATATTGCCTTAATTAGTTAGGCCTCATAGAATTATGTACCAATGAAGTTGTGGATCCGTTTGGAGGATAGAAAGCCTTTTATTGTGGTTTTCATTTTCATGACACTTAGTTAGGAAATCAAATCACAAGTCATTAGGTCATGCTTTTTCCAAGGAAGACCACTCCGTTTTTATTTTCCTTTTCTTTTTTTGAGAAATTCCCCAAGTATATTTTATATAGAATAATTAATTAAATTGATGGATTTATCTTTTGAAAATAGCATGCGAAGCTCTCTTTATGTTCACTTTTTTTTTTTTTTTTTCCTTTGAAAATTGGGATCCGGCCACAACATGCATACAGCAGGCCTTTGAACCTTTGACACTTTTTTTTTTTTTCAAAAGAAAAATAGCCGGCAAAATGCAGTTCGTATCAAAGGTTGTATCTCATAAAAGTCGATCAAATGGTCCAACATGACAACATTTGATGTAGTTTCATAATTTTACACAAATGTATAAGAAGATTCCTAAGTTTCTTACATCCTATTAAATTAAGTAGAAAAAGCCTTTTTAAAAGTCCAATAGACTCATGAATCTTAACACAAATAAATGAACAAAAAAGATAAAGATCATTTCCCTGCAATAATAAACGAAAACCAGTATCTATTTTCCATCAAACAGAAAAATTAAGTTCTGAAACAAAAACACTTCATACCTTTCAAGCAAAAAAAAATTGTTTTTCGTAAAACCCCTAAATTTGCAAAACTTAATTTTGAAACCCTAAATTTTCCAAAAAAAATTTCCCATCGTCACTGCAAGATTGCTTTTTGTACCTTGTATTTACCGCATCCAATAAATCTTCTACTAAGATTTTCCTTCGTGCATGAAGTCATCACTGGTGATTCAATTTCGCATAGGCATTTTGTACGCGCAGGACTACTAGTGGTAGACAAATTAGACGAACTTCCCACCGACAGTCCACAGGCCCTCATATCATCGTCATGAACGTCGCTTGAAAACTTCTCCATCGTTGACGAGCTACAAGAAATGGGATGGGTTTGAGATTTACAGGTGAAGACGAGTTTTATAGTTGTGGGGCGTGAGGAGCTATGAGGTGTGAGAGGAGAAGACTAGGGTGAGGAGTGGAGAAGAAGACGAGTTAGCTGTGGTGTTTGACCTAACTTATATACAATAGCCAAAACGACATCGTTTTGGTAATTGTATATAAGTTAGGCCAAACGACGTTGCTTAAGGGGTAGAAATTTTCTGCTTCACAAAATGGCATTTTAGTAACTTCAAGTAAAAAAAAAGCACGTGGATGGCATGTGATGCATTTTCCACCCAAGTTGACGGGGTTGACTAACAGAGTGGCCACTTTGATACATTTTGGTACTTTGTTGGTTGCTTTAGTACCTTTTGAACATTGGGAGATCAACTCGCAAATAATTGTCAGTTTGGAGGGCTTTTTTATATTTTTTTCATATATATATATATACATATGCATCCGGCTCACTGCAGCATGACTAGTTATACCAAAATGAACAACTCCACTTTATATTGAGAAGTGTTAGAGAGCCAAACAAATAAATTCAGAAAAAAAATTTTAAACTGACGTAGCAAGGGTTTTTAAATGGGGAGTGCTAGGCTTACAAACAAATTTTACAGAAAAACTTTTACAAGCTGATGTGGGACAATATGATTAGATTTTTAAAAATTTGAACTTATCTTATATCCAATCAGTTTGTAAAAGTTTTTAAGTAAAATTTGTTTGTAAGCTTAGCACTCCCCTTTGTAAATTTTAAAAAAAAAAAATGAAATTTTTTCTCCCTTGTCTGCCACTCACGATTTGTCACCTCAGTTTAAAAATTTTTCTAAGTTCATTTATTTGGCTAGCTCCCTGTCACTTCTCCTTTATATTTGTTTAGAATATATATGTGATTAATTACTCTTGCCAAAAAGGAAAAGACAATAACGGTTGAGACGTTGAGTGATCTCTACCATCCAACATAAATTAAACTTTCTTTATTCTTTTTCCTTTTAAAAAAAATAAGTTTTTGGTTAATGCTCAGGGAGGACAATGAAGACAGCCTACGAGAAAGAGTGCATGGTTGGACTTATCAACATGCGTGTCCAAGGCTCCCACAGTACTGTTTTTTGGGTCTCGTACGGCCTTAATTAGCAAGTGACCAGGTTCAATGAACCTAGGCGAACCACTCTCCCACCCCAGTTACATATAATGCTTCTCCATGGGCCACAGACAGAAAGATACTGAGAGAAATCGTGTTCCAACTCCTTTTTTATGTCTTTGGCTGTTCCTGCGTCTTTCAGCTGTCTGCCTTCCACTAAAGCTTCAACCTTTGAGCCAAATGGTATTTGTTTTTCTATTTTCTTGATATATATAATATGTTCATCTTTTGTTATGGAATTTAGCTCTTTATAGTGGAATTCAGCTTTATTGTGTAGAAGGGGTTTTGGTTTCCAACAAAGATGCATCATATCATATATATCTATATACTTTCTTCAAACCCCATAAATGGGTCTCGAGTTAATAAAGTTTTTCAGGATTGTGAAGAATTTCTCATCTAAACAAGCCCGGGTATTAGAATTTTTCTTTGTTTTTATTGTTTTATTATGTAGTTCATAATTGCCTTTATATATATATTCCGATTGTCTATTTCTTGATGCATATATCTATCTATACATGTGTGTGTTATACATATGTATATATAGCTCAACAAAGCGGCTCTTTTCGACCGTTGGATTCATAATTTTTTCGAGCAACTTTGGCAGGCACTATTAATGGACGATATTGGGTGAGACCCGCACATGTGGAGTCAAAGAGGAGCGAGCCACACGTTCCTCTAGCAGCAACATTTGCTGCTTCTGGTATGTTTAATGGCTTCTTCAATTCATGATGGGATTTAAGGAGCATATATGATGAACAATATTTATGTGGGATGTGATGATGAAATTGCACTATGGTTTTCCTTATATGTCATGTTTGCAGTGGTGGTTAATGGAAGTATTGAAGATGATTATGAAAAGCTAACTAAGGATCTTGGAAAAACTTCAACGTTGGAGATTACAACAAAAGCCCATGAAAAGCTCGGTGACAATATTATTGCTCTAGCTTTCAGGTATTTTTTGTTCCTTTCTTTATGGATATTCTTTATTGATATGCCAATTCCAAGTAGTAGATTAAGTCTTTTGTTTAGTTTATCTCGCAGAACTTTTTCCTTTTTTGTACATTATCCTTGATTGTAAAATCAATAACTTGTACTCGATCAAGATAAAATAGAGACACTAGATCTGAACGTACAGTTTACACAATCATAGATCTCCCTCCATCCACATGGTCCTCAATTTCTTCAATAAACTTGCATTCCTATGTAGATGATTTGCAGGTTACTTCCCAACTTGCCTAGCCTCAGCTAGTGCGTGACATGGCTAATGTTTCCATACATGACAAAGTTGGATGGCTCAGGTATGCTCTTGCAGTTATTCAGTTCACCTTCAAACATTATGATGCAGCCATATCCATGGCTAGCTAGTCTCACTCCTTGCAATCCCCCCAATCAAAACGTCTTTCTTCTGTCTCCGTCAAAATCTCCTCCCTTTGTAGTCTACTCGGTATCAGAGCACCCTAATAATTGTGGTCTCATAAAATTATTCGGATTGAGATCGCGTGCAATACGTAAGGTGTTGCATATTGTACAATAGCTCTAATCTGACCCATTAATTTAAAATATGTTGTACAATAGCTCTAATCTGACCCATTAATTTAAAATAACGATTCGAGATTCTGCTACGTCATACTAATAAAAAACTAAAACTTTCTCTTTTTCTAGTAATCTCGTTGTTACCCTCACTCCCACACTGCGACTATCAGTCTCTCACTACCACCATCATTGGGAGTGGCCAATCCAAATCAGTTCAGTGGACACATGGGTGGTTCGGCCACCTCCTAGTGGGTGCTTCAACCACCCTCTACTGACCTTTGGGGGCGGCCAAACACCTTCTTTAGTGGTGGTGGGAGACTGGTAATGGTCGATCAAACCACTTTAGTGGCCACAAGGTTGGTTCATCCACCCCCATCTAGTCTTTCGGGGTACCGAACCACCCTTTTTGGCCACAGAAGTGGTTTGACCACCTCTTAGGGGGTGGTTCGACAACCCAACTAGCCTTTGGGGTGGTTGGTAGTTGACTGGTAATGGCTGATCGAACCATTCTGATAGCCATTGAGGTGGTTTGGCCACCTCAACTTGTTTTTGGAGGTGGTAGAACCATCCCCATTGGCCATAGAAGTTGTTTGACCATCACCTAGGGGTGGCTCGACCAGTACTTCCAACTGGCCTTTGGGGTGGCCAAGCCACTCTCAGTGGTGCTGGTGATGGGAGACTAATAATGGCTGATCGAATCACCTCAGTGGCCACATAGTGGTTTGGCCACCCCCAACTAGTTTTTGTAGGAGGCAAAACCACCTCCTTTGGCCATAGGAGTGGTTCAACTACCTCTGAGGGGATGATTCAACCATCCCAACTGGCCTTTGGAATAGCCAGCCACTCTCAATGGTAGTGGTGGGAGGCTATTAATGGCAGTGCAGCGGTGAGGTTGCTGAAAAGAAAGAAAACAAGGCCCAATACCCTAGATCTCAATCCAAATTATTCTACCATCATGACTGTACATGCATGCGTTGGTTAAGGTTGTTCCAAATTTACTAATTAATTTGTTTCTTTCTAAGCCTTTTTCAAGATTAATTACTCCTTCATTATTAATAGTGACTTTGTAGGCGTCTCACCCAAATGTTTGCTTTGTCAATTCCAAATTTAATCAATAAAATATGATGGATCAGCAAGCAAGTAGTCAATATATAAATTAAACATGGTGATTGAGGCAAGAATTTGGAAACAACTGTACGGCGCTTATAAACAAAAAAGAGAGAAAAAGAGCATGAAGAGGAGCCTGGATTTGCTAGGAACGGAAAGTCTTTACTCATTTGATGATAGCTAATATATAAATTCCAGTTTTCATCATATAATTAAGCCACATGGTGGCGTCACTCAACTTCTGCTGTCATTTTCCTATATAACTTAATAACTTTGACTACCAATTAAGAGGATGATTACTGCCACATGCAGATTCCAAAAGTAACCATTAGTTTGCAAGAGAAATAATGATATTGAAAAGATAAAAAAGGAGAAATAAAATAAATAAATAAAGGAATTTTCTTGATGCAATAGGGTGTATGTCGGTGAATTTTGTCCATATGTTTTTGTCTGTTATTGAGTACTTTCACAATAATTAATGTGGAACCTTCATCGAACTGGTTTGTATTGTAGTGGAGCCGAGGATGTCACTTGGATGGAATCATGGTTAACTGGTTGCCGTTTGTCGGTGTTCATTGATGCTCTTAAGGAGGTGAGGGCTATGGAAGGATCATCAGATGGCTTTTTGATTATGATTTCTAAAGCCAAATTCTACCAATCTTCTTGTACGGAACTGGGATTACTGAGCAGCAGTAATATGCTTTTGCTGCAGCAATGTGCTTGGTAGAGAGATCCCTATCTTCTCGTACTTACAAGAGAAGAGTTCCCCTTTGCAACTTCAAAGTTTCTAAGCTTTTGTGGTCATGAATTTGCTGCTGCTGCTGCTGCTGTAAACATGGTCCAAAAGGCTATCTCTCCCTTTGTTCTTGCGTTTTCAGTAGTGGAAAGGCGAACACAGGGAGCGCTATATATATATGGTGGTAGTGATGTGCTTAACACATTCTATCGCTTCTTGCAGTACTACCAGAATAATCTGCTTGTTAATTAGAAGTTTCATGTCCTAGCATAATATTGTGAGTTTTCTTTTCTTCGTTGTGAGAAAGACTTAACTCCCAGTTGAATTTAAACTTCATGATGTATTATATATATATTCTAGCATATTGTGTGTTTTTTCCAAGTCAAATAAAGTTTTGTTCTTTCTCTTTCCGATTGTCTACTTAATTTTAAAGTTCATTAGCCTAGCCAAGGGAAGCTTAAGCTAGCTAGCTCAAACCCTTCACATTGCCTGTAAATTAAGGATAATTCTCAACCAACCTCTTAACTGGAAGTTTTGAATTCATCACAGCATTCATAAAGTTCTGTACCTCTACTCAATTGAGTAAGACAGCAAACCACATTTCCATTTATTTGTATTTTACATGGTATTAGAGCTATTCCTACGCATAGCGTGCACCACCGCACCTTCCTCCAACCCACACACAGCTCTCCACAACCTCTACAATTGCGCGCTTTCCAATCAAACTCACAAAGACTACTATCTCTTTTGGAAAGCTCAAGTGGTCCCTCAATTAAAGGGAGTTGGCCTTTTTCCGATATGTGGATGGCTCTATCTATCCACCACTCACCTTAGCATTGGTACCACTACCTTTGCTCCCATTCCTGATTTTCTGCATTGGCACCTACATGATTAATTAAACCTCGGTGCTCTCATTTCTTCTTTCAGAAAACATTATCACCCATGTGGTCAAATCCCTAAATTCACAAAATTTAGGGATCACTAATCGTCTCCCTTGTCCTCACACATACCAATAAAATGGTACGGTGAAACGTAAACACCACCATATAGTCGAGACAGACTTGGCTTTACTCTCTCATACACATGTACCTCTGAATTATTGGGATGATGCGTTTTAGATGGCTTGTTATCTTATAAATCATCCGCCTACGCCTATTCTATACAATTCATCACCTTATGAGATTCTTGTTTGCTCTTCACCAGATTATTTTTTATTATGTGTCTTTGGGAGTTCTCTTTGGTCAAATTTACGTCCATATAATTCTTAGGATTTCCAGCCTCGTTTAACTTAATGCGTTTTCTTGCAATATAGTACCCTTAGACACGAAGGGTACACGTCTTAATCTTGATACTTGTCGTCTTCATATATCTCACGATGTCATTTTTAATTTCGGAAAATGTTTTTCCGTTTCAATCCAGTTTGTATCTCAATCCCGCCGTCCATCTTCGAATACTATTATGTTACAGCCCA
This sequence comes from Corylus avellana, assembly GCF_965113065.1. Taxonomy (NCBI): domain Eukaryota; kingdom Viridiplantae; phylum Streptophyta; class Magnoliopsida; order Fagales; family Betulaceae; genus Corylus; species Corylus avellana. The sequence goes on along the minus strand of NC_142494.1, from coordinate 2,844,116 downwards.
TGTTCATTTCCACGGCTCCTTCTAGTCAATCTCTTCATCCAACCCACATTGTACGTTCCTCATCCTCTCACATCTACGTCTTCTTCATCTCAGCACATTGATGATCAACTTGAGTTCATTTCCATTGCAATTTCTTAGCTGGTCTATCAAACAAATAGATATAACAAATGTATTTATTGAAGAAGTTTAAATGTCTCGACCATAGGGATTTTCTCATTCTCAATTCCTACATCACGTCTGTCGACTTCAAAGTCGACTACAGCTGAAATCTCATGGTTAAAGTCGTTATTAACTGAACTTGGTGTTTCTATATCAATGCCTCCCGTGTTATGGTGCGACAACATAGGTGCCACCTACCTCTCATCAAATATCTAATTTTTCATGCTCGTGCCAAATATGTGCAAATTGATTTTCATTTTGTTCGTGACATGATGGCCTCCAAGACTCTTGATATTCGGTTCATTTCCAGTAAAGATCAAGTAAACGACATCTTCACAAAGCCATCTTTTCTTCGGTTCACTAATTAGCTTCGAGACAAGCTTCTAATTGTTTCACTTCCTCTGAGCTTGAAGGGGTGGCGTGTAATGGATAATTCTTAACCAACCTCTTAACTACAAGTTTTGAATTCTTCACAACATTTGGATATATACCTTAGGATAAACTCTCATATGCTATTTGAATCATTTTAGATAATCCTTATCATAGATTCATAATAGATGATTTTGTAAAGTTCAAATTTTGAAAATATGTAACAACTTCTTCTATATATATAATAAGAAGTGTTAGAGAGTTAAAGTGAAGGAGCCAGAATTCTTTCCAAACTGACATGGCAAAAATTTTAAAATGAAAAAAAAATTCTAAATAACCAGTATGGGGTGTTTAAAATTCTTGCCACCCGCGTTAGTTTGGAAAGAATTATGGCTCCTACCCTTTGACTTTCTAACACTTCTCACATACAATAGCCTCTACTCAATTGAGTTAGGCAGCAAAACATTTCCGTATTATTTGCATTTTACATCCACTCTGCACATCTTCTTGATCAGTTACTGCATAATGCCATTTTTTTTAAAATGCATAACATATTGATGCAAGAGAATCAGTAGACATTGAGTTGTCTAATAATGAGTTAATGGCACTAGAATATTTTGAAAGAGAAAATCAACACAAGAATGACAAGAATCAATAAAGCCAGACATAAATGGGGGAATAATATTGCGCATTAGGTAGTAAATCAGGCATAACTTTGGCTATGAGTATCGTAATCGCGTATATGAACCAAATCTGAAAAGCTCTTTTTGGCATGTACATCGTGGCCATTGAGCAATGCTAAATGAGCACCGTTTAGGCCCAAAATCCATTGTTTTTCCTTAAAAATCATTATTTTAAGTTATTTTTTGTCATATTATGAAATATTTATTTTCTCCTTTTTGTAGTGATTTTATTATTGGATTTTGCCAAAAAAAAAAATGCAGAATCTTTATTTTATTTCGTATTTTGATTTTATGTAATAATTAAACCTTTTTTTTTTTTTTTTTGCTAAAAATCTTTTGCAATGGTGAAATCAGGATTTTAGATGAAGGAGACAACTAAAAGATGATGATTTTTTAGGATAAAAAAATAATTTTGGGGATCCAAGTCATAAAAGAAACCATACAATTTAAAGATATTTTTAAAAGTCAACCCCCCCCCCCCCCCCCCCCCCCCCCCCCAACGCAACGGGTAGTTTTGCCCCTATTTGTCTGCTTCAGCTATACATGTGAGCTTAATTCTTCATTCTATAATATTATTTTGAGAGCTAACCTCCATGGTATTTTCTCAAACCTCAAACTTATTCATTATTTTATTTCTTCTTGAATTATCTTGACAGTCTTCAAATTCTTAATTTTTGCTTACTATCATATGTTGTCCGAACGATTTTAGTTCTACTCGACCTCACATGCATATATACTCTTAATTGACGATTGTTTCTTAAGCTATAATGAAAATATTGAATTTAATTATAGCAACATTTCCCTCAATAGTAAAACCTAGCTAACACCTGATATTTATAACTCCCGAAATCAAGGTAAAGTAGGGGTAGGGTTCGAATTCAACATTAATATATGCTTTGATGCAACTAATGAGAAAGAGCAAATTTATTCACTTTACTATTGAGAATAAAAAAGAAAAAACTTCTTATCTAAATATTGCTTCTTCATCAGGCTTTCTTCTGCTTGATTGGTAGAATAAAGAGAAACCGATAGATCCAACCAGCCAAAGTTGCTCCAGTGAAGGAACCAATCCAATAAACATAAAAATGTTCCCAAGTATTATGCTGATTATTCACAAATGCCCACCCAAAGGCGTTGGCAGGGTTCATGGATGGCCCTGTGTAACCAGACCCTGCAACAACCATTCCCACAGTTGCCACAGCAATCAACCACACCTTTAGCAGTGGATTTTTAGGACCCTTGAGCACAATGAAAAGGATGGCAAAGCTAAGCCCAAGGCTCAACGCCGCCTCCGCCACGACTCCGGTAAGCAAATCCACTTTCAGGGATGGTCCCTTAAGCCTGTGCTTGTATTGGGTCGGAATCACCTGTATTAAAATATTAATTAAATGATTAAATTTAAAATTAAATGAGTAGTAATTTAATTATGGATAGAAATTTTTTTAAAATTGATTTGGTTTGGAAGAAATTTTCTTTCAACCTACTCTAATAAGAACATTTTTTTAGTTTCTAAAAAATTAATATTTGGGTTTTTAAATTAGTAGAATAACAGTTAAGATATTAAATAAAACATGTGAGAGATGACATTTATTACTTATTAGAATAGGTCGAAGGAAATTTCGATCATAAGTTTGGAGGAAATTTATGTCCTTTAACAATTACCTGCAATATAGCTTTGGCACCAACCAATCCGCCAGCAGCCTGAGCTGGAAATTGCACGGCCATGGAGACGAGAGACGAGTCGGGTTTAAGGCCGGCGGCGTAGAAGGAGACGGTGGTGGAGGGATTGAAGCTGGCACCACCCAAGGCCTTGTCAATCAGCCTGAATATAAGTACAAGAGTGGTGGCAAGGAGGGTGGTGATGAAGAGGCCCGCCAGTGACTTGGGTTGAACGCCGACGTATGTAGCAATGATGGGTGTGAGGATTCCCATCATCGGCGTGCTAAAAACCCACAAGGATGTCAATATTGCATCTCCGATCGCCGCCCTCATCACACCCATCGATCCCCACTTTCTCTCTTTGCTCTCAATCTTCTGATCCTTTTACTTGTATAACGAGCAGCAACAAAGTAACCAAGCAGTACTGGAATTTCAGCATCCCTCCAAAAGAAACAAAAATTAATGGAGATGCCGGCCACCAAACCTGTAATTAATAATTTAATCTATCTATATCTGTATTTTTGTGGGTTTGTAGAGTAGTAGAATAAGCTTAACTTTTACGCCATTTTTGTGTGCTTGAGAAGGACCGCTGCTTCATCAAACCTTTTTCACGTGGTTACCTAATGCTTACCAGTTCCCAAAAAAACAAAGCATGTGAGAGGTGCGTGTAGATATCTTAGTCGTTGGGGCTTTTTTTAAAGATATTTTTAGAGCTAATGCTGGACCTAAAGTGACGGTCACTATCTTGGATACTCAGCGCCGGCAACTTTTATAAAGCCGATAGCCAGTAGCCAATAACCAATAGCAATCAAATGTGTCATTGAAATAGACGTTTGAGACAAAAATAAAAAAACAATCCTCAGGTGAAATGAGATGGACAACAGCCATTTTATGATATTTACCATTGTTATATTTAACCCATAAATGATGTTACACTATTTGAATTTTTTTAATGGTGTGCTAGTAGTAATGCCAAACTATTTTTTTTTTTTTTACAATTTTTTCTTTCGCTTGTTTTTTTTATGAACTAAAGACTACCCAGACTATAACTATCGAATAAAAATATAAATATATATATATATATATAGTCTACAATTAAATTATAGTTATTAAAGAACAACAAAATAGCTATAATTTCTTATTAATTAAATACCAATACAAAGAGCAAACCCAATGTACAAACTCTTTAGCATGCCCATTTAGCAACTCATTCTTTTTTTTTTTCTTTTTTTTTTTTCTTTCTATCCATTAAAGTCACTCATTTTTTTCACATTTACAAATAACTTTCTTCATTTTTTATTCATAGAAAATTCAAAACTCATTTTACTCACATCATCCCACCTTTGTGTCTTATTAATCTATTTCTTTCTCATTTCTATTCGACTGACCTATTTGCTTGTGGTAGCCAATACTGGTAGGGACTACAAATTTTTTATACAATTAAGGCTTCTAGATGTGAATGGGTAAGGATCAAAAGATTTATTGGGTAAGGATTACAAAACTTTTATACAATTAAGACTTCTAAGTTTGAATGGGTAAGGGCCAAACGATTTATTGAGTGGGCCAAATGAACTAGTGAGAATCGCATGTGTTTTATAAACAGAGATAAAAGAATTTTTTTCAACCAAATTGAAAAAAAAAAAAAAAAAAAAAAAAAAAAAAAAAAAAAAAAAAATCTTTGTGGCTACACTTCGTAAAGTTTTCATTTTGGTTCTTTGATGACTTCGATTCAAGCCATTTAGAAAGAGACTAGCCCACTTTCAGACTAGGCTTGGGCTTCCAAGCGACCTTTCTTGCTTGCTAGGCTACAACTTGATCGAGTTTGGGCTTTTGATGCAGGCCATCAAGCACTAATGAGTCTAAATGGACTTTTGCCCAATCTAATACTTGGGCCATTGGATTCAATCAATGGATGACTACTATAGGGTCGTCTGGCCCCTATCTGGTTAAAAGGGGTAACTTGACCACCCTTTAAAGGTCTTCTTTTTTTTTTTTTTTTTTTTTTATTTTATTTTTTTATTATGAGTGACACTTGTCATAATATAATTGTTGCTTACATGACATTGGAAGGTTTTCCTCAAAAATGAGAATGGAAGTTGAGTGTAGGGACTATTTGTTTTTTGTTTGCTTATTGCAAGGAGCTGTCATCCAACTTTTATATGACAAAGAGCTAATTGCAAATGGATGTACTCACAAGGGCTGATTTTGTTAAATTTATTTTAAATAAATAAATAAAATTATTTATTTTGAGTATTTCAAATAATTATAAATAGATTTTGTATATAAAAGATTTTATGTGCATTTACTTGAAAGATTTACATCTTTTAAGTCAATCAAAAAATAAATAATAATAATAATAATAATAATTAAAAAAAAAAAAAAAAAACCAAAATTTTGAAGTGTAGGGAGAAAAGTTTTATCTTACATTGACTAAATACAAAGAAGCCAACTAGTTTATAAGGAACACTCCTTACTTAACATTAACAATAAATTGAGTGATGTAGAAGAGAGCTAGCCAGCTATGACACACACAAGAGCAAGGACTTTGAATGTTATGAGGCCCAATTTCAATTGTAGAAGACTTAAGAGGACTTAAGCAAATTGAGAGTATTTCAAATAATTATAAATATATTTTGTATATAAAATATTTTATGTGCATTTACTTGAAAGATTTACATCTTTTAAGTCAATCAAAAAACTAAAATTTTGAAGTGTAGAGAGAAAAGTTTTATTCTATTTTAGTTAAATACAAAGAAGTCAACTAGTTTATAAGAAATATTCTTCACTTAATATTAACAATAAATTGAGTGATGGAAAAAAGAGCTAGTCAGCCATGACACACGCACGGGCAAGGACTTTAAATGTTATGAGGCCCGATTTTAATTGTAGAATACTTGAGAGAACTTCGGCCAATTGAGCCATTTTCATGTGCAAAATGATTTTGGAGGTTAAATGTGCCAAAAATCATTATAAATATGACCATTTGGTTATATGTATGGACACATAATCATATAACTTTTCTATTTCTCCTACAACTCTCTTTTGTGCAAATTTTATTTTAAGGGGGTTTTCGTTTACTCTAAAAAAATACTAATTCTAAAGTGACTATAGGATTTCATTGTATTTCGGAACAATTTTGTTCAAATTTCTTTTTCTTTGCCTTCATAATAATTTGCTGTAGTAAGAAATTTTTTTACGGTTTTCCAGGCAGGTTTATGTATTTTGCTCCTTTTTAGTTGATGAAATATAATCTTGCTCTTTATAATAATAATAAAATATAAAATAAAAAGAAAGAAGAGGGGTGTCCTACGAAGTAGGCCCAACTAATGCTATAAGCCTAAAATGCTGAGGTCTGACTGCCTGAGAGCCATAGATATAGTCCGTATATGGGCCGCTGTAACGCAATTAAGGATGTTGTCATTTTCAACCAAAGTAATGTCAGACAAATATTCTAATTAAAAACAAATAACCCTCGATTGCTTCCGTTGCTTTGCATATAGATATGCTAATACATTTTTCTTTCGTTATTTTCTCATTCTTTCATGCTTGGTTGTATTAAAATGTTCATGTTTTAGCTATATAAATTTTAGGTGACAAAGAGTACATGATCCTATTTTAATTTTTTATTGTTTAAAATCTTTTAATTTTAAAATCAAAATTAAAAATGAGAAAAACTTAATAAAAAAATTAAAATAAAAAATAGGAAGGGGTGGTTAGCCACCCCAGTTGAGCCTTGGGGTAGCTAAACAACCCCCAAGGACCGGTTGGAGGTGACCAAAGGGCCATGAGGTGGCTTCGGCCACTCCCAAGCGGTTGGTGGGGGTGGTCGAAGCAACCCCCATGGCTCTTGGCCATCCCTAAGTACCAAATTCACTAAACTCATTAATTTATTTATTTATTATTTTTTTTTTTTTCTCTTTTTGGCTCTTGAATGTAGCTAATTCACTCCTAATGGCCATGAGAGTGGCTTCAACCACCTCTAACCGGCCCTTGGGGGTGGTTCGGCCACCCCCAAGGCTCAACTGGGAATAGGAGGTGGCCAACCACTCCTTCTTCTTTTTTTTTAAAATTTTTTTTTTTATCATTTTAATTTTGATTTTAAAATTAAAATATTTTAAACAATAAAAAAATTAAAATGGGGCCATGTTGCCCCTAGAATTTATATGGCTAAAACATAAATTTTTTAATGTAGCCAAGCATTTATCTTTTAAAAAAAAGAAATACTATGATTAGTGTTTTTCTAATCTTTGTAAATACTATTTACACTTATTTACACAATAGCGTGATGGTGTTTGCTTAGAGTTTTTATGTCAATCTAAAGAAGAAAAAAAGAAGAGTTTTTTTTTTATGCCTCTTTGGCTCTTTCTCCAAAACTTTGTCCGATTAACATTGTTTTGATGCCTCTGGTCGTTAATTAATTATATCAAGTGGGATCATAAGAAGCTTAGGTGCTATTAAATCTCTATATATCCTCTATCTATAAACTAAAAAGATTATACCGAAACATGTTTTTAAGTAATTTAATTAAAGTTTAAGATTATTCGTGTCGGTGTCTACTATTTTAAATCATTAAAAAGCAAAAGAGAAAAAAGAAATGGTACGTGGAACCAAAGTCGTTCCTAATGCAGGAAGAGTTGAGGCAAATTATTAATGCACATGACCCACCCATTTTCTTATTGGGCCAGCACCGACTCCTACAATTATTCAAATCTGAAAAGTGCAGAGGACTTCAAATCACTAAATAAAATGTCAGCAGATCTGAGACAAGCTTCATGGTTGAATACCATCCTCCAACCCACTCGATTGGAGCAATTTTTTTTGATTATGATATATTATTTTTGTAATATAATATAATATTATTTACACCGTTACCGTTAGATCAAATAACATTAAATCTTAATCATAAAATGACTTATTTAAATAGATTGGAACTTGTCCGTTCAAGGTAATCTAGACTCAGACTTAATTTTCACTTCAAATATTGTGTGGTTTTTTCTTTTGTTGAAATCAATATATTACATTGATAAATATTTGTGCCTTTTGAAAAAATAAAGATGCGAAAATATTAAGCGGAAGCAAGAGCGAAAATGAATACAAAGAACTTACGGGTGGTTCGGTATTAAACACTTACGTCTACCACTCGGAATATCCTTAAGGGCTAGATTTTGCTCATTAACTTGATTTGTCTATAATACAAAGGTTTCTATTTATAGGGTAATGTTTAAATACAATTGTACTAATCAAATCTCTTTGATTTTTTGATTACAATCAATTCATAAATAGAGAATATTTGATATAAACATACTTATGAAATATACAAAAAATATTATATATTTTTCATATATTCTAACAGTACCACTACTATTTTGGAAAAGAAAAAAAATCAAACTTAGTATTTAATTTAGTTCTTGAATTTTTAATTTTGATAATTAGGTTCCTACACTTTCTATGGGTATTAACTAGGTTTTTGTCAACCTACTCTCAAATTAATTAATAGTATGCTAATATACTTGCCGCGTGAAATAATTACTTTAAATTACAAATATACAAAATAAAAATTTTAAAAAGTTTTGAAAGTGTGATCGACCACTCCTAATGACAACTAACTGATGAGGAGGGCCAACCCTCTCCAGCGAGGGGCACTGACCCCTCACAGGGGGGTGGTCGCACCTCTAAGCTGCTCCCTCAATCATTAAGGGTGGTCAGTCACTTGCAATCCATATACATATATATAATTTTATTTAAGATATATTTATAATTTAATAATTATGTCATGTTGTACATATAAGATATATTAAACGAGAGCTATAAGATATTAATTTATTAATCTAATATGACATACCATTAATTAAAAAAAAAATTTATATATTACACTTTTATTTTATTATTCTAACATGACTATTAAATCGGTCATTGTTAAAAAAAAAATAATAATTATAATATCCATTGGCTATTACACCCAAGCAAATCGGCATCAGCAATGCATAATGCATAATGAGATAAATGCATAACGCGTGGTATTCTATTAATTAAATAGACAGTAGATTCACATAAAACTTACTTAAAATAAAAGAAAAAACTAAATTTAAGTTTTTTTTTTTTTTTTTGAAGTATTAAAAATTTAATTATCATATCTTTACACTGCTAAAGTCAATCCGACATTAATTACCTTTTAATAGACGAATAGATGACAAATTACGTCGTTTTAAGAGTACTGCACCAACCATGGCCATGCATATTAATTGTTTAATCCAGTACTACTGACGTCACACACAGAATCCAAGGGACGCGGTGTGGTCTGAGGAAAAACACGGCTTTTTTTTAATCTGGATGCTGCAGAAACAGCTCATGATGATCTGACCATTGCCTGCTGCACTTCTTAGAAAGGGAGCCACAACTATACGCTTCTTCTTGATGCTTTCACAACACCGACATTTTATCCCGCCGAAGAAAGAGACTCTCAACAAAGCATAAAAAGATAAAGAAGAGATAGAGACTAGTGTATTTAAGCTTTACAGAAAGAAAGAAAGAAAAGACAGAAGAGAAAGGAAAGAGAGATTTGAGTTTCTCTCTTTCAAGCTTTTTCTTTCTACATTACTCCATATCAATCCCACTTCTCCATTCTCCTGAAGAAACCCATTTGGTTCTAGAGAGAGAGATGGGAGAGCATACGAGTTTTTGCTCACTCATTTTGGTGGTCTTGCTAGTGGCCTGCGCAAGTGGAGAAGACCCTTACAGGTTCTACAACTGGAATGTCACCTATGGTGACATCTACCCTCTTGGAGTAAAACAGCAGGTGCCTTCCTTTCCTTATTGTTTTTACTTTTGCTCCCTTTTATTTCTGTTTTGTATGTTTTTAGTTTTTGAAATCATTTCAATGGTCAGTAAAATATGATTTTTGATAAAATGGCAGGGTATATTGATCAACGGGCAATTTCCAGGGCCACAAATCGATTCTGTCACCAATGATAACTTGATTATCAATGTGTACAATAGCTTGGACGAGCCTTTCCTCCTCTCTTGGTTAGTGCTTTTCTTTTTCTTTCTTTCTTATATGTATTATATGCTTGGGTCTGTTTGTATATACATTTTCTCACTGTGAACTGTTCTTTCCGCTACATTTAGACTTATTTTTATCCATTTTCTGGATGTATTGCAGCAAAGAGTCGATTTCAGTTTTCATTTGGCCTATGTGAAAAGCTTGAAAATTTTCAAGGCAAATTCTTTCTTTAGACCCCCATTGGTTGTGTGTGGTCATGTTGAATGAGTGAAGTAGTTGTCCAAATGGGAGGATTGGATATGCCTGTAAATGGGAGACCTGGGATCATATTCTTGTATTGTTCCATACTTTCTGAAGATGCAAATTTTTGAACCGCACATTGTATAGTGCTCCAATTCTTTCACTATCAGATTCTGCCTTTGTTCCCTAGCTGCTCTGCTTCTAAACTTGGGAGATGTGCTAATTCTAGGACGCACCTTATTGCCAAATGGGTCACCACCCATAGGCCATGTTTGCCATTGGCCTTAAAAAAGGAAGTGGTGTGTGAAAAAAAGTAAAAATGTTTTGTGAAAAAGTGAAAAAAAAAAAAAAAAAAAAAAGTTTTGTAGTAGTAATAAAAAGTGATTGATGTGGTATAAAAATTAAGAATGGTAGGAGTTGATTTTTAGAGGAATAGAATAAGGATTCTTTTTGGGCCATTGGCAAACAGGGCGTCAAGTTTTTGGAAGCATCACACCCCCCCCCCCCCCCCCCCCGCGCATTGTAATCCTGTTTCCCCTGTATTGCTCAGGAAAAAAAAAAGCGAGATCCATTTAATCCATTGTGAAATCCACGTGTATTTATGCAATTTTAAGTTCTTAACAGTATATTATAGAACATATAGTCGTATTGTAATGGAATCAATTTCTAGAGCATGTTGATTCTGGCATATTGGAACAGGCAAATGATGGTATTAGTCCCTTTCTTTTGAATTGTGGGCATGAAACAAGTCTAAAGGTTATCCTTACCAAGCAGGGCAAACAGAAATCTTTAGAGGCCAAATTGTCTATCTGCTTCAAATTCAATTGAACTGTCTTTTGTAGGACAAGGCCTATTAGATTATATATTTAACTTGCCAAATTGCTCTTGTCAGGGGAAAGTGCCATGATGCTGACCCTATATTTGTTGTAACAAAATTAACTTCACACTAAGTGTAAGGAACTGTGGTTCTTTTTTAGGAATGGTGTACAACAGAGAAGGAACTCATGGCAGGATGGAGTGTATGGCACAAACTGCCCCATCCCACCAGGGCAGAATTTCACTTATGTTCTCCAAGTCAAGGATCAGATTGGAAGCTACTTCTACTGCCCTTCCCTTGCCTTACACAAGGCTGCAGGAGGGTTTGGTGGCTTCAAAATCGCTAGCCGCTCGGTCATTCCTGTACCTTTCCCACCTCCTTCCGGAGATTTCACCATATTGGCTGGTGATTGGTACAAGAAAAATCACACTGTAAGTGCTTGCTTAGAACAAATCTTAACTACCTCATTGTACATTGTGTATTGATATTGCAAAAATTTGAAGATGTAATGGTTTATAATGTTTGATAAATGCTTAGGTGCATATAAGCATGTTATATTTGTTTATTCATAGTCTTGTATCGAATGCTGCAGGATTTGAGAGCGATTTTAGACGGTGGGAGTGATCTTCCCTTCCCTGATGGACTTCTTATCAATGGCCGCAGTTCAAATGGGTACACATTCACAGTTGATCAAGGTAATTAATTTCGATGAGCAGGAATGCAAGAAACTAGCTTAGTTCCTAATTTTATGCATATAACTTTCATATTTATAGAACTTTTATCCAACTTGTTGGGCAGGCAAGACTTACAGGCTCCGGATATCAAATGTGGGGCTTACAACCTCTATCAATTTCAGAATCCAGGGCCACAAGATGCTGCTGGTAGAGGTTGAAGGAATTCACTCGCTCCAGAACACTTATGATTCCCTTGACATCCATTTGGGGCAATCCTACTCTGTATTGGTCACAGCTGATCAGCCAGCACAAGACTACTACATTGTTGTCTCAACTCGTTTTACCTCCCAAGTGCTCACATCAACCTCCATTCTTCATTATAGTAACTCAGCAGGAAGTGTTTCTGGCCCTCCTCCTGGTGGCCCAACTACTCAGATTGATTGGTCTCTAGAACAAGCTCGATCTATTAGGTGTCTATGTCTTTTATTATTTTATATGTTGCATTTTATAGGAAGAAAAACACTCACTTTCTTATATTAGATGTTAAATCACCACTAATTCCAAAAATGTAGAATTCATAACTTTTGGCTCTAATATCATCTCCCCGCTTATCCTAAAAGTTTAAGTTGATAGGAAACTTGAACTGGACTGGAATCGATTCTTGGAACTTAATGAACTGATCTTGTGCATGCAACACTCATAATCTAAAGCAATATGTAATACAAAATAAGCTTGTTTCAACTTATAGCTCTGAGGGTACAGCACTAGTAAAATGGCACAGTGTGGATGTGGTTGTGTTGCCTAATTATTTTGTGTCATGTATCAAACCAGACGGAATCTCACAGCAAGCGGGCCAAGACCTAATCCCCAAGGCTCATACCATTATGGAATGATCAACACCACTCGTACAATCAGACTTGCAAACTCTGCTCAAACTATCAATGGCAAGCAGAGATATGCTGTCAATAGTGTGTCCTTCATCCCAGCTGATACGCCACTTAAGCTTGCCGACTTCTTCAAGATCTCAGGGGTATTTTCTCTTGGAAGCATCTCAGACAGTCCCACTGGTGGTGGTGCTTACCTCCAGACTTCAGTCATGGCTGCCGACTTCAGAGGCTATGTTGAGATTGTGTTTGAGAATTTTGAAGACAGTGTGCAGTCATGGCACATAAATGGCCATAACTTCTTTGTTGTCGGGTAGGTTTACTATATATTTACACATGAGATGTTAAAAAGTTCTACTGCAAGTTGCAAAATCAGATGTGGATATTGCCACTTATCTTTTTTGCTTCTCTGAAGATATATGATCATTTTGATGTGCAGGATGGATGGAGGGCAGTGGACCCCTGCAAGCAGATTAAATTACAATTTAAGAGACACAATTTCTCGTTCCACTGTTCAGGTATATTGAGAAGTCTGCTGTGGGCATCCGTGATTTTGTGAATTTTACCTAATAACACTAGACTCTCTCTGGTGTTTGGAAAAAAGTTAATTCTAAGAATGCTATATAGATGCTTATGTCATGCAACGCTCCGTTTGTTGATGCTTTTTGGAACGTGCTTTATGTTTTTTGATTGAAAATGTATTCTTATGTTATGAAACATAAAGCTAAAGTAGTTTTGAAAATGTGTTGTTTGTCAATGTTTTTATTTTGAAAGAAAAAACAAGAGTGTCATCAAACAAAGCTGTTTTTTACTTCCTCTCAAAAGGACCATGAATTTTCTTCATCTGTACCTATTGAATCACCCAATGAGACTCAAATTTGAAGTGGCAAGACATGTTTCTTTCTTCTAAAGTAGTCTTTCTAAAGACTAATTTTTTTCTTCTTATATATTGTTATTATCACAGGTGTATCCCATGTCATGGACTGCAGTTTACGTGCCTTTGGATAACGTGGGAATGTGGAATATAAGATCTGAGAACTGGGCTCGCCAATATTTAGGGCAGCAATTCTATCTCCGTGTCTACTCCCCTGCAAATTCATGGAGAGATGAATATCCGATCCCAAAGAATGCTCTTCTGTGTGGGAGGGCAGTAGGCCACACAGCACACGCCCTCGGCAGTAGATGAATATTTGGGCGTTTTAGAAACTGTCACAAGGGGGTGCCAGGATCTTGTATGTGAACACTAGGAGAAGGTATCTATCTCTGCAGTAGATGCAGTTGGGGCTTGACTCGAGCCCTTTCTCTCCCTTGTTTTTCTTTTGCACGAGTTTAATGTTAAACCACTATTAGATCACTCTCATTGCAGGAAATGTTTCTTTATTGAATTGTGCAAATTAAACCCATTACAGCTAATTAATTTGTAATAGAACTTGGTATTCTTTTTTTTTCTCTTTCTATTAGAATTTTTTAGCCCAACTTTATGTATTTTTTTTGGCTCTCCCTTTTTTTGGGTTGATTATTTTTGTATGATTAGAGAGAATAGCATATAGAGAGTTTTATTTCAAACTGAGTTGGAGAAAATTCTTTCTTTAAACTAACATCTGTTCTTAAAATATATAATTTTTGCGTTCATTTTAAATAATTGTGGGAATTACATGCTTTAAGCACAAATGTTAGTTTAAATAGACTAACTTGGAGGATTTTCTTCTACTAAAGCAATTTTTGCATGGTTGGACTGGACGATGGGTCAACTGTAAGACAAAAAGAAAACAACTGGAGTGGTGCGGGCCAAAGGGGAGCTTTCGATGTCTAAGAAAAATTTGAATGGGGAGAGTTTTGGATGAGGGAGAGCTTATTAATTGATTTGAGGTGGTAACCCTGTTTAATATGATATGAGAGGCCCCTTGGATGCTTGCCACGTGGGAGCTTGCAGCGGTCAGAATATTGCCATTTAGTGGAATTTTATGTAGGCATGATGCTTGGTCTTATCCCCCATGCTCGTGGCTCAGGTGGAACAATATTTACAAACCTCACAGTATTTTTTTTTAAAAAAAAAAATTTGCTTGCTGGTTTTTGGCTTGGCTTTGCCACAGCTTGTCTTGAGATCAACCAAAACTTCTCGTTGGGTCCTCACTTGGTCTTTGTTGGGGCTAGCCCAAGGGTATTCTATAGGTCTTCATTGAGGTTAACCCTTAAGGGCTTTTATCCTAGGTTCTTATGAGATGATGTTATCTCCTAAGACATTCATCTTATGGTACTTCGTCGGACTGAGGTTTTCCCCAAAAGTTTTCACCTTGGAGTCCTCTAGAGATAAGGTTGTCCTTTTAAGTCTTTTGTATTTGGGTCCTTCATTGGTTTGAGGTTATCCCACAGACTCTTGTTTTGGGGTCATTCGTCGGTATGAAGTTATCCTCGAAGGCTTTAACCTTGGGGTCTTCCCGGGATCTCTCCTATGACTTTGTCATGGGCTCCTTCATTGGTCTAAGGTTGTCCCCGAAAGTTTTCACCATGGGGTTACGAGATGAAGTTATCTCCTAAGACTTTCATCGATCCTTAGGTCCAATTAAGGTATCCCCAATGTCTTAGGGTCATTTGTCGATATGAGGTTATCTTGTAAGGATTTCAGCTTTCAGCTTGGGTCATCTCGAGATACAGTTATCCTCCAAGACTTTCATCTTGGGTCCTTTGTCAGTTTTCATTAAATAACGCCTTTAAGGTTTTTACTCAGGGGTCATCTGTCGATCTAAGCTTAGCCCTAGATAAGATTATCCCCTAAGACTTTCGTCCAGAGTTCTTTCTCGGTCTTCATTGAGGTTAGTCCATAAGGTTTCTCCCTAGAGTCTGCATTCTTAGGGAGCTCTAACATCTCGTCTTCCTTATAGAATTTAGTTACTTCTTTGTAGAAACTTTCAAAGCAAGCACAAAAAGTGAAGTAGTTGTGATTCTTGTCAGTTTGGATGTAGCAAAATATCATTTAGATTCAACTTATTTTGGGTTGTCTTGTAGGCAACAAAAATTAATTTTGAATATCAATTTCAAAAATAAATTCACATATGCTGAGACTAAGCTTTTAGGTCATGGAATCATGAGCACTTTACCTTCTTCATCACTTTTTGTTGGAACTAGTGGCTCATATTAATACCAATGGAAGGCCAAGTAGACGGGAGCTGAGTGAACATTGTGATAGCGACGTTCACGGAGCGGGAGTATACTGGCCTATGGGCATAATTAATAAGTCCGTACAACTAGGGTTTAGGGTTTTTCTATATATATGTATGATGTAACCCTGAATTATTAAAAGTAAAAATATAGCCGCCTCTCTGTGGACGTATGCAAATTACCGAACTACGTTAAATCTATGTTTTGACTCTATCTCTTAATCTTTTTTTTTTTTTTTTTCGATTTTATATTGTTCATTAATTATTGTGCACGGTAACAACACTTTTTCTTTTTTTTCTTTCCTTAAAATCATGTCGCTATATATATATATATATAATAACATGCATGAAGATCAATAATAATACGCAGTATGGGAGTACAAATAAAAAATCTCATGCACTTAGTTTCCCCACTGCGGATAGTACTTCTAGAAAAGTTGGATTCGGAGTGTCGGTAGAGACGAGTTGACTGACTCTTTATACATGTAGGTATGGCAAACGTAGAGATGTTGGACAATACTTATTGCATATTGGTCCCAAAGTCGAAGTAATTAATACAGTTGGTAAAACTCATTGAAAACATGTTTCCTCAATATTTTCAAAAAAAAAAAAACACCAATGAATATAGATCAATGAATCAAAATTCACACTAATGCAATGAGTTCATGATCAGCATTTATTTGATGAACATGCAAATTAAAGATTATTTTTAAAAAATGCTTAACATGTTTAAATATCACAATTTTATGTAGAATTAACAGATATTTAAATCTAAACAAGCAATCACAAAAAACAAGTAAAATCAAACACAAAGATTTTGGTGACGGAGATGAAACTTTTTAGAAAACATTCTAAAAATAAAACCTCTCCAGGGCAGCCAAACCGAAGAAATTACTATCAAAAGATTATCCAGAGATTACAAACACTAGGAACATTTACAACCATTTGCAAGACCTGGCTATGTAAGATCGACAAGCCTCCAATTTGTCTCCTCGCTCACAATCTTCTTCAACGTGATTCTCTTTTATCGGACTATTCCGATAAATTTCAATTAAGCACACAATCAAAACTAACAAAAATCATCTAAGAGGAATCAATTTGGTTCACAATAAAATAATCATTCAAGCATAGCCTCACACGAATTCTATGGTTCTAAAATTCGTGCATCTCTCTTCTATAATGATGTATATATATCAGTACATCAAACCCTAGACCTAGGCCCACTAAAAATACATTTTTGGGCATAATAGATACGGGGTGTCCAGACAGGTTAATGGGCTGTTCGAACAAGGCCTTGCGGAGCAGAAACAGAGTTTCTGGAACTGCTGTCCGGACAGTGGGAGGGCCTATACGGATAGGGACTACAGAGGGTGAAAATCAGCAATGATCAGCAATTTGGAAATTATGTCGGTCCTTGATCAACAATTTCGATCGATGGGTGTTTGTGGTCCAATTGAGATGAAACTTTGTAAAGACGTTCATGACACACGAATCTATATTATAAACGGTTGAGATTTGATTCTGAGCATTTTATATAAGTGTTTAAGCCTGTGAACAGTAGCCTCTGCATTTTGGAACCAAATTGAGCCAATAAAAATACTAACAAACTCTCCCTTTGGCAATTCGGTGATAAAACCTAGCAGAGTCCAAAGACAACCAAAATGTAGGATATACATGATAAACATTTGTTGTCAATCTAGTTTTCTCCCCCTTTTTGTCACAAATTGACAAAATGATTCCTCAAACACTTCACAAAACATATCAAACATATGGAGAACAGGAATAAGAATGTCACCAACACAAATATACTCATAATCAAAACTTAACAAAAATACAAGAAGTATAAAATGCAAGATCATGAAATACATAAACAAAACTCCCCCTCAATGCATGACTTAATAACAACAAGAAACTTGAAATGAACAAGACTTCTCCCTCTCAAAAGTCCAATGAACACACATGATACACACATCAACGACTCATGTATCGTACAATGACTATCCCAAACATGTTCCAAATATGCAAAATATATATATGAGACTAGAAATGGCAAGAAACTCATATTGCTTAACACAAGCAAAGAAAAATGTTCCATTCAACCCATGCTTGTGTGGTGTGTATGTGTAAGCCATTCAAAAAGAAAAATTGTCAACATACAAAATGAGGAGAAAGTTTTACCACCATAAGATTTTGACAAGTATATCAAATCAAAAGTCAAACATTGTCATACTAGGGCCTAGTCACTCTCATTTTATACATTTCTCTTTGTAAAACAATTTGCACAAGCTTGACACAGTAAAATAAATTCCTTTTGGAATATGATCTCTTGATTTTTTTTTTTTTTTTTTCACTATTTTATTTATTTTTCTCTATGAGAAAGTGTCCATAAACTTGTGATACTGATCACAAAAGAGAAAGCATGAATTTATAAACCTTAGGTTCAACTAGCATATAGTCAATTTGAAAAATATGACTAGTCAAAAACTTCATATGGTTACCTAACAGACCTTACAAATAAAGTGAAACAAAACCTCAATTTAAGCTTAAATGTGCACAAGGGATAAAGCATAGGCAAAATATACCATATAAGCTCAGACTTTAGGTAACCACAAAAACAAGTCTATTGACACAAATTTTCATTTCATGCATATTAAGAACATTCCAAGATGTAAAGAATTAAATCCATAAAAGTAACATGAGAAATTAATGGACTATCTAGGTGCATAAGACAAAATAAAGAAAATAACAACAACCAAAGTAAAATATTTGTCTTTTTGTTATTTTTCACAAAAGAAATGCACACAAACGAAAAACAATTGCAAAATAAATAAAACAAAAATGCAATGCAAAAAAAGAAAAAAGAAAAACAACATGCTCTAAGATATGCAAAGATATGCAAGAAAATCAATCATAGGCATGTGGGTGACTCACCTATCATAAGGTGAGATCACTATCCCTCCCCCTCAAGGGGTGAATGATATCATTATTTCTAACCCACATTTGAGAAATCTTAGGTCTAGACTTGTGATTTTGCTCAAACTTATCTAGCCTAGATAACACTTATCTCGTCATTATGACCAAACTCTCACTTTCGTTCATGGAATATGAATTTTCATTTATATGCACATGAGGTTTCAATTTAAAACAATTTGGTCGAATATGACCAATTTTGCTACAATGATAACTGGTGGAACAATTATGAGGAGGAATATATTTAGACTTTGATATAGGTAAACACGACTCTATATCACATTTTTCTTTCTTAGGAGAAGCCGAGTTTTTCCAAAGTCTTTGAGATTTAAACTGAAAACAGTTTGGTCTGATGTGACCAATAATCCCACAATAGTGGCAGGTAAGAACAAACTTAGCTTGAGTTTGTTTCTTAGAAGAAGTCTTGGATTTGGGCTTCACACAATTATTCAAACAAGAAGTTTTGTCATTATCCAAACAGACTATATTAGCCTTAACTTCTTTAACATTCATAGGCTTAACAAACAATGAATTTCTGTCAGATTTAGAAGCATGTGAAGTAGAGCTACCAACATTATCAACAATCATAGAAATCCCAGAATTATCACCATCAGAAGTCTGAGTATGCATTATTTTCCCAAAGGAATTGCTAGAGAATTTTTTCAATTGAGTTTTTGACTCTTTAAATTTATTCTCTAACAAGTCAACTTTAGAAACTTGAACATAATTTTCAAATCTTAAAGAATCAATTAAGACATGTGATTCAGATAATTTAGTTACTAAAGATTCTTTCACATGTTTAAGATCTTGAAAACCCTCCAAACAATTTGTGCATTTATGTCTCAAAAATGTGAATTTTTTCAACAAATTGTTGAAGGAGTTTATAAGTTCATATTCCATTTGAGAAATATTCATAGTAAACAAGAAGTCAAAAGATTTCACTCAGGAATTTAATCCAAACAGAGTGAACCCGCTTTGATACCAATTGAAAAACGCTTAATAAGTTTAAATATCACAATTTTATGCAGAATTAACGGAAATTGAAATCTAAGCAAACAATCACTAAAAACAAGTAAAACAAAAAAACAAAAATTTTAGTGATGAAGATGAAACATTTTAGAAAACGTTCTAAAAGTAAAACCTCTCCAGGGTAGCTAAACCCAGAAAATTACTATCAAAAGATTATCCAGAGATTACAGACACTATGAACACTTATAACATTTTGCAAGACTTTTGCTCTGTAAGATTGACAAGCCTCCAACTTGTCTCTTTGCTCACAATCTTCTTTAACGTGATTCTCTTTTATCGGACCATTCCGATAGACTTCAATTAAGCATACAATCAAAACTAACAAAAATCCTATAAGAGGAATCAATTTGACTCACAACAAAATAATCATTTAAGCACAGCCTCACACGAATTCTAAGGTTCTAAAATCCATGCCTCTCATCAAACCCTAGACTTGGGCTCACTAAAAACACGTTTTTGGGCATAATAGGTATGTGGTGTCCGGACAGGTTAATAGGCTGTCTGGATAGGGCCTTGTAGAGCAGAAACAGAGTTTCTGGAACTGTTGTCCGGACAAGGAGAGGGCCTGTCCGGACAGGGACTACAAAGGGTGAAAATAAGCAATCATCAGCAATTTGGAAATTCCGTCGGTCCTAGATCAACAGTTTCGATCGATGGGTGTTTGTAGTCCGATTAAACTGAAACTTTGCAGAAACGTTCATGACACATGAATCTACTTTATGAACAGTGGAGATTTGATCATGAGCATTTTATATCAGTGTTTGAGCCCATAAATAGTAGTATCTGCATTTTGGAATCGAATTGAGCCAACAAAAATGCTAACAATTTTGATTCCTAAATTCTCTTATTTTACATCCACAATCAAATTTGTTGTGAGAAACTTTGACAAGATGTTTGTTAAAAACGCAGTATACATTCAACTCAACCAACCTTATTCTTTGTTTATGTAGATGATTTTCTTAAAAAAATATTTGAAGTACTATAGCTTTTATTATAATTATCTTATAAACTGATGTGACAGTTCATAATTGACAACAAGTAAACTCCTAATTAATTAAATTAACTGGTCAAAGGTTTACTTAATCATTTTACCAATTATTAATTGTCACTTCAATTTGTAAAAGAATAGATTTTATAGTTATAATATCCCTAGCGACGCTCTTCTTTTTTCAACAGTTACACTCTTGTGAAAGCCAAACTCTCATTCACTATTTTTACAGATAAAATTTAAGTCCTCTATCTAATTCTTTTCTTCACTTCAATTCACCTTTCGTTCTTTCTTTTCTTTTTCTTTTTTCTTTTTTTTTTAAATAAAAAAAAAAGAAAATTATGCTGCTAATTCATATTTCAGAAGTACTAAGGAGTGCACTTTAAACAAGTCCTACGTGCTACTAATTGAGTCTTCTCTGACTTCCATTTTCTCAATTAATGTTCCCCCCAAACTCCCCCAACTGTCCAACGCGTTCCATGACCATATTGCTCCCATTACTGAGTTTAGTTGAGATGCATCGGTTTGGCAAGTGGGTGAAGCCTATATAAGGAGAGCTTTCATGCAAACGGATAGCAAATTAAGCTGTAATATCAAGGAGCCATGGGTGCCTCTTCGAAATGGCTCTCTTTGAGTCTTCTTGTCCTCTGCATTGTCCTCCAATTGAGCTCAATCACTACTCTTGGAGATGACAAGCTTGACAAAACTAGATTCGGTGACCATGACTGTGGATATGGGGGCCGACGAGGATGTGGTGGCAGGTGGGGTGGTCGTCGACCTTATGGTCGTGGGCCTTATGGTCATGGTCCTCGTGGAGGTGGCGGCGGTTTTGGTGGTGGAGGAGGTGTTGGTGGTGGAGCTGGAGGCGGTGTTGGTGGTGGTGGTGGTTTTGGCGGAGGGGGAGGAGGTGGTGTTGGAGGTGGGTCAGGTCATGGAGGAGGTTTTGGAGCTGGGGGAGGTGTAGGTGGTGGAGCAGGAGGGGGCATTGGTGGTGGAGGTGGAGGTGGTGCAGGTGGTGGTGGAGGAGGAGTCGGTGGAGGTTCAGGCCATGGTGGAGGCTTTGGAGCGGGAGGTGGTGTAGGAGGTGGCGTTGGTGGGGGTGCTGGAGGAGGAGGTGGAGGGGGAGGAGGAGGTGGTGGTGGTGGTGGTTTGGGGGGAGGATCCGGCCATGGGGGCGGATTTGGTGCAGGTGGTGGAGTAGGAGGTGGAGCTGGCGGTGGTGTTGGAGGTGGAGGAGGAGCTGGAGGTGGTGGCGGTGGTGGTGTAGGTGGAGGGTCAGGTCATGGTGGTGGGTTTGGTGCAGGTGGTGGAGTCGGAGGAGGAGCTGGAGGTGGTGTAGGAGGTGGAGGAGGAGCTGGAGGTGGTGGCGGTGGTGGTATAGGTGGAGGGTCAGGTCACGGCGGTGGGTTTGGTGCAGGTGGAGGTGTTGGAGGCGGTGCTGGTGGAGGCGCAGGGGGTGGTGGCGGCCATGGAGGAGGGTTTGGAATTGGAATTGGCATCGGAATTGGAGTTGGAGCTGGTTCTGGTGCAGGTAACGGATCCGGAAGCGGGTCTGGGAGTGGTGGAGGTGGTGGACGTTAAAACATTTTGTCCCTCAAAATCAGTCTTAGAGTCGAGTTGTCTTGTTATGGGAAAGCTTATGGGCAGTACTACTGAAGATTGTAATTCCGTAATCAAATGAGAAATGTCATAATATTATAATTAAATTCCCTCTTTTCAATCAAAATACAATTACTCGGTTTCCGTTTCATTTTTTCTACGATTACAAGCATTAAAATGAACTAGATAAAAACTCTGTAGGGAAGCTCGTAAATAGGACTTGACGCAGTACGAACGACATAAAATAAATAAAGGTCAGCGGAAAATAGGATATGTATATATCTATGGCAATTGGCCACTGTTCAGCACTTTAAGCCGTACGTTAATAGATGGACCATTAATTGACCACCTACTCTACTCATAACTTCAACCTCCAGAAGTTAGATGAAATAAAAACAAAGATCTTAAATACATAACCAAATACAAAACTATTTCATTAAACTTTTGATGTATGTTTTTTTTTTTTTTCCCTTTCTTATTCTCTCTCATATGTCGTTATTTTCTATTTTTATACGTACTCAGAGTTCTTGAAAAACCTTAAACAAAAACTGATATTTTTGTTTTGAGAAATGTTATACACACATTTACTTTGACACTCTCAAATCAAATGCACACTTCTTAATGTGGCAATTGGCTCACCTTCAACCCCGGCCAAACCAACACTAAGTTATTGTAATGCATTTTCATTTCTTGGATTCTTCTTGCAGGGATAACCAGAGACAGCTTGGAGGGTAGAGGAGGAAGAGTGCGACTGACCCTGCAAGCGAGCAAGCTTGTGTGACTTTTAAGAAGTGAGTACAGTCGTATAGAGGAGAAGCATGTGAGATTTAGCGTATAAAGTGACAATTGTGGTGTTGTTGTTCCCCATAGAAACCAAACCACCGCACTCCCAAAGGACTAAACAATCGTTTCACTTATCTAAGCAAATTAAGAACCATGCAACTGTCACTACAAAAAAAAACCCCATTTAGTGACGAGTGAAAAGTAATGTTTTAATCCCAAAAAATGTAACCATTCATTTAGTGATGCTTGCTAACCAACAGTACACATGGGGTTAAGAATCAATAATAGTGTCGTCACTGTTCAAACAACACCGCATGAAAGGTGACGAACATCACTTTTCATAAGGTAACATGCACTGTTCAAATGTCACTTTTCTTTGTGAGAGGTATTATTTGAGCAGTGAAAATACGTCGATAAGTGTTGTTTTGTTAAAACGACACTAAGAAATGTGTCACCATCCTAGTCCTTTTTTGTAGTGTGTGCTTGATTTTTTTTTGTTGTTTCTATTTAGACTTTCTCTTTTTCAACTAATCAAGGTCAACTCATCGGTCAACCAATTCAATAATGTTCTACGAGCAACAAATTGAGTGTTGTTTGACTTCCATTTTCTCAATTAATGTTCCAGCCAATTAATCCCCTAACCGTCCCAACGCGTTTCATGACCATATTGCACCCATTAATTATTACTGTTTAATTAGTTGGGCTGCTTAGATTTGGAAAGTGGATGTATGAGCTTTCATGCAACGGATAGCAAATTAAGCTTCAGTATCAAGAAGCCATGGGTGTGTCTCTTCGAGTGTTCTTGTCCTCTTCATTAATGTCCTCCATTTGACCCCAATAACTATTGGAGCTAGTTGACAAGATTGGTGACCATGATGTTAGCATACAAAATAATTATTATGCTAAATATATGGAGCGAAAATGATTCAGAATTATCCTCAAGCTACATTTGCTGCTGCGCAAATAAAAGAACCTTAACAACATAAACCTAAAACAATAATTTAGTAGAGATATGTGTCGTGAGTGCCTTTGGAAGCAGCTCTTTTTTTTTATTATTTTTTTTTAAAAAAAATTCAAATAAGGGAAAGCGGGTTATAGGATTAAACAACCACAAAAGTGATGGCCATCCCAACAACAAAGCCCAAATGGCAAATGTACAAATTTAGGAGTAGGTCCAAAATGACTAAACAGCAGGCAAATATTTTGTCAATGGTCCCAGAAAAACCATAAACAAGTCGGGCATTTTTCAGGGTCGCATAAGGTGGTAACAAATTACAAAAGAACTCAGTGAAAAGTGCGTTGCAGTAAAGGCAACAACCATTATTAAATGGTTGTTGCAGGGTAGGCACCACAGAAAACCGAATTTGAGCCATTGAAGGATGACTACCAGCGTCAAAAATCTCCCCCACAAGATTAAACCACTTCAGTACAGGGAGATTATAACCCACATAAAATAACAAAT
This sequence comes from Corylus avellana, assembly GCF_965113065.1. Lineage (NCBI taxonomy): Eukaryota > Viridiplantae > Streptophyta > Magnoliopsida > Fagales > Betulaceae > Corylus > Corylus avellana. The sequence continues at coordinate 2,819,642 of NC_142494.1, read as the reverse complement.
ACAACAAAAACCAATAGAAAATACAAAAAAGCATAAAAAAAACTACAACATAAAAATAACCACACAAGACAGCTGCACCGGTGGAGGAGAGGCCGTTGGAGGAGACCGATGGGTGCGTGGGATTCACGCACCGGCGCGTGGATGGTTGAGCGAGCTAGGATCGGCTGGCGATGGAGTCAAGGAAGGAAGTTGGGGAGCCGCTGAGAAAGGTGGAGAGGCGCGTTAGGTAGTGGGATCGACGGGGGATAATAGATCGGGTTTTGATTGCGCGCCTTTGGAAGGTTAATACTAAGGGGGCATGTATATTCGACCGCAAGCATGACCATTATAATCTATGCTATGAATGGCATATATAAAGCCTAGTAGGCAACATTTTATTGTTTTCCATTAATTATTTATACATTGTATATATGAAGACTATTTATAAGTCGGCTAGTGTTAGGGAGCGAAGCAAATAAACCTAGAAAATTTATCAAATTGATGTGGCAAGAATTTTTAAATTAAAAAATGCAATTTTCTCTACCTTGTCTGCCACTCACGGTTTGTCACATCAGTTTGAAAAAAAATTTGGGTTCATTTGTTTGGCTCTTTAACAATCCTCTTATAAGTCATTCAGATTTATCTTATAAACTAATTATTTATCTATTTATGTAGACAATAGTGATATTTCTTGTGTGCTTGATGCTCATGGTGCGCGCGGCTGGGCCCAACAAAGCTAAGGTAGTGTTTGGCATTGAGATGAATCCATGTAGTACTCTTTATCTATGAATCCTTTATTTATGCTCAATCAAATGAAAGAATTGATCCAATTCAAAAACAAATTATGTTTCACACACAACGGTTTTCCAAGATTTAGAACCAAAAGGCCTTGCCCTTGCATTTATCGTGCCTGAAATGTCTAAGTGAACTAATTGCGCAATGAGAAAGATATATACACTAGTTGCTTTTCCAATTTTTTTTTTTTTTTTTAGTACTTCTCCATAAAATCAATGTTCACATATAAGCAATGAAGTTTAGGCGAGTAAGCATGTAGTGAAACTTCTTACTTTTAGGGTTGATGTAAGCTTTAAAGATAAATACAAACTATTTATCTTAGTTAAGAAGTTTAATCCTCAAGATTTCACCGAGTAAGAAAAAACGTATTTGAGATTTTAATTGCAGCATTATGAGCTTGATATGCCAAAACATCTAGATTTTCAAAATGTGTTTACTTTATCTAAGTTATGGAGTGGATTAACAATTTTGGAAAATTCAATGATCTATCGTTTGATCGACTAGTTGATTCGTTTAATGTTGATTCTCTCTGTTTCTATTGCCAATATTGAACATGCTTTTTCTAGCATGAAACTTGTAAAAATTAGATTACATACTAAAATAGAAGATGAGTTTTAGGTAGATCATTTGGTAGTTTATATTGAAAAAAAAAAATTACTAAGAATTCCACTAAAAAATGATAATTGATGAATTTCATTTCATAAAAGACTGCCAAGAATTATGAATTATGAATTATTGGGGAATATGATCAGTTATGTGCATAAATATATCACATATATGCAAATCTGTAGATCGAGTTTCCATCGCCGACATGCGGATAGTCTTGGAAAAGAACGATAGACCGATGAGTATGTAGGATTTGTTGAGTGGTGTCGGTAGAGTTGACTGACTTCTATACATAAAGATAATATTGGATAATACTAAATTATTGCATATGCATGGTCACAATCTCCTTGCAATTAATACCGTTGGTTAACCTCTTTGAAAGCAGGATCAGAAAAATAAAGTAAAAAACTGTTTGAAAGCATGTTTCATCATTGTCAAGGAAAGCAAAATGGGGTGGTCACATTAATCTAGCAAAATGCATCAACTCCTCATGTTATTTTGATTACAAAACTGTCTGATCAAGAATGCTTTGGGTAAGAGTGGGCGTAGTTTTTTTCTTACTTTTTATTTTTATTTTTTTATGGGCATTTTAATCTTTTTGAGAGAAAATGGAGGACAAAAACATATGTTCTCTTTTGTGGTTGCAATATATGTTTGACATTTAGATTATACTTTTACTTAGAGGTTTTTTTTTTTTTTTGTTGTACTTCAAACCTACTCACCTTTGTAATATTTTTTACTAGTGCACTTGGATAAGAATTTAATTAAATATATATGTGCCTGTATAAGGACATAGATATTAATTAACTTTATGCTGCAAATATCATTTATATATGTATGATATCACGTAATGAATTACCAATATTATTATCAAAAGCAAATAATCAAGTTGTTGCACTGGCCTTTCAAAATTCAAAAAGTGACGTTTGGCCTAAAGAGACACTATTTAGTGTCATTTGTACTGTAAAACGATACTATCTTTGAATTTAGACCATATATTTTTAGAGTCTTTTACCAAATATCACTATTAATTCAAATGTCACTAAATGAATAATGACGATTTTTGGGCTTGAAACATCATCTCTCGCAATTCACTATTTGTGATTTTTTTGGTGTAGTGAGTGCTAAATAGAGTGACATGAGAACCAAGAATGTAAGTACGTGTACTTTAGAATTTTTTTTTTTTTTTTTCTTTTAAAAAAAAATGTGATCGATCAGTCCTACGAGCAACAAATTAATTAAATTGAGTGTTGTTTGACTTCCATTTTGTCAATTAATGTTCCAGCCAATCCCCTAACTGTCCCAACGCGTTTCATGACCATTTTGCACTCATTAATTACTGTTTAGTTGGGCTGCTTAGATTTGGAAAGAGGGCGAAGCCTATATAACGAGAGCTTTCATGCAAATTGATAGCAAATTATAAGCTTCGGTATCAAGGAGCCATGGGTGTCTCTTCGAAATGGCTCTCTTTGAGTGTTCTTGTCCTCTGCATTGTCCTCCATTTGAGCGCAATCAGTACTCTTGGAGATAACAAGCTTGACAAAACTAGATTTGGAGATGATGGTTGTGGATTTGGGGGCCGAAGAGGATGTGGTGGTCGTAGACGTGGTGGCATTGGAGGAGGTTTTGGTGGTGGTGGCGGCTTTGGTGGAGGAGGAGGAGGTGGTGTTGGAGGTGGATAGGGTCATGGAGGAGGTTTTGGAGTTGGGGGAGGTGTAGGTGGTGGAGCAGGAGGAGGAATTGGTGCTGGTGGTGGAGGTGGAGGTGGTGAAGGAGGTGGTGGAGGTTCAGGGCATGGTAGAGGCTTTGGAGCTGGAGGTGGTGTAGGAGGTGGAGTTGGTGGGGGTGCAGGAGGGGGAGGTGGTGGAGGTGGTGGAGGAGGAGGAGGTGGTGGTGGTGGTTTGGGTGGAGGATCCGGCCATGGGGGTGGGTTTGGTGCAGGTGGTGGAATAGGAGGTGGAGCTGGTGGCAGTGTTGGAGGTGGAGGATGAGCGGGAGGTGGCAGCGGTGGTGGTGTAGGGGGAGGATCAGGTCATGGTGGTGGGTTTGGTGCAGGTGGCGGAGTAGGAGGTGGTGCTGGTGGCGGTATTGGAGGTGGAGGAGGAGCGGGAGGTGGGGGTGGGGGTGGTGTAGGTGGAGGGTCAGGCCATGGTGGTGGATTTGGTGCAGGTGGCGGAGTAGGAGTTGGAGCTGGTGGCGGTATTGGAGGTGGAGGAGGAGCGAGAGGTGGAGGTGGGGGTGGGGGTGGGGGTGGTGTAGGTGGAGGGTCAGGCCATGGTGGTGGATTTGGTGCAGGTGGTGGTGTTGGAGGTGGCACTGGTGGAGGCATTGGTGGTGGTGGGGCAGGAGGTGGTATTGGTGGCGGACATGATGGAGGATTTGGGATTGGAGTTGGGATAGGCGTTGGAGTTGGTGTTGGAGCTGGTGCTGGAGCAGGAGAGGGATCCGGAAGTGGGTCTGGCAGTGGCGGCGGTGGTGGACGTTAAAACATAGTAGAAAGAAGTTTTTAAGCTGCAATCCTTATATACATTTGAGTCAATCGTCTTGTTATGCATGAGGACGTAGCTTAAACAATGTAACAGCTTTTGTGAGAAAGCTTACGGTCGTCTGAAGATGGTAATTTCCTAATGATTTTTCTGTAATCAAGAGGTGAAGCTTCCATCTCTCAAATGAGGTCATAATATTATCAATTTTCTTCCGCTCTTCTTTCTATCATCCTAAATATCAAATGTTGGTGGCCTTGGATTGCAGGAATGAAATCAATCTAACCGTTGTATTTTGGCTGAATTATTTTTAAATTTTGATCTAACTATTATTTTAAAAGGTAATTTAGAGAGTTTGGGAGGAGAGTGTATGTAGATTTTTTTTTTTTTTTTAATTAAAAGGTCAGACAGAAGAGACAAATTATAGTTATTTTATTGACGTGACCATACTACCACCTACCCCACTAAGAACCGCACAAAAAGAGCCTAAAACAATACGAACCACAAGCGTTTCTTTAAGTCCGAATCGTCCGATTAAGCTATAGCTTGAACTAGTTTCATAAAGACATCAGTGGGACCCAAAAAAATTAATACTAATATGATTGCCTAATACATATCCAAGCACTTTAAAATTTCCTTAATTTGTGCGGCATTTTTCTTTCAAACTGCTTTATCATAAGAACTTTTAACAAAGTAAAATAAAAAAGAACGGAAGGAAAGTTTCCAAATTATTCTGCTACACCGCAATCCTGGCTTTTATCAGCATTTGGCCACAGGTTTATGTTCTTTATTCTCAATTTTCAATAAAAAAGAATTCCCTAACATTTTTTTTTTCTTTCTATTTTTTAGAAGAATTATATATATATATATATTAAAAAGATTAGAATTGAAGAAAATAATGCAATTTGGGAAGAATACCACCAAGTGAGGATTAAGGTTTTTGTACAAGGGGCTAATGTGACATGGCTGTTAGTTAAATTTAAATCCACCTAATCAAGCTTAAGGTCGGTTTGGGTTTATAGTTTCAAAAATTACGATTTTAAAAGGCATGGATTTGAAACCATAATTTAAAAAATGAAATTAAGTGTTCAGTAAAATGATGATTTGGCCATTAAAACCGTAGTTTAGCTTTCAAAATATGTTTTTAAATCCCAATTTTAAAATAACATACTTCCAAACAATATATTTTTTTTGCAATTGGATTCAAAATTTCATTCTAGCTTCCGTAATCGCACTCCCAATGGCACTTTTGTTCTTTAATATTCTTTTTCTTTTTTGGGCTAAAGTATCTCTCTAAGCCCAATTGGGCTTAAGTCCAACATCTAGGCCCAACTTTATTTTTAAAAGTTGATGAGTTTTATTAGGTTCATTTCTTTTCTTTTAATTTTTTTTTTAATAAATATTCGATTAGTTATATTTAAGAAGTATTTTTATTTTTGTTATTTTATTTTATTTAATAAAATAAAAATATTTTCTCGTTATAACTAATATAACTATCCGGATACGTACAATCCATTTTGTTAAACGGGCTAGACCTCCCCTACAGGCCAGCTTATAAATGTGAACCCTATAGCCTGTCACCTGACAAATAGTCTCTTTACTGTTCTCCTTTCCTCAAAAACTCGGCGAGGGTTTTCCCATTTTTCTGCATCGGAGCCGCTCCTTCTACGCGCGAAACAGATGTCAGACTATCTCCCAAACGAGGTGATCATCGAAATCCTCTCGGCACTGCCCGTGAAGTCGCTCATCAGATTCATCTGCGTTTCCAAGACAGCATCCTTGGCTCCCACATCCGCGAGCTTTCTCTCGACCAAGAAATAGAAGAATATGACATGGAAAGGGAAATGGAAAATTTCTTGCAGGTAGGTGGTTCATCTAATGGTGTTGTTTGTCTCGCGGATAATATTTTTCCTAAGAACTCGGGGGTATGTCTTCTCTGGAATCCTTCTATTCAAAAAGTTATATTACTTCCGGACCCTAACATTGGAGCAAACTTTGGAGGATTTACCTCAAACTGTTCAATTATTCGTTCTCTTGGCTTTGGGTATGACCCCAAGACAGATGATTACAAATTGGTGAAGGTTCTGTATCTTCGAGACCCTGCTTATACTACTCTTCATCGTCTGCCGGTTGAGATTTATACGCTTCGAACGGGCGCATGGCGCACTGTTATGGCCCCAGCTCCTCCCTACGTCACTGAAAAGGGCTTCATGTTGGTTTTCCTGAATGTGGCGTTCCACTGGCGCGTACACACTCCACGGGGCCAGGGCGCTTTTCGCAATGTGATCGTGTCATTGAATATGGAAGATGAGACATTTGGCGAAATGGCCATGCCCAAGAGTTTCGAAGGGTTGGAATACATGAACGTTAATCTGGCGGTAGTTGATGGGTTGCTTGCAATTGTCCCTTGTTGTAACTATTGGGGGCATCTAATCGACGAATACCCGCTCCGTGTGGGTGATGAAAGAGTATGGAGTAGCGGAATCTTGGACAAAGCTATTTGATATTTGCATTGACAAAATGTTGGTCAAGATGATAGGATTTACAAAGAATGGTGAAGTTCTAGTGGGCGACTACGATGACAACTTGTCTTCCTACGAACCAAACAGCCAACGAGCATTGGATCTTCATATCGGTGATGCTATAACAGTCGTTTTCTTTGGATACTTATATGGAGAGCCTTGTTCTTACTTAATGCAGGAGACTGATCAGTTTCGGGAAGAAATATAATACCGCGTTTGGCGTGTAGTAATTGAAAAGGTGTTTTTTTTAATCTGATTGTGATGGCTCTTGTGACTAATATAGACTGCATTTTAGGATTAAAAAAATGTGAGACGAAATCCTCTGTATTTTTTGGGGGGCCTTCCACTTCCAGTGGCCGTTGAAAATAGAGGTACGCACGTGGGATGACATGAATAGATATGTGGTACGTGTGGATATTGTATTCTTTAATTATATGCGTGCTTTACTTTACGAAGAAGTAATTGTTGCTGACGCTGAACTTTACGTGCGGAGACTCACTCCATTTCCATATTCCATCTTCCACTGTTTTTCTTTTCTTTCCTTTTCCAGAGACATAACAAGAACGCAAAAAGACAGCCCAGAATTTTGATATATTTTGTTTCTTTCTTTTCTTTTCTTTTCTTCAATAAGCAATGGAGCCTCGTCCTTGTAGTCGTAGACGAATATCTAACGCTCCTTTCGATGGTAAAGTCTCAGACTCAATTATTTTTTCTTTTCTTTTTTGATTTATTTTCTTGAGGATTTTTATCCCTGTGTGTGATTACCGAGAAAGTGTAAGAGTGGGAAAAGTTGAGTAGTTCTCTCTCTTTCTCTCTCTCTCTCTCTCTTTTTTATTGTTGTTTTCCTACGAATTAAGCCTGTTGGGTTACGGAGAAAATATAAAACCCATAAGGAAACTAGCTCAAATATTCCTTTTATTTATTTATTTATTGATTTATGTACATATTTATAAAAAGGAGCTCTGTGTGTGTGCTTACTGTGAAAATGAGAATTTATATTTATATTTGTTTTCTTTCTTATTTCTTTAATTTTAATTGTCTAAACCAGGAGCAACCAGTGTGGAAGTGCTTCAGATTAGTGATGATAGCTCTGACGAAGAGGGCTCTGATTTGGAAATTTATGTGCCGTCGAATGCTCGTGATGGAGGTACTTTTGATTTTTCTTTATTGGATTATTTGTGATTTCGGTTAAGTTTTCAGTCATTAAAAAAAAAAAATTGTTAATTTTGAATTATCCCACTACCAGCTTTGCTTTAAAAAAATCCGGGACGGTGTTTGCCGGAGAAATATAACAAGTTGAAAGCTTGAAGATTTATGCATTTGAAGTAGGTAATATAAGTGGGGTTTAAATTTAAATGAAAATGTAAAAAATTATGGGCAAGTGTTCTTAGCCTGCAAAATGGAATATTGTAGTCTGTTTTAGCTATTTCAGTGGTGGCTTATCTATAGTGACATACGATGATGTATAAATGTAGATGAAGAATATGGGGGGGAAATGGATTTGGACTTGAACCAGAAACCAAAAGATATAATGGAGGTTAATGATGGGGAAGATGGTGATTATAATTTCAAGGATTATGATAAGCCTTGGACAAAAAATAGGAAGGCAGGACCAGATATGAAAACAGTGGTGGAGCATGGAGAACCGAGTTGTGAAGAGAATATGGCGGAGTACGGAGGACCGGTTTGGGAAGAGAATGCCGTGCATTGTGGGGGTATAGATGGAAATCAGTTTACTCAAGAAGGTGTTGTTGAAATTGATTTCCTCAGGCTGAGCGAGATGAAAAAATGTGAAGAGAGGACAAGCGGTGCAAAGCCAATGCTAATGTGGAATCAGTGGGAAGAAGAGCACGAGAGATGGATTGATGAAAATTTGACGAAAGATTTTGATTTGGATCACCCGAATGAAGTGATTCGTGAAACTGCTGAGGCACCGCCTGAATTGATCAAGGCATTGTACAAGCACCAAAAGGAATGGTTGGCCTGGGCTTTGAAACAGGAAAACTCTTCAACTAAAGGGGGAATTCTTGCGGATGAGATGGGAATGGGGAAGACAATTCAAGCAATTGCACTTATCCTTGCCAAACGGCAAGTCCACAGGATGATTTGTGAACCAGATGAACCCTCAGTATTACCAGGTCCATCCAAAGGCTTGCCTGGAATTAAAGCCACCCTTGTAATTTGTCCTCCAGTTGCTGTGAGCCAGTGGAAGAGTGAGATTGGTCAGTTTACTTCAGAGGGAAGCACCAAGGTGCTTGTTTATCATGGGGCCAATAGAGAGAAGAATTCTGAACAATTCAGAGAATATGATTTTGTCATAACAACATACTATATTGTTGGGACTGAGTACAGAAAGTGCATGATGCCTCCCAAAAAGAAGTGCCCTTACTGTCGCAAATCATTTTATGATAGTGAGCTGTCAGTTCACTTGAAATATTGTGGGCCTGATGCTGTTAGAACAAAGAAGCAGTCTCAACAAGCAAGGAAAAAATGGAAAACTGTAATGTCAAATCCGAAAATGGAATCTGCTGAAGATAAGATGAATGAATGTGATGGCAAGAAGGGAGAGGGAACTTTTAAGAAGACATCATACCAGCAAAGCAAAGAGAAGGATATGGGAATTAGATTTGGAAATGAAAATTCAGACGGCGTTGAAGGTTCATCCAGAGTGAAGTCACCTTTGCATGCTGTGAAATGGGAACGTGTAATTCTGGATGAGGTAAGTTGGCATAAATTATTTGCAATGAGGGAATTACCATTCTTCTTGGTTTTCTTTGAATTTGCTAACAAATATTTTATGGTCTCTTACCCTCTTTCTCTCTTGACATGAACAAACATCTGCATGCACACTCACACTCTGTTTTCCAACATGGATAAGTTTTTCCCCCTTTATGTTAGTATGAAGAAAACATTTAGAGTTACAATGCCTAGGACTTGACAGTTGTACATTCTATGGATTTTTTGTCAATCGTTAAAAGCCATTCATGTAACCTCATGTATGGCCGACTTATTTTCATGATCCAGTAGGTAATTGAAAACAGTGATTCACCTCGGTTCCAGGCTTCCCATTACATCTAAGCATAAAGTGAAGTAATATGACCTTAATATGAATATCTGCGGGTAGCCCAATCTCTTATGATTGGGAATTTTGAACAGAGCCAGCTAAAGTATAAAAAACGTTTCAATGTATAAATCCTTTAAAGTTCTTGTTGGTTGAAATGGCTGCTGGAATTTCATTTCTGTTTATTGTCTTGCTTCTATAAAGATTAATGTTTGTGATAGATGTTGTTTTCTTATTGCTGCCAAATTGTTTAATTATTTCCTCTTAACTCCATTGTTGTGGGAAATGTGGGCTTCCATGTTTCTTCTAAATCAAATAATCAGCCAAAAAAGGAAAAGCTTGATCATATTCTTAATCATAAGTAGAAGCTGCTTTTTTCTATTTAATCATGTTCATAGGCAGAGAAATATTTGAAAAAAGAAAAAAAAAAAAAATCTGATAACATTCTTAATAACAATTTGAAGTTGCTTTTGTTCTGTAATGCCCATATGCCAAATCTAGTATTTGTTTGTCTTGTTTATTTTCGTCTTTTGTTATTAAATGATGGATTAAAACATCAATTACTACCTGGGTTATGCTTTTGAGAAGTAGTTTCACCAGCGTTCTATTCTTTCATTTGAAAATAGGCCCATTATATAAAAGCTAGACATTGTCATACTGCAAAAGCCGTTTTTGCTTTAGAGTCTTCATACAAATGGGCTTTAAGTGGCACTCCCCTTCAGAACCATATTGGAGAACTTTACTCTTTGGTAAGTTTGATGCATGTTAGAAAAATTTGCTATAAATCAAGCAACTTTCTCTGGCAAACTTATATAGTTGCTATGCTGTTTACACAGGTTCGCTTCCTGCAAATAATTCCATATTCTTATTACTTGTGTAAGGACTGTGATTGCAGAATTCTAGATCATAGGTATGCTTTGAGATTCAGCATTGTTTATGACTGCAGTCTATAAGTATGAAATAATTGTGTACATTTGGCTGTGCTCTATAGTTGATTGACATAATCTATTAACATGACATACAATTAGGAATGCTTTTTTCTAGTATGAAAATTGAAGAATTTGATAATCATTCTTTCATTTGGTACACTTCAACCATGAGCAAAGCCTTTTTCTGTCTTTCCCTGAGATAGAATGTTTTATGTCTTTATTCTTCTTGTACTGCCAACTTCTTATTGTGGGAGGTTTTGGGGATATTTTTGGACCTTCTTTTCCTTTGTGTTAAATGAGGGTCTGTAATTGGTTTACAATGATGTAGGTACCTGCCAACAATGGAGTGGACAGTGTATTGAGTTCATACCTTGCTTAAATGAGGTGTTCCAATTTGTTTTCTCTTTCTAGTTATGTACAAACAACAGTGTGATTCTTATCATTTTCAAGGCTTCCTAAGCTTCATTTTGGTTCGCAAACTTAAAGCCTTGAAAGCCTGATTTAAGAGTTTGGAACGAGTAGGTGTTTGGTAATGTGGAGAACCAGAAAAAGTTCTCTTGGATTAATTACGAGTTCTTGATGGTTTGGAGGAAGAGAAGCTTTATGTGATGAAGAGAAGTTGAGGAAAGATAAAGTTATGAGTGATTTAGAGAGGGCTACCTTATTGTCGGAGATGAGTTGGAGGCAGAAGTCGAGGATGCTTTGGTTTAAGAGAAAGTGACAAACGCACAAAGTTTTTCCATCGAGCTGCTAACTCAAATAGGAAAAACAACTCCATTGAGATGTTTTTGGTAAATAACTCAGTTACTTAACTTACTTCTGATCAAACTGAGATCAGGGAACACATTGTTTGTTTACCAAACAATTTCGTTGGTGACCCAAGTTGAATGGACTTGCTTTTGATTCCATTGATGAGGAAGATGCCTTTTGGTTAGAGAAACTGTTTGAGGAGAGTGAGGTCCTTGAAGTGGTGAAATGTATGGACAATGATAAGGTGCGAGGCCCAGATAGTGTTATTGTGGCTTTCTTCCAAGCTTGTTTGGATGTGATTAAAGAAGATATTATGAGGGTGTTGCATGATTTTCATGCCAAAAATAAGTTTGAAAAAGGCCTTAATGCCACTTTCATTGTTTTCATTCCGAAGAAATTTGGGGCTGATGATTTTTAAGGATTTTTGACGTATTAGTCTAGCGAGTGGAGTTTATGAGATTATTGCCAAAATCCTAGCAAATAGGTTGAGAATGGTTTTAGAGAAGATTATTTCAAAGAACTAGAACCCGTTTGTCAGTGGTAGGCAAATCCTAGACCCTGTTCTTATAGAGAATGAATGCTTGGATAGTGGGATCATATCTAGTGAGCCAAGTGTGCTTTCCAAGTTGGATATTTAGATGGCCTACGATCATGTCAATTGGGAATTCTTATTATATTTGTTGAGGAGGTGCGGTTTTTGAGAGAAATTGTGTACCTAGCGCATTGTATCTCTTTGGTGCGCTTTTCTATTTTAGTGAATGGCACTTCGTTCAGATTCTTCAGTAGCTCCCATGTCTGAGACAGGGAGTCCTTTGTTTCCTTTGTTGTTTGTCATTGTCATGGAGGCTTTAAGTAAAATTCTATTTGCAACTGTAGATGGGGGCTTTTCTTCCAGGCTTTTTCTATGGGGTATAGGAACATTGGTGTGCTTAACATGTCCCACCTTCTGTTTGCGAATGGAACCTTAATATTTTGCGAGGAAAACCCAGACCACCTCTGCTATATGCGTGCCTTATTCTTATCCTTGGAAACTGTATCTAGTTTGAAAATTAATCTGGCTAAGTTAGAATTGGTTCATGTGGCCAATAATGTTGCTGGATTGGCTAGTATTCTGGGCTGCAAGGTTTCTTCTTTGCTTTTAAAATATCTTGGTCTTTCGTTGGAAGCTTCTTTTAAGTCCAAATCTGTTTGGGATGGTGGTAATGAGAAGATCGAGCGCCGTATGCTTAGCTAGAAGATGATGTACAGGTGGAAGGATTACCTTGATCCAGGGAACCCTATCCAATTCTACGTATTTCATGTCTCTTTTTTCCCTCCCTGCTGGTGTTGTCAATCGCATAGAGAAGTTACATCAAGATTTTTTAGGGAAGGTCGGGAATTCGGAACTTTCTCTTGTTCAACCATGTTATTCTTGGGAAGTGACTTTGGCACTATTTGCATGAGAGAGAGGTCTTATGGAGAGTCATAGTGGACTCTAAATATGGTAATTCATGGGGTGGGTGGTATTCAAATGAGGTTCATGGCTCATATGGGGTGGGACTATGTAAAAATATCAGGAGAGGTTAGGGAGAGTTTTCTAGTCATACCAGATTTGAGGTGGGAGACGGCTGTGAGAGCTTTCTAGTCATACCAAATTTGATGTGGGAGATGGCTCCAAGATTAGGTTCATGCATGACAAGTGGTCTGGGGATTGGGCCTTTACGGAAGCTTTTCCAAATTTGTATAGTATTGCTCGTGCTAAGGATGCGTCTATAGCAAAACAATTGGAGTTATGTAGTGACTCTCATTAGTGGAATGTACGCTTTAATAGAGCGGCTCATGATTAGTATGTGGATGTCTTTTTTTGGTTTCTCAACTTGTGCACTCCTTTAGATTGAAATAAGGAAGTGAATACAGGCTTTGTTGAACCCCTTCTAACGGAGGGCTTTTCGACATTGGATTCTTTTGTAACATCCTTGTTCCTCATGATAGTACTCAATTCCCTTGAAAGAGTATTTGAAGGAATAAGCTCCCCATGAGAGAGGCTTTTTTGGCTTGGTTGGCTGCTATAGGGAAGATCCTCATCATGGATAACCTAAGGAAGCAAAATATCATTGTGGTTGATTTGTGTTGTATGTGTAAGAGAAGTGGAGAGTATGTAGATCATCTTTTACTCCATTGTGAGATTTCTAGTGCCTTATGGACTGTTGGATTAGCTTGGGTTATGCCTAGACAAGTGGAAGACCTTCTCTCTTGTTGGAGAGGGTTGTACAGCAGTCCTCAGAGTGCAGCAGTTTGGAAGATAGCTTCGTCTTGTCGTTTGTGGTGTCTTTGGAGGGAAATAAATGACAGAAGTATTAAAGGGCAGAAGATGACAACGGTAGAACTAAAGTCTTTCTTTTTCAAAACTCTTTACCACTGGATAGTTGCCTTACTAGCTATGTGTATTTCTTGTATGCTTCATGTGTACCTTTGCTGTGCCTTTTGCGCTTTTTAATGATATCTCAATTATTTCTTTAAAAAAATGTACATAATAAGGAAATGTTTTAGTGAATCTTTACTTTACTTTGTTACATGGTAACAAGGAATTGTTGTTAAGAATCAGTGACTGAATAATGGACTTTTAGTTTCTTTTACGTAGATTTTATCTTATTATTCTTATGTTTTTTTTACTATCCATTCTTCTAATTATGCAATCATAATTGATTACTTTTTTCTGATGGCCGCCGCAGTTCAAAAGACTGTTCAAACTGTTCTCATAGTTCTGTGAGACATTTTTGTTGGTGGAATAAAGTGAGTCCTGAAAGTTATCGCTCTCATGTTTGTTTTTGTTGTTTATGAGGCATTTTTTTTTTTCATAGAAATACTCTTTGCTGACGTATCATTGAATCCTTGATTCTTTTAAGTATGTGGCTACACCAATACAAAGATATGGAAATGGTGATGGGGGACGAAGAGCTATGGTTTTGCTCACGCGCAAAATTTTAAAGAACATAGTGCTAAGACGCACGAAAGCTGATCTCGCACTTCCTCCTAGAATTGTAAGGTTTTATTGTCTTATGGCTAAGTTTTCTCTATCAATCTTGCTTTTCTTTGCGCCTTTCAATCCTTCCATATTCTTTGTGCAGGTTTCATTGAGGTGGGATACCTTGGATATCAAAGAACAAGATTATTACGAAGCAATATACAATGAAAGTCAGGCACAGTTTAATACGTATGTCAACTTTAAATCTCTTTTGCTTTGTGTTTTGGTTTTGAAATTCCACCATATTTATGTATATGTTATCACAAACACCATTTCCTCTTGATCTAGATGCTAAAGGTTCATGTTCAATTTTCTGGAAGTTCAACATCTTTTTCTTTCATCAATTTTGCAAGAGAAAAATTGTCATTTGAATGATTTTTTTTTTTTGTTCTCTTGAAATTCCCTCTACAATTTTACATGGCAAAAGTTATTTCCATTCTATTTTTATACTTGTAAACACACATGTGCACATAAACTGCACAAATAATTATTTCATCTTTCTGAAATGAATTCAGCGTGTTTGTTCAAATTTGCCTTTATTCTTTACAGATATGTTCAGGCGGGAACTTTGATGAATAACTACGCTCACATATTTGAGCTTCTGACACGCTTGCGGCAGGTGAATGATAGTTATACTATGAACTTAAACTAGCATTTGGTTACCCTTTAAAACTCAGAAGGGGCCTGTGTTAATCATGTGTACCCTTATGATTGGGAAATCTGACCCCTCCTTATTTGGACCTTTGATTTTTTTTAATTAGAAAAAGAATTTAGCTCTTGATTATGAGAGTTTTTCAAGAATTCCTCACGAGTTAGGCTTGACCGACCAAGTTTACAGTCCACCCATCTTTATTATTATTATTTTTAGTTTGCATATCAAGGCAGCAGCAGAAGAGTGAAATTGACAGAAAGTAAAAACTGTTACTCATCTACTATTGCTGTAGACAAATCTCATTTGCCAATGCCTCTAATTTCTATTTTGTGTAAAACTACAGGCAGTGGATCATCCTTACCTCGTAGTATATTCTAGAACTGCTGCACTAAGAAGTGGAAACATGGTTAATAATGACAATAGTGAACGAGTTTGTGGTATTTGTCACCATCCAGCTGAAGATCCTAGGGTAAGTTCATCATTTTTTGTTTTTGCATTTTTTTTCTTTTTGTAGTATGGAATTTTGGCACAAACATTGATAATCGCCAACATTTTTTTTTCCTTTATACTTTGAAGTGAGTTCCTCTAAATCTACCTAATTTTTTGGGTATAAAGCTTTTCAATATAATTCTTGATGGAAGATATGTGAATAAAATAAAATCTGATTAAGTTAATGCAACTGATCAATTATTACATCAATCTTATTAGGGTACGTAACTTAACCATGAATCACATCTTTGGTTCTTTTATCAGTTTAGTTGAACACTTGCATCATTGGCGACCAGCTCATTTTCCATCTTAGTTGAACACTTGAAGATATGACACTTAGGAAGTTTGAATGAATACATTTATTGCACCTTTGTTGTATCAAGACTCCCTATCAAATAAAGTTGTTGTAACAAATTAATATTTTGGATGGCAAACAATTAGAGAAATAGAAGAAGATTAATATTACAATTACACACAAGATACATAATTCTATGTGGTTCGGCATAATAGCCTATATAATGACCACAGGCAGAGATGAAATTCACTAATAAAATATAGAGTACAAAAGGTGGTGAGAGATCTTAAAACCTCAAACCCCCATTAGACCCAAAGCCTCGCTCATTCTCAGAGAGAATTTTCTGTTATCCTAATTCTCTAATTAGGTCTATCACTAACCTCTCTAATTAAAGAGGACATAAAACCCGGTCAGCTGCTTTACCCACACCAAGAGAAACTTGGCTGATTAATTGGTTCACCGGTGGTCACTTAAGTTGGCTACTATGAATGCGGCAAGAAGGATCAAGTCACAATCCTTGTCAAAGAGGAAAAACTATGAGCTTGCCAGCTGCCAGCTGGAAAAGTTGACCATCTTATGGAAAAATACATGAAGATGTAATTAAAAAGGACAGAAAATTCAGTCGGCTGCTTTACCCACACCAAGAGAAAACCCACTGATGAAACTTGGTTGATTAATTGGTTCACCACAGTTGGCTGGGCGGCAGGAAACTGAAGCTGCAAACCTAAAAAGTGGTCACGTTGGCTACTATGAATGCGGCAAGAAGGATCACGTCACAATCCTTGGCATAGAGGAAAAACTATGAGCTTGCCAGCTGTCAGCTGGAAAAGTTGACCATCTTATGGAAAAATACATGAAATTGTGGTGGCAACACAAACTCAAGCCACCTACAAAAAGTGTTGTGTGTCCATTGCTGAATATGTGGTTGACCAGCATTTTGTTAATGAGATGAAGGATCACATCCATAGTTAACTATTAGAGTTGACTGTCAAAAAAAAAAAAAAGTCAACTATTGGAGTTGACATCTAGATGCAAATTGAAACTGCATGAAGGCTATGTAATGCTGGAGAACATGGATTTATGCTTTAACTTGGTTTTTCGGGTATTCAAATTTGTTATTTTGCCTTTAATACAGTACCCTGGTTTGGAGACATATCTCTAATGTATTTTTCATCAATTTTGCAATGTATTATTTAACAACTTTCTGTTGGGTAGTAATAGGCCAAGCAGACATGTATTCTCTGCTTTTTCTTTTTGCCCTGAAAGAATGCACTTGCTTTCTGAATACCCTATGTATTGCTTTGTATATTTAACTTCGTTTACACCTAGTCCTTGGTTGATTTTTCCATCTAAAAGCTTTTTCTTATTGTTTAGGATACTGCTTCTGAGCATTTTTTATTAAATGCTGTTTTAATTGGTGTCTATGCTTCCTTGGGACAAGCCTTTTGCTCTTCATGTTCAAATTTATTTACTGTTGATTCACCTAAAAATGGGGATGGAGATCATGCTTCTAAAACTACCATCAAGGGGTTCAGATCCTCAAGTATTCTGAACAGAATTCAACTTGACGATTTTCAGACAAGCACAAAAATAGAGGCTTTGGTATGTGTACTCGAAATTGTTAAATATTACATGTTCTTTGTTTATTATTATTATTTTTTTTGCCATTCAGATTGCAACCTTGATAATTCTATAAAAGAAGCTCCAATGATTTCAATAGCATATCTTGTGTACCGCTTCTCATGATATTTCTTGACATGATTTTTTCTAGCTTGTAATGTCTATATTTTTCTATGAGTAGGATAGAGAACAAATAGAGTTCCTTGAAGGCAATTGTGGAAGTGATTTCCTTTTATGCTCATTCTTTTAAACTAAGAAAACCTTTAACATTTAGTCTTGCAAGAAACTGCTTCAAATGCCACAACAGTGGTCAAATTATATTGCAAATAGCAAAGCACAGGTGAAGAAAGAATCAGTTTTAAGAGCAAATTGTTTTTTATTATGTCCATGAAAAGGGGAAATAGTGTGTTGTGACAATAATTGAGGATCCCCAAGAAGCAAAAAAAGAACATAATGAAAATAACTCAATTACACAGGACACCAAAATTTAACATGGTTCGGCTTAACAAGCCTACATTTACAAGCGGAGACAACCAAGAGAAATTTACTATCAAAAGATGGAGTACAAAGAGAGTAGTAGGGAAAAAACCACTTAAAACCCAAAGCCTCAATACACCAAAATCTCACTTTTACACAAAAGAGAAAACTCTGTTTTTTTCTTAGTGCTCGTGTGGCACAAGACTCTGAGAAAACTTGTGAGCAGCGCCAAGTCTCTTCCTCTCTTGCTGTTTGTCACACTGTGAGATCTCCTTTTTTTAAGAGCAGAAATCGACGAGCTTGAATCCAAGATCAAATAGGAAAGGAATGAAAGTTGGCTAACCTTAGGAGTCCAAATTTGTTCAGAATTAGTTTCTATAAAACCAAGTCAACAAAGTAAAAAGGTTATGCCATGGGGCCCACTTCAAGACTTGTCAAAGACAAATAATATACGTCACATAGTGAAGCTTAAGTTGCAGATTTTTCAGGCCCAAAATTGGAAGCTTTTTTTGGAAGTTGCCTAAACAAACTTCAGAGATTGCTAAACCATTAATTGATGGAGCCAGGATATTCTTTGATCATCTAAAAAATCTTTTTCTTGCTACAATATGATAAAAAAGGTTCTTCCGGGCAAATAGCCATCCCTAGAATTAAAAGAAGAAGAAAAAAAAGGTGTCAAGGAACAAATTGATATCATTTTTTGGGCAAAGTGAAAAAAGTAATATTTTTCTATATCCGGTTTGAACATTAATCTGGCTAAGTCAGAATTTGTTTCTGTAGGTAGTGTCAATAATGTTGATGGATTGGCCAATATTCTAGGTTGTGGGATGTCTTCTTTGCGTTTGAAGTATCTTGACCTTCTCTCGATATGGGATGGAAGCTTGAGCGTTGTTTGGTGGGATGGAAAAGGATGTATTTGTCTAAGGGTGGAAGGATTACCTTAATCAAGAGTACCCTTTCCAATTTGCGTACGTATTTTATGTCTTTCTTTCCCCTTGTTGGTGTTGCCAATCGCATAAAGAAGTTACAACGAGACTTCTTATGGGGTGGGCTAGATGATAAGTTCAAATTTCACCTTATCAGTTGGTCCAAGGTTTGGTCTTTGATTTTTGAGGGAGGGTTGAGGGTAAGAATCTTGCTTTTGTTCAAATGTGATCTTTTGGGGAAATGGCTTTGGCGCTATTTGCACGAGAGAGGCCTTATGAAGAGTTGTAATGGACACCAAATATGGCAGCTCATGGGGCGGGTAGTGTTCTAACGAGGTTCATGGATCGTATGAGGTGGGGTTATAAAAAAATAGGAGGGGTTGGTGGGAGTTTTCCAGTCATACAAGGATTGAGGTGGGAGATGGATCAAGATTAGATTATGGCATCACTTGTAGTGTGGGGATTAGGCCCTTAAGGAAACTTTCCCGGTTTTGTAAGTATTGCTCACATAAATGATGCTTCAGTGGCAGATTACTTGGAGTTATCTAGTGGTTCTCAGTATAATGTATGCTTTATCAGAGCGGCTCATGATTGAAAAGTGGATGTCTTTTTAATTTGTTATATTCTTTAAGATTGAGACTGGGAGGTAAAAACAAGCTACATTGGGTCTTGTTCAAGAGATGGATGTTTGATGTTAGATCTTTCTTTGAGGTCCTTGTACCTCATGAGAGTGCCTCTTTCCCTTGGAAGAATCTTTGGCGGCATAATGTTCTTCTAAGAGAGATGTTTTTTTCTTGGACAACCACTCTAGGGAAGATTTTCCCTATGGATAACTTAAGGAAACGATGTGTCATTGTGGTTAACTGCTATTGTATGTGTAAGAGGAGTGGGGAGATTGTGGATCATCTTCTTCTCCATTATAAGATTGCTGGTGCTTTGTGGAGTGCTATCTTTAGTCGTCTTGGTTAGCTTCGGTTATGCCTAGAAGAGTAGTAGTCCTTTTCACTTGTTGGAGAGGGTTGGGAGGTAGTTCTCAATGTGCAGTTGTGTTTAAGTTAGTTCTGTTTTGCCTTTCGTGGTGTCTTTGGAGTAGAAAAAAAAAAAAAAAAATTGATTGAAGTTTTGAAGATTGCTAGAGGACAGAGCTGAAATTAAATTATTTCTTCTTCCAAACTCTTTATCATGACAACTGCCTTAGATCTTAATTTTCTAAGTTTCCATGAATTGTTTTACTTGTTTTCTCTTTCTAGCAAGGTATTTATCTTGTGTACTTAGTTTGCGCCTTTTGTGTTTTTCAATAATATTTTAATCACTTATAAAAAGAAATATTTTCTCGTGTGTCCTTATATATTACAGGGGTTTTATATTTTTCCACTTGCCACAAAACAATTAATTGGTTTTAAGATAACCTGTGATCATTTGATAATTATGTTTGCTGCATCATGTGGCCTTATGAATATTATCTTCCCTCTCTATCAAAAATCTGTTCCAAGAGAAAAACTGGTCTTTTTTTTTTTTTTTTTTTTTTTGGGCTATGGTAATTTAATGATTTTTTATTGATTTGCCTCTATGTTTTCTGGCGTGTCCATATCTACCGTAATTGTTATATTTATGCACTTGGTGTTGACTGAGTTTGAATGGTTCTAGAGGGAAGAAATTAGGTTCATGGTTGAAAGGGATGGTTCTGCAAAAGGAATTGTTTTCAGCCAGTTCACATCATTCTTGGATCTTATAAATTATTCCCTCCACAAGGTACTTTAAAATCTGCATTTTGATCTTTTCTTTTCTCACTTTGTGGAAGTTGAGAAAGTAATGCACTGAACCTGTTGCAGTCTGGTGTCAATTGTGTTCAATTAGATGGAACCATGTCCATGTCTGCTAGAGATGCTGCTATCAAGAGGTTTAATGAGGACCCAGATTGCAAGATTTTCCTTATGAGCTTGAAAGCTGGTGGTGTTGCTCTGAATCTTACAGTTGCATCACATGTGAGCAATTCCTTTGTAGTCTTGTTAAATTTAATTTCTAATTTCCTTCAGGCTTCATGGCATGCATTTTTACCTGTTTTTCTTAAACTAGTTTTTTTTTTTTTTTTTTTTTTTAATCAGTAATGTTGTATATATCCAAAAGCACAAAGGGGCAACCCTAGTACACCGGAAGTATACAAGAGAATGCTTAAGACGAAAGAGAAAAGAGAACAAGAAAATCGGAAAAGCTAATTACTAGGGGACCTAATAAGTTGCTGTCCAAGTAAATTGGGAAAAAAAAGAAGAAAAAGGACTTGAGCTTCTCTATAGTCTTCTCTTGGTTTTTGAAATTCCTATAATTTCTTTCCCTCCACAAGCTCCACATGAGGCAAGAGACATCATCTTCCAGATGGCCGGTCTCTGAGAGTTACCTCCCGACCACCGGCAGGCGAACGAATCCGCCACCCTATTAGGCATAACCCAAGATAGCCCAAAGCGACTGAAGATGGCATTCCATAAGGCGTTGGCGACCTCACAATGGAGGAGGAGATGATCAACAGATTCCCCATTCAGTTTACACAAACAGTATATATTAACCAGGATGAGATGTCTTTCCTTTAGATTATCCATGGTAAGAATCTTCCCTAGAGCCGCCAACCATGCAAAGAAAGCCACTTTTAAGGGAGTCTTGGTCCGCCAAATACTCTTCCAAGGGAAAGAGGGATTGTCTTTGCATGCTAGGATCTTATAAAAAGATTTGACGTCAAATATCCCTTTACGAGACAGGATCCACCAGAGCTTGTCCTCCCCTCTCATCTTCTCCCTCTATTGGAGTACAAAAGGGAATAGAAAGAGGCCAGGACATCCACTTCCCAATCGTGAGCCAAGCGAGCAAAGCTAACGTTCCACTGAAAGGAGCTACTCAAATAATCCATATTAGTAGCCATAGGTGCATCCTTCGCACAATCAATGTTATATAAAGCTGGAAAAGCTACCTTGAGGCTCACCTCACCACACCACACATCATCCCAAAATCTGATCTTCGATCCATCACCTAAATCAAATCTGGTATGACTCGAAAAAAGCCTCCACCCCCTTCTAATGAACTTCCAAATCCCACGCCATGCGACCTGCGGGAAGCACCACCTACCCCAATTGCAATCGTATTTGGCATCCACGATAGTTTTCCACCAAGCCTTGCTTTCATTCGCACAACACCAGTTATTGTCCTAAAAGGGCTTGATTAGACAGTCTCAAGTTGCAAATCCCTAGGCCTCCTTCAGAGATGGGAGAGCAAACCTTGAGCCAGCCAACTAGGTGATATTTAAATTCTTCACCTAATCCACCCCATAAGAAATCTCGTTAAAGCTTCTCTATTCGGTTTGCCACAACAAGAAGAATTGGAAAAAGAGACAAGAAAAATGTAGGTAAGTTGGAAATTGTGCTTTTAATGAGGGTAACCCTTTGACAAGTATATCCTTTTCCAACTAGCCAACCGACGTTCAATTTTTTATACAATGCCATCCCAAATAGACTTGTCCTTAAAATGAGCCCCAAGGGGAAGGCCAAGGCACTTCAAAGGTAGAGAGGACGTCCCACAATCTAGGATGCCAGCCAGCTCAACCACATTATCCACATTTCCCACAAGAACCAGCACCGACTTGGCCATATTCACCTTTAAACCAGAAAGAGCTTCAAAACAAACGAACAATGCTCGCAAGGAGTGAATATGGTCGGAATTGGCTCCACAGAAGACCAAAGTATTATCCGCAAACAAGTAAGAAATATTAACCATCTCGAAGGGTCTAAACCTCATAGAAAAGCCTGAGAGAAAGCCGTTGTCAATAGTAGCGGTAATCATTCTACTAAGAGCCTCCATGACAATAATGAACGGAAAGGAAGACAAAAGATCTCCCTACTTGACCCCACGAGAGCTACTGAAAAATCCGGACGAAGAGCCATTAACCAAGACGGAAAAATGCACCGACAAAATGCAATGTGCTATCCAAGAGCACCATTTCTCTCCAAAACCACATCTTTTCAGCAAATACAACAAGAAGTTCCAACTAATGTGATCATAGGCCTTCTCCATATCCAACCTGTAGAGCACCCCTGGTTCACCAGACTTGATGCGACTATCCAAGCATTCGTTAGCTATAAGAACATAATCCAAAATTTGACTGCCTTTAACAAAAGCATTCTGAGGCTTTGAAATGATCTTCTCCACAATCCTTCTCATTCTATTGGCAAGAACTTTAGCAATGATCTTGTAAACCCCGCTCACAAGACTATTTGTCTTCCGACTTACTTTTTGTCTTTGTTCCCTATTCCTATGAGTGTTGCAAAAAGGCTGGAGAAAGTCCAAAGAGACTTCTTGTGGGGAGGGATGGGAGATGAGCCTAAGTTGCACCTTGTAAGTTGGAATCAAGTCTGTCGTCCTCTTCGTTCCAGTGGTCTCGGCATTCGGAAGTTGCATCAGTTTAACCAAGCTCTATTGGGGAAATGGCTTTGGAGGTATGCGAATGAGAATGAGGCTCTTTGGCATAAGATTATAAAAGCTAAGTACGAAGACCAGGAGGGTGAGTGGTGCACTAAGGAGGTTTCGGGCTCTCATGGAGTGGGTCTATGGAAGCATATCCGGCAAGGTTGGAACTTTTTTGCCAAAGGTATTCGTTTTGAGGTAGGGGCGGGCTCGAGAGTTCGATTCTGGCATGATATTTGGTGTGGGGATCAACCGTTGAAGCATACCTTCCCTTCCTTGTTCAATATCGCTAGATTTAAAGAAGCTTGGATGAAGGACAATTTTTCTTGGAGAAATGGGGTTGTCGAGTGGAATGTCATTTTTGTGCGGCCCGTCCAAGATTGGGAGATGGATATGGTCATTGCTTTCTTTGATCGGTTGTATTCTTGTAAGATAATCGTTGGCTCTGTGGATCATATTCGATGGGCCTCGTCCAAGAAGGGTAAGTTCGAGGTGAAGTTGTTCTTTAAGGCCTTGTCCAACACTGATCATGAGGCGTTTCCTTGGAAGAGTATCTGGTGCACGAAAGTGCCTTCGCGGGTGGCTTTTTTCGGATGGACTGCAGCCCTCGGCAAAATTCTGACTCTCGATAATTTGCGAAGGAGGAACCTTGTGGTTATGGATTGGTGTTGTATGTGTAAGAAGAACGGAGAGTCTGTTGATCATCTTCTTCTTCACTGTGAGATTGCAAGAGCTCTCTGGCACACTATCTTTAGTCGGTTCGGGTTGCTTTGGGTTATGCCTAGCAGGGTAAGGGACTTGTTCGATTGTTGGTGGACGGGAGGGCGTTCTCGTAGTGCAGTTGTGTGGAAGATGATCCCTCTCTGTTTTATGTGGTGTGTATGGAGCAAAAGAAATGTTAGATGTTTTGAGAACTCCTCTAGGTCTTTAGAGGAACTTATTCATTTCTTTTTATTCACTCTGTACTCTTGGACGGCCGCCTGGCTAGCTCCGTTAGTGATTAGCTTTTCTGACTTCCTTTTTCATTTCTCTCCCTCTTAGGCGCTCTCTTGTTATACTTCTCGTGTATAGGGGTTGCGCCCCTCTGCGCTCTTTTTATATCATCATTACTTATCAAAAAAAAAAAAAAAACCCCCTCACAAGACTAATAGGATGGAAGTCCTTTAGATTCGACACCCCAAGCTTCTTCAGAATTAGAGCAATAAAGGTAGCGTTAAGGCTTTTTTTGAACTTACCACAAGTGTGGAAGTCTGAGAATACCCCATAATGTCGGCCTTAATCAGATCTCAGCAGTTTTGGAAGAAAGCCATAGAGAACCCGTCCAGGCCTGGAGCCTTATTTCTATTCATACCTTTTACCACCTCAAAGACCTCCCTTTCCTCAAACGGAAACTCAAGACGGGAAGACTCCTCCGCGTCCATAGATTCGAAAGCAAGGTCGTCTAACCTAGGCCGCCAATCGTATTGTTCTGAATAACTAAGTTTTCATTTCCTGAGCTGGTTTTTCATAAAGAAAAAGTTTGTGATAATCTTCCTTAGGCTCCATATGATTCGAGGGAAGTCCTCTTCTGTTAGACTCATGTTTTATTGATTTTTGTATTGGGAAAATAGATCTTGTGATATTTGAGAAGCATTTCTGGGACAGTATTTTCTATGCTTTTATTCTCTCTCCCCCCCCCCCCCCCCCCCTTCTCCCAACCCACCCCCACCCCCACCCCTCCCCTTTTTTTTTTTAATGATTTTACCACTGATGTCCTTCTGCATGCATTTGCAAACATGAGCCAGGTCAGATACCTTCAAATTATATTTGTAGATTGCGTTTTTTCGTTCCTGGGTTTTAGTTGTTAATTTGATTTCCTTGTACCTCTGTGTTACACCAATCCTCTTTTATGTGGCTTATACCTCCAAAAATATGGACGCACCCTTGAGCTTCTTCATTTATTGTGGATGCCTGAATGTAATTCCTTGCTAGTTTCTTAAGGTTTGGTATCCTTCTTGTACTGTGCCTGTGTCTAGGTCTTCTTGATGGATCCTTGGTGGAACCCAGCTGTGGAGCGGCAAGCACAAGATAGAATCCACCGAATAGGGCAGCATAAACCAACCAGGTGCTTTATTTTGCTCACAACTCTAATATCCTGAGTTCTTATAATGTTATGCTTTCTATAAGGATTATAACGTAGTCTCTACATTTGCAGAATCGTGAGATTTGTTATTGAGAATACAATTGAGGAGAGGATTCTGAAGCTGCAAGAAAAGAAGGAATTAGTGTTTGAAGGGTAAGTGTCATTTGCCTGGTACTGAGAATGTATTATTCAAGTCGTTTCCACCGGTTGGCTTCTATTGATTGAAAAACATAAAAGAAAAGAAAGAAGTAAAAAAAAAAAAGAGAAATCGATCACTTCGAGGGGATTCAACAGGATCAACCTCCAATTGCCTTAACAAAATTAGGTTTCTTCTTCATTCTATTGCCATACGGCATCTGCACTGAATTTCTAGAATAAAGCGAGACTTATTTAGGTAAGAAAATCTTTGGTTTAGCTTATTAGGAAATGGCCCATTAGAGAAATAAAATCAAAATATGCTGATACAGCTTATTAAGGAAATAAAAATCTCTAGGATTTCCTAACAGTGCAATACTGACCTAGCCAATATTGTGTTTTGCAGGACTATAGGTGGCTCTTCAGAGGCCCTCGGAAAATTAACTGAAGAAGACTTGAGATTTCTATTTGTTATCTGAGCAGGATTATCCACAAGATGAGGCTAGTGTCAGTTCTAAACATCAACTGCCTCCTCTAGGTTATGGATGTGTGATTTAAGCCTAAACATTAAATCATCATCTTCCAACCTAGTACCTGCTACTTCTTTTTTGGAGATTGCCACCTGGTAAATATTTCCTTTAGGAGATGAGCTGGCATCAAAAGGTAAGCAATCCGGCTATGGATTGATTTTGGGTGATATTTGGTGATATTTTGGCTAATACCTAGTTTACATTTAAAGAAAGTTTTATTTATTTATTTATTTAAAAAAAAAAATTGTAAAGAATCAACATTTGGAATAATATAGGTTTTTATTTTTATTTTTTATTAGAGTTCTTAGATTTACATCCGATTGATCATCTGAGATCATACTATTTTCTTTGCAACTGACTTTTTGAGATATGGTCTTTAATAAAACGGTTTATCTATTCTATTAAAACCATATTTGAAAAATATATTAATCAACACAAGAAAAGCAAATCTTCATATGTGCTAAAGTAAAGCATAAAATTATGCACATTCATTGAGGTACTTGCTTTCTAAAGCAATATTCTCTCTCATATATTGGAGTTTTCTTACACTTGAATTTACTAGAAATATATTTTAAAGGGAAAATTTCATTTAACCCTTATGAATTTTCAGTATTTTTGCAATCATCCTTCTAAATTTAAAAAAATTTTAATTTAGTGTAGTCAACTTCAAAAAGTTTGTAATGTCATCTCTACTGTTAGGATTGAGGTTAATTCGGGTGGAATATAGGTGAAATGTCTCTTTTACTCTTATAAATTATTTAATTTTTAAATAATTAAAATTATAAACAAAAACACGGAACCCATGACTTGGCCATGTGTTAGTTTGTAAACAAGGGTATTTTGAGTATTGGATGGGTATTATTGCAAACTTTTTAAAGTTGAATACATTAAATTGAGAATTTTTTAAGTTTAGGAAAATGATTGCAAAAGTGTTGAAATTTTAGGGGGTTAATTAAAGTTTCCCTTACTTCTAGTGGGCAGGAAGATAACAAAGGTCTTCTTATCAAAAACTAGAAACAAAATTGTTTATAGAGAGCCCTTACTATGCGGTCAGGTGCAAAACCCAACTTTTGTAGCCTCCAATCAACTACTGCCACCTAAGCGAAGTGCACAAACATAACTTACAACCAAATACACCGGATGAAAACAAGAGAAAGAGAGAAAGAAGGGGAAAGAAGCAATGTCGTGGGTCTGGTAGAGAAAGAAGAAATGGCCGGTGGATCTCGCCAAACCCACGGCACGGGTCAGGCGAGACCCAGCCGTGGGTCTTGCCAGACCCATGGCGTGGGTTTTGCGTGACCCACGGCTGGATCTGGCCGTGACCCAGCCGTGGGCCACCTCTTCGACGATTTTGGGTCACCCTCTCCGGCGACTTTCTTGTCGAATTCAGCCTCAAGAATCGATTATAATGCCACAAAAATCGATTATAATGCTTCAAAACTAGTTTTTGGGTTAAAATTAAAACTTAGAGGGAAAGGTTAACCCTTAGAAACTAATGCTTCAAAATCCAACCGGAGCTGTGAGACCCACGACCAGACCCCTTCACTGGCGCCATTTCAGTGGCTGGGAAGACCCATCAGAAAAAACCCATCAAGCAAAAAAAAAAAAAACTGATCAGAAATGATTTTGAACTCAAATGATTAGAAAAAACCAGACCCATAAGAAAAATCCAAAGAAGAAAGAGAGAAAAGTTACTTAGTTACCCATGGCCATTTGTTCTTTCTCTTCTCTGCCAGACCCACGCCACTTCTTTCTATCTTTTCTTCTTTCTCCTTCTTTCTCTCTTTTTTTTTTTTTTTTTATCTAGTGTTTGTTTATCGGGTGTATTGGGTTGTAAGCTAAGCTTGTGCACTTAGCTTAGGTGGCATTAGATGATTGGGGGCTGCAAAAGTTGGGTTTTGCAACCCGACCGCATAGGAGGTTTATTCTTGTTTATATGTTATTTTACCATTGTTTTTCTTTTTCTATGCCAAATGCATGCATGTTGAGGCAAGCCATTTATGAGAAAGCATTACAAAATCAGACTTCATGGGGATTTGGATTCCCTACGATTCTTTGCCTAGAGTGTTGGAGTTAGGGAAATTGTGAGTTGTGAGAGAGGGGTCTCCTGTTCGAGCAACTTGGTCGAGCGGCCCATGGGCCTCTCACAACTCTGCTTGATTTTAAGTACGAGAGAAATTTCACAAATCCCCAATTGTGGGGGATCTCGATCCTGTCATGACACTAGGGCCGCATAGAGACAGATTACAAATGCATTGTGTAGTTCTCAGTCACATAAGTTAACTAGGTTATTTTTCAATAATGATTTTGACCAATTCAGAACAACTACAAAAATATTTGATTTAGATGTAACTAGTATTTTAGGGTATGAGTAACTTGCTCAAAGAGTTTCTTGATCGGGTAGTTCTAGTTGATTGAACGTATTTCATGAAGTTTGGATTTGGGTGTTATAAATTTTTAACAATCTTTTTCCACTTAATAAATCTTTTAAGGACATATTCTCTAAACCCATTTAAAATAGTATTAAACCCATTTAAGTGTCTATAAACATTTAAAAAGCCCATTAAATTCTTAACGTTATTAATAACAGCTTACTAACTTAGGAACCTTTTGGGATTGCGGTTTCAATAAGTGCGATTTTAAAAATTGCGTTTTTTAAATCGCTACTTTTTAAAATTGCAAAGACGTTTGGTAAAACATATTAAAAAATACTTTTTAATCAAATATTTGTTATGTAAAATCGTGATTTTGGTTTAAATTTGCATTTTTTAAATAAGCACCCTCTAGTCAGCCTATAGAAATCGCAGATTTTTTTCCTATTTTAAAATAAGTGCTTTTTAA
Organism: Corylus avellana; assembly: GCF_965113065.1. Lineage (NCBI taxonomy): Eukaryota > Viridiplantae > Streptophyta > Magnoliopsida > Fagales > Betulaceae > Corylus > Corylus avellana. Next base: position 2,790,980 of record NC_142494.1, on the reverse strand, counting down.
ATCGCAATGTCAAACGTCTTACGTTTTGTGATATATTTTAAAAATGTAAATTATTCTAGCAAAATCGCAATCACAAACGCACCCTTAAACTAAATTTAATGTGCTTTTTAAATGTTTATAGACATTTGGCACTATTTTAAATGTGTTATAAGATATTTCATCCGGACCAATTTGGAGGAAATTTTTGTCAATCTTTTAATAGATATGCTATTAAAAATAAGAGAAAATTACAGTTTACCCTCCTATATATATATATATATATATATATTTCGTGGTCCTTTGGCAATCTGGCCATTTTTGCACCCCCAATTTTTTTTTTTATAAAAAATAAAAATAATAAAAATAAAAATCAGGGGGCAATATGGAAATTTTGAGATAATATTGGTCGAATTGAAAAAAATTGGAACTTTGTGGGGGTGGATTGCAAAAATTGAAACTTTGATGTTCGAATTGAAAAACGTTGTCAACTTTAGGGAGGTAAACTATAATTTTCCTTAAAAATAATATTATCTACTATTTATACAATAATAGTAATGTATACATGTTCATCAAACCTCTTCATATATCCATTAAAAGATAAATATTCTATTCTTTGTGCATAAAAATAATATAGTAGGTCAAGTGTTATTAATATCCAAATCAAATAAGAAAACAAATAAATACAAATCAAATCATATTGATGAATCATATATTTTTGTATATGATAGCATAAGCATTCAAGAGTATAGCTTAGAATTGCAACAAGTGGCAATTTAAAAATATGAAAGAAGCATATTTAAAATTGAATCAGGCTTCTAGACCTACTCCCTCCTCCTTTCCCCTCCCCCCTACTCCCCTCTTCTTTCCTCCCCCTCCCCTTTTTTTTTTAATTTTTTTTTTTTGTTTTTTCAACCACTTCAGTTGCTCCAGCCATCCCTTTGCTTGTATTGTGCTGCCTCCGTCCGACCTCCACCATGCTGCGCCGCTCTTCACTTCCCTGAAATCAGTTGAGCTTTTCGTCTCCTTCGCCTTAGTTGTTGTAGCTGTTTGCTGATTTTTTATTGCATTTTTGTTGTTTTTTTTTAATTAGGATTTGACTTCTCCTTAGATCTACTTTCATGAGCGATCTTTGGGGTGAAAGTTTTTATCCTAGCCTTTGGGTCGAGGATAACCACTTTATAAAAGAAAAAAATTAAAATTAAAATTTTTTTTTAATAAAAAAAATCAAAACAATGTCATTTCTATGGTAACACCATAATATCATACTACATACGACATCGTTTCTATATATATATGCGGTTAGCAGTTAGTATGGTTAGAGGTTAGCAGTTTATGCGGTTAGAACCGCTCGCTATTTCACCCCTAGTAATATGCATGTTTAATAACTCTGCAAAAAAAAAAATTCACTAACAATTGCATATTACTGATGCTATACAATCAAACACATGGCTGTTTTCTCGCTAGACGTTTACTCATGTTGGCAGGGAGGCAAACCAGGTAGCTCACGAGCTGGCTAGAATGGCAATGAAACAAAGTATAGATACTGTGTAGTTTTCTGATCCTCCTTTTTGATTCAATGAACTCATTGTTTATGAGCAACCTGTAATCCCTATTTGATATTAATGAAATTACTACAATTCTTTTCAAAAAAAAAACAAAAAACAAAACAAAACAAAACAAAAAAACAAAGTTACTACAATTCTTTTTTTTTTAAAAAAAAAAAACAAACAAAGTAGGTTGAAAAGGAACCAAAATTTAAAATATAAAATTATAGGGTGGTTAAGTATGTTACAAACTACACCAAGGTGGTAGTTGAGTTGGTAAAACAACAGAGGATAGGGTTCAATTTTCCCTTCCTTTCTTCTTATTTGATCACGAGTTCGAACCCGCTTGTAGTAGCTAGTCTGTGAACCAAATACTACTAAAAAGGGGCTTTACCAACTTGCACTTTGGTGATACTGTGGTGACGGACTCGCCTTCCCAAACAATAGCTATGGCTCAAACATAACATTTTACAGCGGGTGAAAACCCCGATGGTCACGCCCAAGGGGAAAATTACACTAGTCGCCCCTTCTTGGCTTTTAAATTAGAAAAAAAAAAAAAAAAAAGTATGTTACAAACTATATTTTATGACTATTTTTTGTTGTTTATTGTTGGTTTAATTGGATTCACCCAACATTCACCATACGCCAGATCAACGGTTGTTTGTATTTAATGAATCTATCTACATCCTTTTTTTTTGTTAATTTTTTCATTATTATTATTCTTTATACTTTTTACTATTTTTTATAAGGCGTTCAAAAAAATAATTAAATTAAATTATAATGAAAACCCCACACATAACACGGATTATAGACTAGTTTATATAAAAACGAAAATCGCATTTAAGCATATGAGTTAATGAGCAAAATTTCGTACTTTCACTTGAAAAAGAAAAGGAAAGTATAAATTGGCCAAACACAAATAAAAATAGATTTATTAATACTTTAGAGAATTCAGAATTGTACAACCTTACTATTTCCAATTAAAAAAGATAATTATAAAACTTAAATATATAAAATCAAAAGAGAGTGAAAAGTTTCACTCACTCAAACGGTCAAACCTACTAGAAAAAACTTGACATTTATTAAAGTAGGTTGAAAAAAAAAAAAAATTTAAAATTTATGTCTGTTCACAAACTTCTTAAGATCTACACCGTCCACATAAATATGACTTTAGGGGTGAAAAGACGGGCACGGTTAACCGCTAACCAGGGGTGGAATCAGGATTTTTCGTGTGGGGGGATGATATATATATATATATATATATATATATATATATATATATATATATATATATATATATATATATTTGGGACACAAACTTATATAAATACAAAAACATATAGATACATAAACACACAATAAGCATAAAAGTCTTAAATTTAATTGCATGACATCACAAACACACAATAATATAAATAATTAGTAAAATAAGCTAAAATAAAATAAAATAAACATATATTTTCATCCTATTCTACACTTTTACTCCAAATAAAATAAATGCAAGGAAAAATAAGATATGGGGAAGAAGGCTAAGAAAAAAAAAACACAAACAAAATAACTTATAATATGTTTTGGGGGACAAAAATATCATTTTGGGGAGTGAATTCTTAAAATATAGATATTTTATGAATAATTTTAAACATTTTCAACCCAACCCAACACATAGATCTGCCCCTGCCATTAACCGCACTAACCGCTAACCACTTTTGAAGGCAGTTAGGAACGGTTACCATTAGTGGTTACGGTTTTTAAAAAACCGCTAACCGCTATTCAAAACCCTAACCATTAATTGCTAATGGCCTTTATATATATATATATATATATATATATATATATATACATAAAACGCCATTGTTTTTGTGTTTAAATATATAAAAATCTAGAAATGATGTTATATGTAATAAGGTATTATCATATTACCATAAAAACAATTTTTTATTTTTTTTTTAAGCTTTAAACTTTTTTAAATTTTTTCTTTAAAAAACAGTTAACGGTTATTAAAGTTATTAACCGTTAAGCATCGGTTAACTGTATAGGCAGTTAGCGGAGGCCGTTAATAAATTTCCCTAACCACTTAGATGGTTACGATTAGCGGTTATGCTATAATCATCTTTTCACCCCTAACTGACTTTCTAGTGGGACTCATTGAAGCCAACCTAGAAACGGCTGTGATATGTTGGACTTGCTAGGAGAAGCTGACGTGGTTCCCGCCACTTGGCACTATATAATGCGGCTTCACCGTCGTCGTTTCCTTCCCACGTTCTAAAACCTCTCTCTCTCTCTCTCTCTCAGAATTAGAACGGTCTTCTACTTCTTCCACCGAGCCTTAAAAAGCCCTAACTTTTTTATTTTTTATTTTTAAAATATTAATTTGTTGAATAAGCAATGGAGCTTCGTCCTCGAAGGCGAATCTCCAAATCTCCTATCGATGGTAATGTCTGAGACTCAATTTTTATTTTTATTTTTTATTATTATTGATTTATGTTGTTGAGAGTTTTTATCGCTGTGTGGTTACTGAGAAAGTGTGGTAAAAGTTGGTAAGGTTTTAGATTAGTATGAATCTCTTTCACTGTTTTTTTTTTTTTCCTTCGAGTTAAACCTGTTTGGTTACTAAGAAGGTGTGAAATACCATAATGAAACTGAAATTTTGGACGTTAGGATTTGGATTAATTAGTATAACGAAAAAGCTCAAATGTTTTCGTCTTGTTTATTTATTTATGCACATTATTGTGAAAAGGAGCTATGTGTGCTTACTGCGAAGAAGGAGAAGAAAAGGAATTAAAGTTTTGAACATTAGGTTTTGGATTGTTATGGGAACGGGATATAAGGTTCAGAACTTCGAAATCAGTATGACTTGAAAACTCATACTAAAATGAGTATTTTTATCTGTTTGTTTTCTTTATTAATTTTATTATTATTATTTTTGCTAAACTAGAAGCAAGCGATGTGGAAATACTACAGCTTAGTGATGATAGCTCTAACGAATCGGGCTCTGATTCCGAAATTTTTGTGCCGTCCGATACCAGTGATGAAGGTACTTTTGTTTTTTGTTTTTTTTGTGGGATTATTTTTTATTTCAGTTACAAAAATTGTGGATTTTGAATTATCCAACTACCGACTTTGTTCTGGAAAATTTCTTGGCACAATGTATGCTGGTGAAGTATTTTCAGCTTGAGGATTTATGTATTTGAAGTAGGTAACTAGATAGATGTAAGTTAAATTTTTAATGAAAAAAAAAAGAAAAAAAGAAAAAATTATAGAAAAGTGTTCTCAAGGAGATATTTTTACATGAAACAAACTAGTCTGCCAGATGGAATCTTGTAGTGTATTTTAGCAATTTTACTTCTTGTTTATATATAAGTGAGAAGTGTTGATATGTAAAATATAGATGAAGACTATGGCGGGAGAGGTGATTTGGACTTGAACCAGAAACCAAAAGCTACAACCAAAGTTGATGATTGGGAAGATAATGGTTATGGATTTGAGAATTATGATGAGCCTTCAAGAAAAAGGAGGAAGAAAGGGGGAGAGAAGAAAACAGTGGAGCGTGGAGGACCGAGTTGGGAAGGGAACTTGGTGGAGCATGGAGAACAGGTTCGGGAAGATAATGCAGTGCATCATGGAGGTGTAGATGGTAACGAATTTACTCAGCAAGGAGCTGTCGAAATTGATTTCCTTGGGCTGAGCAAGAAGAAGACATACAAAAAGAGGACAAAAAATGGTTCAAAGCCAATCCTTATGTGGAATCTATGGGAAGAAGAGCACGAGAGATGGATTGATGAAAATTTGACGAAAGATTTTGATTTGGGTTGTCAGAATGAAGTGATAATTGAAACTGCTGAGGCTCCGCCTGAATTGATCATGCCCTTGCTAAGATACCAAAAGGAATGGTTGGCTTGGGCTTTGAAACAGGAAAAGTCTGCAACAGGAGGGGGAATTCTTGCGGACGAGATGGGGATGGGGAAGACCATTCAAGCAATTGCACTTGTCCTTGCCAGACGGGAAATCCACAGGATTTGTGAACCTGATAAACCCTCTACATTACCAGGTCCATCCGAAGGTTTGCCTGGAATTAAAGCCACCCTTGTAATTTGTCCTGTGGTTGCTGTGAGCCAGTGGGTGAGTGAGATTGATCGGTTTACTTCAGAGGGAAGCACCAAGGTGCTTGTTTATCATGGGGCCAATAGAGGGAAGAATTCTAAACACTTCAGAGATTATGATTTTGTCATAACAACATACTCTATTGTTGAGGCTGAGTACAGAAAGCACATGATGCCTCCCAAGAAGAAGTGCCTTTACTGTGGCAGGTCATTTTATGATAGGAAGCTGTCAATGCACTTGAAATATTTTTGTGGGCCTGATGCTGTTAGAACAGAGAAGCAATCTAAACAAGCCAGGAAAAAAGGGAAAAGTGTAATGTCAAATCAGAAAATGGAATCTGCTGAAGACAAGATGAATGAATGTGATGGCAAGAAAAGGAAGGGAGCTTTTAAGAAGACATCATACCAGCAAAGCAAAGAGAAGGATATGGGAATTAGATTTGGAAATGAAAATTCAGATGGTGTCGAAGGTTCTTCCAGAGGGAAATCCTTTTTGCATGCTGTGAAATGGGAACGTGTAATTCTGGATGAGGTAAGTTGGCACAAATTATTTGCAATAAGGGAATTATCTTTATGGTCTCTTGCTCTCTTTCTCTGTCCATGTGAACAAGCATCTGCTCACGCACTCACAATCAGTGTTGTCCTACATGGATCAGTTTTTGTTCAGTTTTTTTTGTTGCCTCCCATTGTTGTAGTTATGGATTAAATGTCAATTTCTACTAGGAGTATGCTTTTGAGAAGTAGTTTGACCATCCTTTTTTTTTGTTTTTTTATTTTTTTGTGAAAATAGGCACATTATATAAAAGCTAGACATTGTAATACGGCAAAAGCTGTTCTTGCTTTAGAGTCTTCATACAAATGGGCTTTAAGTGGTACTCCCCTTCAGAACCGTGTTGGAGAACTTTACTCTTTGGTAAGTTTAATGCATTTACGAAAAATATGCTATATAATCAGGCAACTTTCTCAGGCAAGCTTATATAGTTAATATGTTGTTTGCACAGGTTCGGTTCCTGCGAATAATTCCGTACTCTTATTACTTGTGTAAAGACTGTGATTGCAGAACACTTGATCATAGGTATGTTTTGAAATTCAACATTCTTTATGACTGCAATATATAAGTAAGAAGTAATAGTGTACATTGGCTATGGTCTAGAGTTGATTGACTACATACAATTGGTTGTGGCTTAATTGAGAAATCTGAACTGGTATGATTTTTTCTTGTATGCAAATTGAAGAATTGGATAATCATTGTTTTAGTTGATATGTTAGAACCGTGAGCGAATGTTTTAAATGTCTTTATGTTTCTTGTACTGAAAACTTCTTACTGTTGGGAGGTTTCAGGAACATTTTTGGATCTTATTCTCCTTTGTGCTACACTAGGGTCTGTAATTGGTTTACAATGATATAAGTACCAGCCAACAATGGAGTGGACTGTGTTATATAGTTCATATCTTGCTTAAATGAGGTGGCAAAAAAGAAATAACGTCAAGAATCTGTAGCTGTTAATAAAAAATAGTTTTCTTTTACTTAGATTTATCTTAATTCTTCTCATGTTGTCATGTTGTTTTGTTATTCATTCTTAATAGTTATGGAACATTAATTGGGATTACTTTTTCGTCAATTTTGGTGTAATTGTTATTTATATTTTTGTTTCTCTGATGGCCACCTGCAGTTCTTCAAAAGAATGTTCGAACTGTTCTCATAGTTCGGTGAGGCATTTTTGTTGGTGGAATAAAGTGAGTCCTGAAAGTCATTGCTCTCATTTTGTTTTTGTTGTTTATGAGGCATCTTTCTTAATACTCCTTGCTAACATATAATTCAATGCTGATCCTTTTAAGTATGTGGCTACACCAATACAAATATATGGAAATGGTGATGGGGGACGAAGAGCCATGATTTTGCTCAAACACAGAATTTTAAAGAACATAGTGCTAAGACGCACAAAAAAAGGCAGGGCTGCTGACCTGGCACTTCCCCCTAGAATTGTAAGTGTTAGTGATTTATGGCTAACCCCCCACCCACGGGTTTCTTTCCTTTGCATCTTTAAATTCTTCCCAAAATCTTTCTGCAGGTTTCATTGAGGCGGGATACTTTGGATATCAAAGAACAAGATTATTATGAATCAGTGTACAATGACAGTCAGGCACAGTTCAATACGTATGTCACCCACAATCTCTTTTGCTTTGTGCTTCAGTTTTGAAATTCCACATATTGATGGATTAGGGTGGGGTCATTGTTAGTTGGTGGTCAGTTGGTTCAATTGGAACCTGCCTTGGGGTTTTTCGCGGGGGGGGGGGGTTTGCTTGTTTTAGTTAGGTGTTTACTTTTGTATACTTCTTGTGTACATATGGGTGCGTCATGCTTTTAATAAAATTTGTTGATTACTTATAAAAAAAATGTTACCATGAACATCATTAGATGCTAAAGTTTCAAATTAATTTTTCTGGAAGTTCAGGATTTTTGGGGGGCCTAGTATCTTCCTTGCTTTTCCTCCCGCCCCCCCGGGGGGGCCAAAAAAAGAAAAACAAATGCAAGAGAGAAACTGTGATTCTAATGAGTGTTTTTTTCCCCCCTCTTGAAAGCCATCTACAATTTTACATGGCAAAAAGTTGTTTCGTTCAAAGTTCATACTTGTAAATGCATGCGCACGTAAACCACACATAATTATTTCATCTGTCTTATGAGATTAATTCAGCGTGTCTGTATAAATGTGCTTTTATACTTTACCAATATGTTCAGGCAGGAACCATAATGAATAACTACGCTCACATATGTGCCTTTATACTTTACAGATATGTTCAGGACGGAACCATAATGAATAACTACGCTCACATATTTGAGCTTCTCACACGCTTGCGGCAGGTGAATGATAATTGTACTGTAAAACTAAAGTAGCTCTTTTTTAACCTTTTAAAAGTATATCTTCTGTGGACAACAATTTACTAAGAGAGGGCCTTGCGTTAATCGTGTGTGCCCTTTTGATTGGAAAATTTGATCCCTCATTTGTGAGGTTCAAGCATTTTTAATCAGAAGAAAAATTTAGCTCTTGATTATGAAATTTTTTCCAGAATTCTTTGATGGGTTAGGCTTGACTGGCCAAGTCTAGAGGTCCACTAATCTATATGGGTCTTCTCTTAGAGAGTAGTTTGCATATCAACTCAGCAGCAGAAGATTGAAATTTACAGAAGTAGAAAACTGTAAATCATCTGAGTGCTGTGGATTCAAAAGTAAAAACTGTTAATAATCTGCTAGTGCTATAGACAAATCTCATTTGCCAAGGCCTCTAATTTCTATTTTTGTGTATAACTACAGGCAGTGGATCATCCTTACCTTGTAGTATATTCTAGAACTGCTGCACTAAGAAGTGGAAACATGGTTAATAATGACAATAGTGAACGCGTTTGTGGTATTTGTCACCATCCAGCTGAAGATCCTAGGGTAAGTTCATCTATTTAGTTTTTGCAATTGTTCTTTTCGCTAGTATGGAATTTTGGCACAAACATTGATAATCACCATTTTTTTTGGTGGGTGTAAAGCTTTTCAATAAAATTCTTGATGGATAATATAGTGAATAAAATAAAATCTGACTAAGTTGATACTGATAATAGATGAAACTTGTTCATAATTTCTTTTCCTCTAATCTTGTAGATTTTATAACTTTTTAGATTTTCAACCCCAATAGGTTTTCGTATACATGAGCTTTTTTTCTTCTTCTAATAAATTATTATTCATAAAATAATAATAATAAATGAAACTTTTTTTATTGTTACAGGTCTCTGCTTGTGAGCATGTTTTCTGTAAGACTTGTTTGATTGATTTTTGTGCTTCCTTGGGACAAGCCTCATGCCCTTCATGTTCGAAATTACTTACTGTTGATTTGACTAGAAATGTGGATGATGGAGATCAGACTTCTAAAACAACCATCAAGGGGTTCAGATCCTCAAGTATTCTGAACAGAATTCAACTTGACGATTTTCAGACAAGCACAAAAATAGAGGCTTTGGTATGTGTATACAAAACTTTTAAATGTTATGTGCTCCTTCCACACACATCCCTTTCAGATTGCAACCTTGATAATTCTATAAAAGCTCCACTGGATAGTATATATTTCTTAACATGATTTTGCTACCTCGTAATGTCTTTATTTGTATATAAATATGATTGAGAACAAATAGAGGTCTTTGAAGGCAATTGTGAAAGTCATTTTCCTTTGTGCTCATTCTTCTAAATTAAGAAAACCTTTTAAATATGGTTCTGCAAGAAACCACTTCAAATGCTACAGCAGTGGTCAAATTACATTTCAAATAGCAAAGCAAATGTGATGAATGAATCAGCCCTAGGAGCAAGTCATTATTCATTATGTCCATGAAAAGGCAAAATGGTGAAGTAGAAGTTGCAGGTTTCTCAGGCCTGAAATAGAAAGCTTTTGATCTAGGAGGTTGCCTAATCAAACTTCAGAGACTGCTAAACCATTAATTGATGGAGCTAGGATAGTATAGTCTTTCATCATCTAAAAAATCTGTTTCGTGCTTCAATATGATCAAAAACCATCTTCTTACTGGCAAATAGGCCAGCCAAATTTTTAAAAAAAAATAAGGTGTTAAGGACAAAATTGATATTATTTTTTGGGCAAAGAAAAAAAATAGTAATATTTTTCTGTTGATTTTCTTCTTCGTTTTCTGGTGTCCTTTTTTATTGCATGGGTTTTCTATTTTTCTACTTCTTGCTAAACCATCAATTGGATGATGTTAAAATAATCTTGTGACCATTTGATAATAATTACGTTCCTGCATCATATGGCCGTAACTTCCCTCTCTGGCAAAATTCTTTTCCAAGGATTTTAAGAAATTGGTTTTGCCAAAAAAAAAAAAAAAAAACCTGATCTAAACTTTTTTGGCTATGGTAAATTAATGTTTCTTTTTTTGTTGATTTTCCTATATGTTTTCTTGTGTGTCCATATCTATCTTAATTGTTGTAGTTTTGCACATGCTGTATGACTGAGTTTGAATGGTTCTAGAGGGAAGAAATTAGGTCCATGGTTGAAAGGGATGGTTCCGCAAAAGGGATTGTTTTCAGCCAGTTCACATCATTCTTGGATCTTATAAATTATTCCCTTCACAAGGTAGTTTAAAATCTGCATTTTTATCCCCCCCTTTTTTTTTGTCAATTTATGGAAGGAGAGAAAGTAATGCATTTAACCTGTTGCAGTCCGGTATAAATTGTGTTCAATTAGTTGGAAGCATGTCCTTGCCTGCAAGAGATGCGGCTATCAAGAGGTTTACTGAAGACCCAGATTGCAAGATTTTCCTTATGAGCTTGAAAGCTGGCGGTGTTGCTCTGAATCTTACAGTTGCATCACAAGTGAGCAATTCCTTTCTTGGTCTTTTTAAATTTAATATCTAATTTTCTTCAGGCTTCATTGCATGCATTTTTACATGTTTTTTAAAAATTAATTAAGTTTATCATTTCTTGAGCTGATTTTTCATAAAGTAAAAGTCCATGATAATTTTCCTTAGGCTCTATATAATGAGGAGTCTTCTTCTGTTAGACAGGTTCAAGACTATTGATTGATTTGTGTATTGGGAAAATAGATCTCATGGCATTTGAGAAGCATTTTTGAGAATTTTTTATGCTTTATTCCTTTTTTGTCTTCTCTAGATTTTACCACTGATGTCCTTCTGCCTGCATTTGCAAAAATGAGCCAGGCCAGTTACCTTCAAATTATATTTGTAGATTTTATTTTTCGTTCTTGGGTTTTAGTTGTTAATTTGATTTTCTTTCAACTCTTAGCTAAACCAAGCCTCTTTTTACGTGGCCTCTGCCTCCAAAAGATATAGATAAACCCTTAGCTTCTTTATTTATTGTGTCTTGGTATGCTTCTTGTGTTGTACCTGTGTCTAGGTCTTCTTGATGGATCCTTGGTGGAACCCAGCTGTGGAGCGGCAAGCACAAGATAGAATCCACCGAATAGGGCAGTTTAAACCAATCAGGTGCTGCTTTTTGCTCCCAACTCCAATATCCTGAGTTCTTACAATTGTTAGCCTTTTCTATGCGGATTCTGACTTTCTCTCTACATTTACAGAATTGTGAGATTTGTTATTGAGAATACAATTGAGGAGAGGATTCTGAAGCTGCAAGAAAAGAAGGAATTAGTGTTTGAAGGGTAAGTGTCATTTGTCTGGCGGTGAGGATGTATTATTCTAGTCGTTTTCACCCGTTTTTGTTGCAATACTAACCTTTCTTCCCAATAATTGTGTTTTGCAGGACCATAGGTGGCTCTTCAGAGGCCCTCGGAAAATTAACTGAAGAAGACTTGAGATTTCTATTTGTTACCTGAGCAGGATTATCCACTAGATGAAAAGCAAATTCCAGTTCTAAGCCTCAACTGCTTCCTCTTGTTTATGGATGCTCGCTTTAAGCCTAACATTAAATTATCATCATCTTCCAGCCAAGTGTATTACTACCTGGTGTATGTTTGTTCCTTCGTGTAGGAGATGAGCCGGCATCAAAAGGTAAGCAATCCTGTTATGGATTGATTTTGGGTTACATTTAGTGATATTTTTGCAAATTCCTATTTTCCAATTAAAGAAAATTTTACGTGTCAATCAACTCTAGTTATATTGAATAAAGAGTGTTGATCTTAGTTTTTTGTTGTAAAACATGAGATTTGGATTGGATATCTGAATGACTGGATATGGCGATGAGTTGGAGATTTAGGTATGTCTCCAACAGATATACTGATATTATAACGCATCGTTTTGGAGTTTTTCTTACCATTTCGTATTACGATTGATGTAAATCCGGTTAAAACCAGATCCATACACAGGCTTAGACTCCACTGCTCGCAGAGGTGAATAAATGGATATCCCAGCTGGAAAGGTGAATAAATGGGTAAAATAGCCACTCTCCCGAGGGTTCAATGCGGTTACCACAAAATGGTCATATATACTTTCAAGTCTGCTATGATGTCCGACATAAAATACGGAAGATTTTCGGAATTGGCATAGCAGAACTGTAATACCATGGCTTCGAACTGTACTAAGAGAACCGTTTACTGAGAAATAGAGAGGACAGGTTATCATAAAACTCCCTCCCCCTCTGCTGGAGCGGACAGCTTTTTTACCGAGTTGGAGGAATTTTTTATCAACTCACTATATAAAAATGACGTGTTCATTTTTTTAATAATATGTGAAATACACATATTTTTTTATAAAGTTATTTCAACTGTCTTTGCGATTTTTACATGTTCAGTTATTTCAACTGTCTTTGTGATTTTTACATGTTCAAGATACACCATTTTTATAGACCAAGTTGGAAGAAGTTTTTTCCACTTAGTTTGGAGGAAAATTTTGTCCTGCAAGAGCCAAGTTTTATTGGGCATGAGAAACTCAATGGTTTCATTCTTTTATGCAATGGTTTCATTCTTTATGCTCTCTGCGTGTTTGGTTGCATTGAAAAGATCATCTTCTATGTTCTCTCTCTTTTTAAGGACTGAAAAAGTATTGATTGGTATAAACCAAAGAGCCAAGCGTCGCCATAGTAGGCGTTGAGACAAAGACCAAGATCTATGATGAATTTGTCTTCCATCGCCCTTGCCCAACTCTTCTTTCGACATTTCGGAGGTGGAGTAGGGCAGAAATTGCCTCCACTGGAAAACGGAGGTGACCTTGACTTTCCAACAGAGGTGAGTACAGAAAGCGGAAAACCCATTTTCACCTCCATTTCCGATGCCCACGCCAATTTCCAAAGATGGTACTTTGTCATTTTGAGGAAGTGCCTTCTTTAGTGGAGTGGGTTTAATTGTTCAAATGGGCCAACTCTGTTCAATTCTAGACATTGCCTAGGAAAAACGAAGAGGCAAAACAATAAAACAAGATAAAAACGGAGTTGTAACAACTCCAGCCAACAGATAAATAACATTGTTATACATATACTGTGTCAATCCTTCATTGAAGGATCTTGTATTATACAGACTCAAGGCTTATACATGATATTGAAAAGAATTGATTGTCCAGTCAAAAGGACATCTACAATTTGAACACATGAAAGTACTTTGGTATGCAAATCCAGAACCCATAGCATGAAAACATGACATGGTTCTTTCTTGTAAACACGTGAACTAAAGTAGTTTCAGAACTTTATGGCATCGCAGATCAAAAAAGACATCTCTACAAAATTTTAGAGCTGAGATGTTATTCTGGCTAAAATTGAATTACCAGCAATTTGGGAATTCGAGAGAAACTTCATATATCAAGGAGAAGCCTGCGAGGGTCCTCTACAACATCTTTGATGCGGCGCAAGAAAAACACAGCCTCCCTCCCGTCAATCAGCCGATGATCGTATGTCAACGCAATATACATCATTGGCCTAGGAACAATATTACCCCCAACAACCATTGGACGGCTAACTATTGAGTGCATGCCTAATATAGCCGACTGCCAAAATAAGCAATGGGGTGAATTGGTGGAACTTCGGCCAATAACAAGAATACTATTAAAAAACAAACAAAATGAAATGATGTGACATCATTTACACTATTAAATGCATGCAACAACAGTAAATCCTAACCATTAAATAACTCCTTTCTATTTCACTTGAAATGGAAAGGATTGTGTTCAAAGAATAATGTAAAAAAAAATCAGCAACCAAGACAATTGCATGAGCATTACCTGTGGTGGGTTGATGATTGGTGTACTCAAAAGACTTCCATAGACACCACCGTTTGATATTGTGAATGTACCTCCAGCCATTTCATCAATTGATATAGAACCATCATTTGCCTTCTTAGCTAGAGTATTTATTTCCTTCTCTATATCGGCAAAGTTCATCTTCTCAGAATTGCGGATAACTGGAACAACGAGGCCCTTGAATAAGAAAGGAATTTCGTCGTTGTTAGCTGAACATATATAGATAATTAATTTGATGTGAAGCTGCAATTCATCTGACTAAAAGCTCATGTCATGTGGTTGAAGAACAGCTCAAGTAAGTTGAACGCTGCATATTAGCAACAGCTAAGAATAAGGTTTATCATCCTTCAGTACCACGTGAAAATTTTGATTATCTATATAATGTAGTTATAACTTCAGCTAGTATCTTGAACTTCATCAAAGCTAAGAATAAGGCTTTGTCAATTAAATCTGCGGAAGCATATTTGGTAATAGATATCAAAGAATCATTTCCTTTATCCTCCTGTGGGTCCAGGACTAGTTCTTAAAAAATAGCGACAAATAAAATGATAACATTGAAGATGACAGTCTACACAAACTGAATTTGGTTCTTGATAATTCTGGGGGCACTAGTCAATTAATTGTGAACAAAAAATATTAAAAGCCTTAAACTGCCAATTCAATTAAATCCATCTATGTCTTCTGTATCTTAAGCAATGAAAACTTCTACTTGTTCAGAATTTTAAAAGGCAAAAGTTATTAATCTCAGGATTTGACAACTTAATGGAACTCATTTTTCAGGTAAGTTTCAGAAAGTCTGAAAAAATACAAAACTGAATCGATGGAATTCGGCCATACCTTAGGAGTCCCAACAGCAATGCTAATATCAATGTAATCTCGATATATGATATCATCACCATCAATGACAGCATTGACAACTGGCTGACTCTGAAGCGCAGTAACAGCAGCCTGAACCAAATTAGAATGAGATTAAGAACATGCGCAAACAGTACACATTTTCCAAGATCATCAAATATGTGAAGGCACTTCAAACATATGACATACTACTTTGTACATACTTTCACGAAGCCTGACATAAGTCCTAATTTAACTCCATGCTTTTCAACAAAGGCATCTTTATAATCTGACCGGAGCTTCATCAAGTTTGTCCTGCATTATACAAAAAATTAACCAAGTGAGAAAGAGAGCCATATAACAGTCGTTTCAGGAACAAAAAGGAAAAAATGACATAGTGAAGTAGCACTTCGAAATCCATAATTATGATATTCATTAGTTTATCGTCTTTTCCTTTCTCCTTGAGGCATGGCATTACATTCAGTAAAAATAGGACAGTTGTCAAATTCAGTGTAAACGGGAAAAGCCTGATAATCAGATTACGAAGACTTTTAAAAGAAAGAAAATTTTATGAAATTAGACATGGTTGATCCTTAAATGTGGAAAGGAAAGATGATTCACACTTACATATCAACCTCATTAAATGTGCTCAGCAAAGCAAATGTATTCTGAGAATCTTTCAAGCGTGTTGCAACCCGTTTCCTGAGTCTTGTCATGGGAACCTAGACAGGATAAGACAAGATAATACTTTAGTATTTCCTTACCATTGGAGGAGAATACATAATAAAGATACAAAGATGTATTTTTCTTCCATGAAGAAGAAACTCTCAAACTTACTCGTCTTTCCCTATCCTTGGGAGGAAGCTGGGGTTCTGAAGCTGTGTGTTTAGGAGCTGGAGAAGGTCCTTTTGCCTTGGGTTGTGATGGAGATGGTTCTTTAATCTTCTCCTTGATAGGGGCGGCCTCTGCTTTGGGGATTTGCTTCTCTGCACTTTCCTTCTGTTCAGGAGGTGGTGGATGAGCAGCAACCTGTTCTGATGGAGCTTGTGTCACATCTTCACCTGATTTTGAGATGACAGCAATCTTGGTACCTGGTTCCACAGTATCACCTTCCTTGGCCACAAACTAGAACCAAATGCATTTGCAAAAAAGGAAAAAGAAAGGGATCACCACTACAATATAACTCAATCCACTTTAAGCAGAAAAAAGTGGTGCTGAATGAACATTCAACTATTTCATATTGCCATATTACTGAAATATTACCTTTTGAATGATGCCAGCTTCAGGACTAACTACATCGATTGTCACCTTGTTGGGAAAAAAAAAAAATCAACCATATCAATGGTAAATAATATTAGCGATGACTCTTCTTGATACTTCAAAATTAAAAGATCTATCAATTATTTAAAAAAAAAAAAAAAAAACTTCTCTGCAGTTTACCTTATCAGTTTCAATTTGAGCAATAGGTTCATCAACTGCAACTCTGTCCCCAGGTTCTGCTCATAGTGTAAAGATGAGTCTCAGAAGGTATTCAATTCATGCATATGTATGTCAGAATGTATATAAGTTCAAGCATATGCAATTATGCGATAAAATTCTTAAGGAATGAAAAGCATCACAATTCACAACACAGCTGGAGAATAACATACTCTTTAGGAAATTTGCTAGAGTGCCATCAGTTATAGATTCACCCATGAAAGGAACAACAGCCTCAACCAGGTCTCCTACAATGCACGATGGAACAGTTAAAGCTAGGCAACTCCAGTAATGTGAACACGTGAGCATACACAAACATAAACACATAAAAGCATACGAAAAAATCAAACTAAGATAAGGGATCCTCACAAGCACATAAACTATAAATTACCATTGTCCGAAGAAAATGATCTATTCCTCAATCGAACAAAGGGCTCAGCTTGAAATAGTGTTGTAACTTCCCTGCATAAAAAAAGAAAAAGGGCGCAAAATGAACAAGAAACCAGAGGAATTCACGAGTAGAACCCTTTTTTATGTTTCAATCATTCCTAGCTTGGAAGAATCGGATTCTCTTCCCAGATTAAGGATGTAAGCGGTAGAAAACAGAAAAGGGTTTTCATTCTAGAAGAGATCAAGTTTGCAAACATCAAGAAGAATCCTAAGTTTTATAGAAGTAAAAGGTGTGGCATAGTACAATCAGATGTATTGGACCACCTGCTTTCTCATGTTATATGACATGGTTAATATGGTGATAAATTCCAAAAGGGGCTTTTCAAATAAAGTGGTCCAAGACTGTCAGTTTACAATCTCTTAAGTCAGATTCGTCTGATATCTCATATATTTCCAATTATGGTGTTTAAGACATGCTCGAAATTTGGAGCCAAAAATGTTGGTCTGTGAAACCACCCTCCACCCACCTTTACCGCCTCTCTCAAGAAAGGATTTAACCAAAAAAAAAAAGGGGACAAGAAAGTACAGTCGGAAACAGCTCTTCTTCTTCTTTTTTTTTTTTTTTTTTTTTTTTTTTTTCAGGTGGGGGGAGGGGGAGGCAGAAAAGATAAAAGATGAGAGCTCACTGACCTCGGCTTTGAATGGGCATGACCTCCTATAACAAAGGAATTTGAATAAATCAATCACAGCAAAAGAAAACAAAATCACACATGTAAATAAGTTCCCAGCAGGTAGCACATTCATTCAATAAATTTTTCCAAAAGATCACCTAAAAAAGTGTGGTAACTAGAGCTCTGGACATGCTCAAATCCTGTCCCAGCGAGCAAAGCCTGCACAGATCAACAGCCATAATATTGGAAACTTTCTACAATATTGGGGCAAGGACAAGATATACAAGGGAGAAGAAATTTTTCTCAATTTCAAACACAAGCTAATAGGTGGAAAGAATTTTATTATTATTATTTTTTTTCTCTTTTCTTTTACTTTGATGAACACAAGCTGCTTTGTAAAGCTATATTCTATCAGAATTTAAGCCTAGATATTGCTCAGACAGTTTTTCCCCCTTTTTTTTTTTTTTTTGTAAATGCTGCTTAAGTATGGGACCCTCACAGCTTATCAATTTCAGCCAAATGACTATCACGGGGAAAAAAAAATAGTAATAAAGAAAAGCTTTACCAAGTTCTGTGCTTATAACCATCAATTCACAGTCAAACCAATGACTCTTATGGAGCAATTTTTCACATTGTTTAACATACTCAATCCACATTCCACTGACCAAATATTTTTGCTAAACCCACATATATTCGCTTGCAACATCCACATTTCTTATATATATTATGATCATATGATGCCGTTCAGGAAAAGAGATTGAAACCATTTCACCAATATTACAATGAGATCTCCAATTATTTACACGGAAAATCCACCCAGAAACTTACAAGAGCAACTAAAAACAATAATTCATTGGTACCTCTTTCCGAGTTGTCCTGTAACATCTTGCCCCTGACAACACTGAAGGCCTAATCCTCTGCACTGCCTCTCCTAACGTCTTCGGCTACCGATTAACACATGCACAACAAAACCATCCATTGGAAACATAATCACTCCAATAAATCGAAACAAAACCTCAACCATTACATTAGAAAAAGACGCAGAAACAAAGATAACGCCATCTATAATAAACAAAAAGAAAATTTTATAGCAAAATTATAATTGATACCGAAGCAACTTTGCGGCGAATTATCTCCCAAATCATTTCTTCGACACTTGCGAGCTGACCTGATCACTACGATATCAAATCCGGTCCAAATTAACCATAGATAATAACTCAAAAAACAACACCATCTCATGGTCACTGTTTGGTTGCCAAGAAAATTTTAGCAGAAAAAGAAAATCAAAGCAAAAAAAAAAAAAAAAAAAAAATCGACTCTGCCGCTGTAATCACTTTAATCAGCACAAAAAACTTCAGTTCAGCTGAATTCCAAGGCATCTACTTTTTCTTTTCTTTTCATTTTCTCGGTAACCAAACGGCGGACAAAAGAAAAATAAATGCGACACCGAATTGAAAATCTTCAATTTAATATAAAACAAATTAAACCAAATTCATAGATCTTATTGAACAAAATAAGAATTAGAAGAGAAACTGGTACCTGGTAGAAGATTACAAAGAGTTAGAACAGAATCAGAGACTTCGACGACTATGAAGAAAAAGTATAAATTCGAAGCGGCGAACGAGAGCTTTTAGTGCCAACTTTCTCTACGAGACTACGACCATCAAATGTGCGTTTCAAATTTTGGGATTTACTTTCTGTTTTTTTGGAGGGTTATTGGGTGGTGGCCAATAAGAGCAGCCCACGTCATGATTAAAAAAAAAAAAAAAAAGAGATTATCATATCTATATTAATATACTAATATATTACCATAGGAGTAGGATTTTTTTTTTTTGTAAGACATAGGAGTAGGATCTTCTAAATCTTATAAAACAATTCTTAAATAATTTAGAAGAAAACCTTAGAAGAACAAGCATTTTTTCAAATTGGGTTCATGTAAATTTTTTCAATTTAGATTATTAGAGTCATTAGACTAATACAAGAGCAGTGCACTTATCATAATTAAGTCTCACCTTGAGAAAATATCAAATAAAATAAAGGTATTAATATATTAAAGTGGACTCAACTTTAAGCTTTAACTTTTGAGCTTGGGACAACTCTTAATGCAGGACACTCTTGAAAAATGTCAAAAAATTAACAAATAAGGCGGAGTTGAACAAGTAAAAGAAAAATTATTGTGAGTGCATTTGTGATTGTTGAGTCACAAACTCAAACTCATATGGATAACATTTTATTTTTATTAATTTATTGTATTTATTGATAATAAATATTTATGATTAATTTATGAATTATTTCATTGAAAAAATAAATTGTGATTTGAAAAGACTTTTTTTTTTTTTTTTTTTGGAAAGGATTTGAAAAAACTTATTAGATAATTATTGTATGTATTTATCAGCATATAAAGTTAAAAGAGTAATTGAAAAAAAAAAAAAAAAAAAAAAAAAAAGTTAGATTCTTTGTAATTAATATATGTTAAGATGATAAAGTTTTTTTTTTCCAATTAAAATATAATTTCTAAATTCTAGAATTTAGAAAATTAGGAATGTAGTAGAATGTTCCGTGGGAGTCGCGGGTTACCGCGTGGCATTTTTCCAGAACCGTCCACGTGAGTGTTTGACCTGAAGGAGTCGTGTCGGACTTGTTCTGATTATTGTGCAACCAACCATGCCTGGTAACGTTGTTATGTGAGACAATAATTATTTAAATATTGTTTCTGGAAAGCAATAATTCTACTCCTAATCTCTATGCACGTTCTTATGTTTCGACTTTTTTTTTCCGAATTATTCTTATGTTTATTGACTGCTTAGAAAAAAAAAAATTATATATTGATTTGCGAACCAATTGTACATGTAGGACCGTAGGTACATAATTTTCTTCGATTTAAATGAACAGAAGAGTATTTACTTAATTATATTTAAGAGATAATTTTGCCTTTTCACTTTTTAGAAACAAAAATGTCTTTAAAATATAACTAATGACATACTCTTAAGTCTTAAGTTTATTTGAACGAAAGAAAATCCTAATTCATACTCATAAGACTCACTTCATATTAACATAGACAACTTCCGTAAAAATATAAATGCATTTACTAAAAAAACAAATAAGAGAATGTGTGTATATATATAATGGTTTTTAAAGTTAGGGTATTTTATAAAATTTAATTCAATTGAAGTGAGAGAAACTGTCATTCATGTATTGCCACATGACCAAAGAATATGAATGGTCATTCAATTTCAACTTATTGTCTGTATAGTAATATCCAACCCTAGGCTATAGAGACATCAAAAGCTTTAATCTTGCACTTTTGGCTAAGCAGGGATGGAGGCTGCTCCAATAGCCTGGTTCGCTGGTGGCTCAAGTAATGAGGGCAAAATACTTCCCCAGTGGTGAGTTTCTCAGTTCAAAATTGGGGAATCGACCCTCATACGCTAGGCGAAGCATATGGTCTTCAAAAAAGTTGTTGCAGGCCGGTGTAATATAGAGAGTTGGCAATGGTAAGTCAATTAAGATATGGGGTGATCAATGGTTGCCTACCCCAACGCTGTATTCTGTCCAGTCCCCTGTTCGTATTCTTCCCCAAGATGCTCGGGTGAGTGCCCTAATTGATAGAGATAAGCACTGGTGGGATGTTAACCTGGTTCAAGAAATATTCATGAAAGATGAAGCTATCACCATCAGTAAGATGGTCATTTGCCCTACACGGATGGAGGATAAATTGGAGTGGGTATGTCCTAGAGATGAAAATTTTTCTGTCCGGAGTGCATACCACCTAGCTAAGACCCTTGTGGATCTGGATAAGGGATCGTGTTCAAATGTGGGATGCAAAGAAGAATTATGGAGGCATGTGTGGAATGTGCAAATGCCAAGGGTTGTGCAAATGTGTTTATGGAAGGCCTGCCACAACACTCTCCCTACAAAAAGCAATATATACAGATGTCATATTGCTTTGGATCCTGTTTGTCTAATCTGTGAGAGAGAGGAGGAAACAACTAGGCATGCTCTCTAGAGCTGCCTAGGGGCACAAGACATGTGGTTAGAATGTTCCAAGAAACTACAGAAGTGTATCAGTGCGGAAGATGATTTCTCTCTTATTTTTGGTATGCTTATCGAAAAGTTGGAGGTAGAGGAGGTGCAACTATTTGCGGCCATAGCGAGGCAAATCTGGTTTCGCTGGAATGTTGTGGTTTTGGGGGGAGCTATGGTTTCCCCTACGGTGGTTATTTAGAAAGCACAAAACTAGATGGAAGAATTTGAAAATGTGGACAAGCTACAAAGCCCAGCATTAGTGGTTCCTACAAAGTCCACGACGAATTGGGAGCTACTGTAATGCTCCGACTTTTCCAGGCAAGCCATAAGTGAAATTATCTAAATTCTTACGTGACACTACTACTTTTTCCTTACTAAATAACACAGCGGAAAACTTGTAGTAAAATTTTCTTTTCTTTTTATAACCAACTCGCTAATAAATACATACCAGAGCTTCTATTATACATCATTATGATATCACAACTTTATCCTCAATATAATGAGTCATAGACGTTATAAATATAACTAAACTAACCATACTAACTTATGGAAATATTGCTCTTCAAAAGCAGAAACCTCCTGCAAGCCTCAGAGGTAGAAGTCTAATCAGGCGTACGGATCCTCAGCGACAGTCTTTATAGTGACATCTGTAGAATCATTATGGTTTTACAAGTAGAAGCGTGAGTCTACGGCTCAGTAAGTTTAAGCAAACTGACAATTTATAATATGAGCCCATGTTTATTTGAAAATCAATTTTATCCCCAATGTTTACTAAATAGCCATGTATGCAGGGTTTTCACAAATGAGTTTTAATAAACGTATGGCTAAATGGTAAACCAAATGATAAATAATTTGATACATAGTAATAAATCATAATAATATTTTCTTGTATTTTCTTATTACATAATTAACTTCACATTTCATAATATGAAGTAGTAAAACAATTCATAACATAATGAGTAAAACGTCATTAAAAGTCATCATAATTTATGTACATATCTTTGCATAACATAGCATATCATAACATACATAACATCATAAGTGAATTTATACTCCCACTTATTTCCTGAAGTTTGCTAAGTGTTATCCCACTTAATCGCAAGGTTACTAATAATTTATCTCTCTCACAGCTTTGAGGTGTTGAGCGTGTAACCCTACTCAACCGCTAGGCTGTTAGACAACTTTGTTTCCCCCTTCCTATGAGTTCCTAACATCGGGGTGTCAGGCGCATAATCCCCCCCTGACCGTTGGGCTTTACATGCATTCATACATAACATCATATTTTTCATATCATTATTCTTTTCACAAATCTCGTTTCCCTTCCAAAACTCAACTTCATTTCATAAATCATTTCTTTTGGAAACACATTTTCATGTAAAACATTTCAAAATATATTCATACGTGTAATTATAATAGCTAGGCTCAATAAAATATACTTAACATGCTTTTGTAAAATAATGCAGGGTCAGTAAGTTTGAACTCACCTTTTGAGCTTAAAGTTCCTTATACGTAGTTTCCTTTGTACATTTTTTGCATTAATATTCTACTTTTCACTTTAGCATGTATTTATTTTATTTTATTCCCAAGACTCATTTTAAATCCTAGGATCCTTGAAATACCTCGAGAAACATTATTTTCATGCTTTGCCCTTATCCTAAAAATTTGGACAGCATAACGACATGTTTACAATATCTTGGTATCAATTGGGCATCATAATGATATATCTAAATATCTTAATACTATTTGGGCATCATAACAACTATATAGCATATCTTTTCATATTTTCATACGGGAATTACTACAATATCAATGTAATATTTAATAAAAACTCTAGCATTACTCGGGCATTACAACGACGCTATTATAAAATATCTAATAAAATTTAGGCGGCACAACGACGCATTTGTAGTATTAAAAAGGATGATTGAATATAATATCCTTCCTTAAGATATTCAATCACACTTTTTCGAGCAATTTAGACATCATAACAACATAATTTAAATTTTAATAACTAGAATTGACATAAATTAGGGATAAAAGAATTATACCTAGCACTACCACTTGAAGAAGCTCCAAGCCTATATATATTCTACTACTTATTTATCACTTATTTTTCTTTTCTTTCTTTCTCCCCTCATTTTTTTCCTCTCTTTTTGAACACTTAACTACGTGAGTGAGGGAGAGCGAATTTGTTTTTTTTTTTTTTTTTTTTAAATGAAAAATACTGTACAGAGGTGAGGTATTTATAGCCTATAGGCAGAATTTTTGGGACATAATCGGTATATATTATAAAGCATGAACGGTAAAATAATATAAAAATATTTTTGCTGCAGTTTTTCATTGTGGGCGCCGAAATCTGCAGCTTGGGCATGGAGAGCTTTTGAGAACATTTGAGAATATTAGCTACGTTTGGCGAGGGAAGAGCTCCGCACCGTAGCTGGAACAGCACTGTTCTAGCTACAATGTTATTTGACACGTGACAGCAAAAATTAATTTTTTTATCTTAATTAATTTTTTAAAAAAATTAAAATATTAAAAAAAAAAAAGAAAAAAAAAAAAGGAGGAAAACGCAGGGGTGGTTCCAGCCACCCCTTGGCCAAAATGGGGTGGTCCGGCCACCCCATTTTTGGCCAGCCACCCCCTGGCCGATCTGGGGGTGGTTCCAGCCACCCCATCTTTCCATTTTTTTTTTTAATATTTTGCTTTAAAAAAAAAAAAAATAATTAATTAAGATGAAAAAGTTGCCACGTGTCAGTTGGCACTGTAGCTGGAACAGTGCCGTTCCAGCTACAGTGCCGGGCCATTCTCTTGGCAAAGGCTATGTTTGGCAACAGGCCGGGCCGGCACTGTAGCTGGAACGGCACTGTTCTAGCTACAGTGCCAGCAGCAAAAATTGACTTTTTGCTTAATTTTTTTTTTTTAAAAAGCAAAATATTAAAAAAAAAAAGAAAAAATGAGGAGAAAGGGGTGGCTGGCTTTTAAAAAAAAAAAAAAAAAATTAAACAAAAAGTCAATTTTTGCTGCTGGCATTGTCGCTGGAACAGTGCCGTTCCAGCTATAGTGCCGGCCCAGTCTGTTGCCAAACATAGCCATAGCTATTGAGAACCTAGAATTTGAAATAGGCGTGAACCAACTTGTACAGTTTTTTTAAAAATTATATTATTATTTTAAAGTCTTGCACCTACTCACAAATATATAACAATTATATATATATTAAACTAATTCATTTTTTTTTAAGTATAATTAAGTAAATCTTGAATGACAAATCATTCATAATACTAATCAGAGCCTAGTTCGAACGGTCAACTTTTCAGTTCAAACTCAGAATATTAAATTAGACATTTTTCTAATATATTTGATTTAACTTAAAGATCACAATTTATACTAAAGCATTCTTAGCTATCCTAATAAATTTATCGAGTGTTACAGTTGAGGGAATTCCCTCGTTACTATTTATCATCATTTTTTAAAAAAATCAACATAAAAACATTCTAACTTTTTCACTTTTTTATATCATATAATTTACTTTTTATTATTATTCAAATAAAAAAATCACTACAAAACAAAATTTTTTAACTTTTTCATACCACTTTTTCATTTTTTTATATCAAACATTCTTACTTTTTTTCACATCAAAATAACTACAAAACAAAACTTTTTCATTTTTTCATACAACTTTTTATACTAAATATTTTTACTTTTTTTTTTTTTTCCACATCAATTTACATCAACTACAGTATCTTTTTTTTTTTTTTTTTTTTTTTGAGGGGAAAAAGACTGATTTCATTAGACTGATGACAAAGATTCGGCCGTTACAATGTCCCTAATACAAGAGGGAAGCGTTGTGAGCCATAGATGGTTTACATTCTTAGAAACTGCCATTTTGGCTAACGTGTGTGCAGCTTCATTTGCAGAGCGCCGAACATGGCAAATCTCCCATGAAGAACACCCCTTTAGCAGCTCCTTAGTCTCTTCCACCACCACACCATATCTGGTACAGTTACGTTCTTCTCTCGTCATAGCATTCACCAGTTCGAGAGAATCTCCTTCTAGAATTGGCTCCCTAATACCCGGCTGGCCCGTTAGCATTACCGCAGCCCTTAGTGCCAAAGCTTCTGCTATCCCTGGATCGCACACATAAGGCTTTGTCATACTCTGGGCTGCCAATACACCTCCAGAACAATCGCGCACCACAACGCCAGCACCCATCAACTTTGTCTTGAGGTCTATAGCCGCATCCCAGTTAAACTTTAACCTGCCACTGGGTGGTGGTTTCCACTTTTCTACTACTATCTTATTTTCCTTTTGAGTTCCATTACGCACACCACTTGTAACAAGTCGATGAAACTCCATTTGTTCTTTGGCTAATTTATACACCTGATTCGGATGAGTGAACGTACCCTCGAAGATTACTTTATTTCTTCTTAGCCAAATCTGCCGAGCCACACAAGCAGCTAGATCAAATTCGTCCTCCGACAACCTCTCCCACATCTTCTGCAGGATACTGCTGAACCCATCCTCATCACTGCTGCTTTTTTGTAGTCGGGCACTTCCTTCCAGCCAAACATCTTTTGCTGCCGGACAACTCCACAACGCATGCCCCACTGTTTCCACCTCCGTCTGGCATAAAGGGCATAGAGGGCTGTCAATAATTTTCCTTTTAAACAGATTTTCACTGGTCGGCAGAATGTTGTTGCAGGCTTGCCACATAAATGGGGAAATTACTCTCGGCCCTGAGATTCTCCAGATACGCTTCCAAAGAGGGGTTTGGCCGTCGACCAAAGAGGAGCTACTGGCCTTTCTATCTTTTAGCTCTTTTGCCAAGTGATATGCACTTCGTACCGAAAAATTTCCATGCTTGTTACCGACCCATACAACACGGTCTTGCTGAGGATTGAAGCACAGTGGAATGCTGCAAATCTGATCCGCCTCCTCTTCCATGAAAATTTCTCGAATAAGAGGGATGTTCCACCATTTCGTATCATTGTCAATTAATTCACATACTCTCGCCTCATCACCTAAGAGATTCACCGGGGATTGGATGGCGTAAGTTGTTGGGGAATTCAACCATCTATCCCCCCAAATTTTAATACTCCTCCCATCCCCCACACGCCACACCAAACCTTCAGTGAGTAAGGATTTCGCAGCCCAAATGCTCCTCCACACATACGACGACCTCTTACTTAACGGGGCCTCAATGAAAGTGCTATTGGGGAAATACTTCTCCTTTAAAATTCTGGCCACTAAAGATTCAGGGTTTTTTAGCAACCGCCACCCTTGTTTGGCAAGCAATGCAAGATTAAAACTTTCTAGGTCCCGAAATCCCATTCCTCCCACCTCCTTTGCTTTCCCCAACTTATCCCAGCTCATCCATGCCACCTTTTTATCATTATCTTTATGACCCCACCAAAACTTTGCCATCATTGAATTAATATCTTGGCATAATGTTTTTGGGAGCAAAAAGACACTCATTGTGTAAGTCGGGATAGCCTGCACTACCGCCTTTAACAGAATTTCTTTCCCTGTATGTGATAAGAATTTCTCTTTCCACCCTTGCATTTTCTCCCAAATGCGCCCTTTAATACCCGAGAGGGAGGTCACTTTTGATCTTCCTATAATAGCCGGTAGACCCAAATACTTCTCATACCGTTGTGAGGAATTTATGCCAGCCACTGAAAGAATTTGATCCCTTACAGCCATTTCCGTGTTCTTGCTAAAGAATAATGATGTTTTCCCCATATTTAATTTTTGCCCGGATGCTTTCTCATAATCTTCTAGCACATTTTTAATACAATACCATTCCACCACATCGCCCTACAAAAGAGTAAGCTGTCATTAGCAAAGAACAGGTGGGATAATCTTGTTCCCCTCCTAGTAACTGGTAATCCCGTAATTCCACCCGCTCTATCCATTTTATTAATGCCAGTGCTCAACCCTTCCGCACATAAAATAAAGAAATAGGGTGAGAGCGGATCCCCTTGCCTCAACCCTCGACTAGGGCAAATTCTTCCATAGGGCTTTCCATTGATCAAAATAGAATAACTCACCGTTTTGACACATGTCATAAGCAATTTGACCCACCTATGAGCAAAACCAATCTTACTTATAACTGTTTCCAAGAATTTCCATTCAACTCTGTCGTAGGCCTTACTCATGTCCAATTTCAGAGCCATATATCCCTCCTGTCCTTTTAGGCGAGTATCCATGGTATGTAAAGCTTCGAACGCAACAATCACATTATCTGTTATCAACCTCCCTGGGATAAAAACACTTTGATTGGGGGAAATGATTTCCCCCAACACTTTCTTCATTCTGTTCGCTAGGACTTTTGCAATTAGCTTATAAACGACATTACAGAGACTAATTGGCCGAAAATCCGTAACGAAGGAGGGATTCTTAATTTTGGGAATCAAAACAATATAAGTTTCATTAATAGAATCCGTAAACACACCCCCATTAAGAAAATTTAATACAGCTTCACATACCTTCGGGCGTACTGTATCCCAGGATTTTTGATAGAAACACGCAGCAAAACCGTTAGGGCCCGGAGATTTCAGAGGCCCCATTTGATTTAGCGCCACATCTACCTCTTCCGCCACAAACCTCCGCAGCAGCCATTCATTCATTCCAGGGGTTACCCGTGCTTCTAATCCCTCCAAACATTCATCAATACCCCTTGGGTCTTCAGTGTGGAAAAGCTGATTATAGAAATTTTCAAACACTTGGGCAATGTCCTCCGGTTGGGTCCATTCTCGCCCTTCTTCAACCCACACCCGTTTGATGTGATTAATTCGCTTCTGGTGACTAGCCCATGCATGAAAAAATTGTGTATTCCTGTCTCCTTTCTGGTACCAATGCTGTTTTGCCCGTTGTTTCCACTTAACATCTTCCTGTTCTAACAACTGTTCAATTTCAGCTTGTATAATTTTTATCTCCTCTTGATCCCCACTCCTATTCCTTTGCTGTAAGAGAGCAAGGAGCTTGGTTTTTTGTGCCACCTTTTTGCCAATGTTGTCGTGCTTGTGCTGGCTCCACAATTTAAGTCTCCTTTGGCATTGATCTAGTCGACGTTGCACATCCTGCATACTTTCCCCGTGGGTCTCCTCTCCCTCCCAAGCTTCTTTTATAATATCACCACATTCCGGATCCAGCCACCATCTGTCTTCAAACTTGAACCCCCGAGCTCCACCTGTACCCTGCATTGGTTCTTTCTCAATTTTTAACAGCAACGGGTTGTGGTCCGAGGTCCTGGCTGCAAGAACATTCACCTCCGCCTCACTATATAGCTCACACCAAGTGCGGTTTGCAACCGCTCGGTCCAGGCGCACAGCTGTATTGACGCCATCTGCTCGCTTATTCGACCAAGTATACCGTGGACCAATGAAGCCGAGATCTCCAAGATGACATTCTTCCAATACCGTCCGAAAATCTGCCATTTGCCCCTCCCTTCGCCTCGTCTCCCCCGTTGTTTCTCCTTGGTGGGTAATTTCGTTGAAATCACCAATGCATAGCCAGGCATCCGGTAAATAGGATTGTAGATGCTGCAACAAAGCCCAAGATTCCTTTCTTTTTGAAATGTTCGGATGGCCATAAAATCCAGTGAGCTTCCACGGAATATCATTCCCATTCCTCTTCACAATAGCATTGATATGCCGTCATGAATAATTTTGTATTTCCAGGTCATTTTGTTCCTTCCATAACAAAGCGATTCCTCCACTTTTACCCACCGGGTCCACAGCAAATAAACCTTCAAAACCAAGCTTTACCCTGATCCATTCCATTCGTTTCTTGCTACTAATCGTTTCAATTAGAAACAAGAAGTTGGGTTTCTTTTCCCTAACCATTTGGCTAAGGTCACGAACTGTCCGGGGGTTCCCAAGCCCCCGACAGTTCCAACTTATAATACTCATTGCTCCTGGCGGGGCTGGTTACCAGCCGCCGCCAATGCGTTAATGCTCTCCTTTTCGTCGAGCCTTCCCTTCCTGCATTTTTTCCTGGCATCATTCACCCCACTGTCCGTTTTTTCAATACTGTTTTTTCTTTTCTTATTTGCCTTGCTCTTCTGTTGTACCTGTCCACTTTTTTGTTCGACACCTTGAGCCTGGCGTTTCCACTTTCTCACTGACCCGCCATCCACACCTTCCTTTGGCTCCCCTCTTTCTTCCGTCTCCATTGCCGTGACATTGGCAGTTTCATCTTTGGACTTTTCGGGCAAACCTGCTTCCGTTACACTCTTCCCTACATACTCCTTCAACTGTAGATCAGTACGTCCATCTTCCTTTATTTTGGTGTTTACTCCCTTACATGCATCCTCCCCTGCGCGCTTCTGCTGTTCTCGCTGCATGGGTGTATGCATGTTTTCACATAAGGCAACTTCTTGTTGAGCCACGTATTCGACAATTTTGCCCCGTGTGTTATTATCTCCTGCCGCATCCCCTCCTAGCTCACCCATTAAATCATCCAGTTGGTTTATCGCAGTATCTTCCTCCTCATTAAGTTTTGCACCGTTCCTCCCCTCATTTTGGAAAGAATTTCCAATTCCACTCGATTCTCCAGAACCATAACGGTTCGTTTGACTAGGGTTCCCGTGATCACTGGGACTTGCCTTCCATGAGTTGGACCTTTTCCATGATGCGCCGTCAGAGTAGCGGCCGTGTCCCTGGAACTGTGCTCCACCCACCGCCCCGCCCAATTTGCCCCGTGACTCCTCCGCCCTGATCCAGACCCTCCATGGTTTGGGGCCATCCCTCTCCTTTCTCCGGTAGGATTTCTTCACCGGACAACCTTTCTCCCCATGCAGAATTCTCCCACATTCGAAACAACAATGAGGAAGACGCTCGTACTTAAAAGTGACCCAATGATCTTTCCCTCCCACTGATAACATGCGCCCGCGTTCCAAAGGGTTGTAGAGATTAACATTCACCCGGATCCTCAAGCACCGTCCCCACCCACATCCATCTCCGGCTACATCAACATCTTCTAATGTTCCCAGCGACTCACCAATCTTTGCACCCACTCCTTTGTTCATACAAATTAAAGGCATATCATGCACTTGGATCCACAAAAGGGAATGAGAAAATATCATCTGAGCCGGAGGTACATCTCCATCGAACTCATTAAGGACTAGAATTTGTCTATCAAACGACCATGGTCTCCCTTCCATCACCATCTTCTTATCCTCCATGTTTGCAAACTCAAAAACCCACACATTATCCTGCACTTCGCTGAATATCACCGACCCCACTGTACGCCAAATCCGCGATAACACAGTTTTAAAAGCTTCCTTGTTTACCTTCTTGTCTTCACCAATTTGACCCATTAAACACCGCACTCCCTTTTCGCGATCAGTCACCACTTCCCCTTCGGAAATATTGATCCCTACTTTCTCTCCGCCTATGAGAGACATTCTCCAACATAGATTCTCCAAAGCCTCCTCCATTCTGTATTCTAGCAGCCTGGCCCTTCACTCTGTCCCCAGAAGAAAGACTCTTCCCTCTAACCTAGTTGCCTCCGAGAGAGAAAACTAGCGAGGACTAAGTTGCTCTTAATCTCAAATGACACATCAACTACAGTATCTAAGCCAACTCATTTATCAAACACCACCTTAATTGGTTGGCATAGTTGTTGATCCTTATTTAAAGAGTCTCCTCTTAGAATAATGTAGAAACCTAATTTGATGACGTGTTTGGTAATCATTTCTTTCATAAAAGTCGAACTCATTTGTTTACGTTATCAAACAATTTTCTTCACAAATAAAAATAATATTGACAACATTATCTTCTTATTATTTTCATAGAGGCTAGAGCCTTCCGAAAGATACCTCATAAAGGTCAGCAGTTGAGACTTTAATTTTGGACAGTTCATAGTACCTTCAAAAATATCAAGACAAAAAAGCCGTTCGGACCAACGACAACGATTCGCGAACTCACACAATTAACATGTAGCGGAGTCACACCCGAACATGACCCAGTAGGGCATAAAGACCGACACAAAATTCAAATCCACCAGTCTCGCTCTCTCTCTCTCTCTGAGTCTCCGCTTCTCTGTAGTGTGGTAGCTAAGCGCTCTGGAGGACACACCACCTTAGAGAATGATACAGCTGCTCTACACCGTGATCGTGGCCGAAATGGTTCTGATCCTGACCCTCCTCTTCAAGAGCCCTCTGCGGAAGCTGGTGATCATAACGTTGGATCGGGTAAAGCGCGGGCGGGGACCAGTCATGCTCTCGACTGTGGCCGGGACCCTCTTCGTGGTGCTTATGTCCAGCGTCTACAGCATGAACAAGATCCAGAGCCGAACGATGGAGGGCGGCGTGGCCAATCCCACGGATCAGGTGCTCATGGCCAAGCACATGCTCGAAGCCTCTCTTATGGGTAATTTCTCACCGTCGATTTGTTTGATTCTTTATTTTTATGGCCAGAAAAAAATGAATGTGTGCGTGCGTGCGTGTCAATTTCCCAATTAGAGTTTGATGCTACTTTTATCACTTTCCTTTTTTTTCTCTGTTTGATGTCATGAACTCGTTATTGGGAATTATTTTACCATTTTTGGTAGAAAATTAAATAAATAATTAAATTTGAGATTAAATAAGTTGGGACCCGATTCCATGATGAAGTTCGACCTATTGAGTATTATTTTTTTTAGTTGAAGTGTTTAGAATAAGTGATGATTCAACCGTTACATCAGTTTTGTGAATCTAAGGCTATTGGGTACACACTTGGGTATAGTTGGGATTTGATTAAATCAATTAAAGAAGTGGAGAAAATTTCATTATTATTTTTTGTTGGTGTAGCCAAATGCTATGGAATTTTCTGTTCAAATTTTCCTAATGCAACATACAATTTGCTGCAGTCGTGGTGCAACCGTGTTGATGTGACATATTGAGAGTCTTTCATCAATCGTACGAAATCACTATGTTAAATTTGTAGTTATTGTCCTTCACTTGTCAACAACAATTGTAGCATCGTGGAATCCTAGAATTGTTAATAAGGCTATGTCTTGAAATCAGTTGTTTGATGTCATGAACCCTTGTTCGTGAATATTATCATCGAAATAAGTTGTGATTTGTTAATTTAGTCTATATGTTGAATGCGGGCCATGCGGCTTCCACCCAGCTGAAATCCTCAGCGTTCTCTGTACTTTGTTGGACCATTACAAATAAGAATTCCTTGCGTGATTGCTATGAGCTCTGTCTTTAACCGGTACAGTTTTTCTACATATTGCAACTAATTCATTTGGTGTCACATATTGTTCAAGCTACCAAAGCACTTAGCAGTGGATGATAAGGCACTTAGGTGCATTTAGGTCAAAATAGAAGTGCTGAGATTGGCCAACATTGTCTGGAGACATAAGGAATTAAAATTGAAAGCTTGATTCTTAGGCATGTGGTGCTCTATTTTGGAAGTGTGACCCAATAATGGCTTAATATAAATGGTTCTACTTGTATGGAGGAATCGGATGGGACTGGAATGATTGAAGGGAGAGTTTGTAGCAAGCATATGAGGTTGCCCCCTTTTGAATGCCCTTTTGTATTTAACTTGGTCAGTTACTGCACTTTTATGCGTGCACGCACACACACGTTAGAGTTTATATTATGTGCTTTTGGTTTCTGCAATCTGTTTTGGTCACCCCATCGAGATATGTAGTATATATTAGGGGTTGCAATTCATGTTTGTATGTAAGGTTCGGGTCGAGTCAAGGTATGATTATAAGACTATATAGGTTAACCATAATTCGATCCATTTAATTAAACGGGTCAAACTCCTCAACCTTAATCATCTAATTTTGTATTAGGTTTGTGTTGGGCTCGCGGGTCATGTCAAAAATTGTAAGTCATTATGTTGCGTGTTGAGTTTGAGTCGTGTTGAGGCATGTGTATAAGACTATATAAGTCAACTCTAGCCCGACCCTTTTAATTAAATGGGTCAAACTCCTCAATCCTAACTCTTTAATTTCGTGTTGAGTTCGTGGGTTGTGTCAAAAATGCTTATAAGTACGATCCAACAATTGGATATACTTGACTGTTACTAATATTAATTGTAAGATTACATCAACTGAGATCTAACGGTTGAAATTAAGTGAACAAGGTCTTATGGACATTCCTCTGGTAGGTGGTAACTTCACGTGATCTAATAACTGTGATCCTCCGTCATGGTCTAAAATTGATAGGTTCCTTCTTTCTCCTGACTTGGAAGCTCAATTTCCTAATATCTCGCATAGGATGCTCCTTAGATTTTTATTAGATCACTTCCCGCTATTACTTGATTGTGGTTATATTGTTTGGAGTAGAGGATATTTCAAGTTTGAGAATATGTGGCTAAAATATGAGGGCTTTGTGGAAAATGTGAATCGATGGTGGTTGTCTTATAGCTTTAGAGGCTCCCATAGTTTTGCCTTGACTCGCAAACTAAAAGCCTTGAAACTCAACTTGAAAAAATAAAACAAGGAGGTATTTGGCAATGTCAAGAAGCAGAAAATGGTTTTTTTGGATGAACTCTGTGATCTTGACATTATTACAGAAGATTCATCATTATCTGATGTGAAAAAGGCTAGAAAGGCTTAGATTACTAATAACTTAGAAAGGATTACTCTATTGGAAGAAGTAGCTAGAGATTTGTGTGTATCGGTTTTCCGTCTTTTCGGGATAGAATAGGTCATGTCCCAATGGACGGTGGAGTTGTTGGCTAGTTGGAGAGGTCGGTTTGGTAGCGACTGTAATTTAGAAGTATGGAGGATGGTTCATCTTTGTTTGATGTGGTGTATTTGGAGAGAACACAATGCTAGAAATTTTGAAGATTGTGAGAGAACACTGGCAGAGTTAAAAGCTATGTTGTTCAAAACTCTTTTTGGGTAGATGACCTGCTTTCAACAGTTCTCGCGTTTCTAGTTTTCTAGAATTTCTGAATTTATGTTATTCTTTTTCTCCCTAACGGGGTGTTTCTTTTGTATACTCTCAATGCACTTGGGTTGCACTCCTCTATACTTTTTATAAGATTGAGTTACTTATAAGAAAAAAGTTAATGATCTTGGCCCTAGTTTGTCCATTATAACATCGGACTGAATATGTTGGTTAGTTCATAATCTTAGACCTTGGTTGTCGACTTTCATTCTTGTTGGTTCATAGGCTTTTATTTTTTATGGGTTTTTTGTTTTTTGTCTATTTTGGAATAACCACCCACCCAACCTGGCACGACAATTCTGGCCTGATCTGGCCCAAAATTTCTAGTACGATTGGTGTTGACTTGGGATTGGCGATCTGGCTGTGGGATGCAAGATCTTGCACCTCCATCGCCACCCAGCTACTACCAACCACCGACTCGAAACTGAACCAACAGTAGTCGGTGTTGGCTCGATTTGGCACACTAAACGCATCGGTCAGGGTTAATATCAAAACATCTTTTCGTAGCCCTGCTGGGTTGGTATTTGGAAAGGTTGAAGATAGGGACGGTACTCATCCCTATTGGAATCAGGGCAATGAGGAGTCATAGGATAGCGAGTAGCTCCCTGCCATCAAAAGATACCCGCCCCCTTCGTGAGTTGAACAGTAGACCTTTCCTATATTAGAAAGGAAGATTATGCAACTTGGCAAAAGCAGCTTGTGGCAGTAGTTTTGGATGATAAGATAAAGACATTGATATTTTTGGTACTACTATGCTGGTAAATTGATGCATATTGGATTAATTGTGTGCTAAGCTGCTTAGACATGGAATACTAAACTTTCCTATTTGCTTGCTTTCTCTATTTGGTTTGTTTTTATTTATTTATTTATTTTGAGTATTATTGTTAGTTGTTGAATCTGATATCCATGTAATCAATTACATGCAGGATTCTTGCTCTTCCTCTCACTGATGATAGATAGATTACATCATTATATAAGAGAGCTTCGTTTACTCAGGAAGACAATGGAGGCTGCAAAAAAACAAAATCGAAGCTTTGAGGATAGCAAAAATGGCGGTTCGGAGGAGGTGAAAGCCTTGGGGGAAGAAATTGCTACATTGAGGGCAAAGGTGAAGAAGCTGGAATCTGAATGTAAGACAAAAACAGAGGAGGCAAAGGCCGCTGAAACTGAATCAGCGGCTCTAAGAAAGCAATCTGAAGGATTCCTGCTGGAATATGACCGTTTGCTGGAGGACAATCAAAGCCTTCGCAACCAGTTGGAGTCAATTGACTCAGGCTTGTCACAGCCTGATAACAAAAAGAGCACTTGAGCCAACGGATACTAAAAATGACAATTTTCTCAATATGTATGAGTACTTTAAAATTGCATTTAGGGGAGGAAAGAAAATGTATGGGTGCCGTGCCAATTAGGTGTACTATGTTTATGTACAAAGTAAAATGATGCCATGACTAAATTTTCACTTCAACTGGAAATGCTGCTCTTATTAAAACAGGGTAATTACTCTTCTCTCTATCTCTCTTATGATTTGATGAGATTGAATTACCCTAAATTAAGGGATTTGATTATGATTATATTATATTCAAATCATCTCTTAGCTCTCTATAAATAGAGCTTTTTTCTATTATAAACTTATCAAGGAAAGCTGTAGTAAAAAAAGCTTTAGCGTGTGGATATAGGTCATAAATCAAATTACCTAAAATTTATGTATCCTCTTTTTCTTTTATCTATTTAATTTATTATTAGTTTCTAAACCCGGTATTGCTTTCTTTGTGAACCAATTATGTAAGTACATGCACAATCCCACATGCATTCACTGAACAACAGCTAACACATTCGTGAGAATTAAGGTTGTCTATAGATCAAGTTTGCTGATTTATTCACTAAGGGCCACACAGCAGCAAGATTTTGTTTTTTACAGGACAAACAGATATCAGTTATCATGCCAAATGAGTACGTATATAGCATGTCCTTATCCAACAAAATGCTTTACAAAGGGCCTAACAACTTGCCGTTGGAAAAAATTTCTTTTAAACCGTAGCGCTTTTAACGTCGAACCGGGTCAGATACAAATCAGGCTTCACATAACTTGACATTTTTGGGCTAACATATTCTCTTATGTGAAGAATCTTATCATGTTGAGCTGAAAGCTTGAGAACTTTAATTTGTATATAGACTTTGTAGCACAGAGGTTTCTGTTTTCTCAGCCTAGGTTCATCTATATATATATATATATATATATATTAGCTTTTGCATAACCTTTAATGGTGTTTGTTGAAGGAAAGGATAGATTATTTTGATGTCCAATATATGCGACCAGTCTCTACAAGCAAACGTTTGAAATGAATTCACTTAAACCTTTTGAGATTATATTTTATTTAATAGAATAAACTCTATGATGCGAAAGTTAATTCCTAGGATACTACTGATTTGATGCAACGTGATGCATTGGAATCGCAAAGACAAATAAATTAAACACAATTAACAACTTTTCTGAAAAAAAAAAAAAAAAAAATGAAGATTCTATCAAGGATTGAGTAAAGTAGGAGAAGAACTCAAGTTATGAATCCTTATTGAAAAACTGATCTAATCCAAGGTAATTTGGTTTTCATCTTTTACCTATCTCTATATAAGATATGGACAAACTTACCATTCAATATGTATGACCACATGTACGTTTCACAGATTTAATAGTAAATTTGTAAAAAATAAAATAAGAGATATTGTAACTCAGACACTTCATAGAGAAAGATCATGGGTCCACCTGCTATTTTTTTAATTTTTTAATTTTTTTACTTTTTATTTTTTATTGACATGTCCGCACAAAAGGGTGAGAGATATTCGAACTAGTGACCTCCGCTTCAATAGGCTGATTGAGCTACCTCTTGGGGACGAGTCCACCTGCTCTTATTTGAGATAGGTGGCCCTACAGTACCTGAAATTCGGATGCTCCAATTGTAGGAATTCTTGTTCCAAATTTATTGTTTGATTTAAACGGAGAAGATATTGCAATAAATCCTTTTAAATTAAGACTCAAAATTCAATCAAATCAATTTAAAATATAATATTAATAACATGTGAGATGCACATGAATTTTAAATAAAATTTATTTCAATTTTGTCCATGCTATTAAAAAAAACATGTGCATTTCACATGTTCAAGGGACACATGTCATTTTTATAGAACACGTTGAAGGAAATTATTCCAACCCAATTTGGAGGAAAACTTTATCCTAATATTAATAGGAGAATTATAAATAAGGTGATGGTTTGATAGAGAAAAGTATAATTTATTCAAAATTATTAGAATTGAATAGTATACCCACGGCCGGGTTCGGTGAATTTCTTGCTCGGTGGGCTTGGTATCTAGATCTGTTCCAATGTGAACTAGTCCCACGACTAACATGATTGATAGCAATTAATAAAGAAGAAGATTGCAGATAATTAGGAAAAGATTTGTTTGCCAAAGTTCGATTGTTTCATCCAATAGGGCGTTTACGTGTGCAGTTTATCAATGCTCATATAATATAAGTATAATCAAATTCAATGCTTTGCACATTGGGAAAAAAATAATAATTACATGATATAATTAATATATATATATACTTTGTGTGACAGAGAGATATATAATTTGTTGTTATTGGTATACATTATCTCCACATGTTTGGTTTGATGTCATTTTTATTTCTATGTTAGAGGGTTGAAATCTTTTGCATTTCCTTTGTTTACTAGCACTTGAGTATATTTATTAGAGCATTTCTAACAGTGTTTCTAAACTAGCTTTTTAATTAAATTTAGTTATTTTGTTAACTTTTCTTGCTCCAACAGATTCTGTAAAATAGAAGAGTTTCTTACTACTGCTACAGTGAACTTTCATATTTACAAGTTACTATAGCAACTTATAAGTAATATTTTATTATATTTTCTCTTTCTTTCTATTTTTTTTAATCTTTTCTCTCTTTATCTCTTTTTATGGAAAAGACAAAGAAATGATAAAAAATTAATAAAATAATATTGAAATTGGAACGGCGTTTTCAAATTTATTGGTATTTCTTTCTCTACTTACTTATTTCTTTTATTCAATTATAAACCCTCTTAAAAATAAATTAAATTCTTGACTCCCTCTTGCTTAATTCCTATCTTCTTAGAAGTTCAACTATAATATCAAAATGTGTAAGTGGTTACCTTAAAAAAAAAAAATGAACATGTGTAAGGGATATGATAATATTTCAACTCCAGCAAGAATATATATATATATATATATATTGCAAGTAGGTTACTCGAATCATCATTGCAAATTTGGTCAGCAGCTGTACCTTAAGAATATTATCATAATTATGGGTAGAGTCTATTTGAGATTGCTTTTGAAGGGCTTAAAAGTGATTTTAATACTCAAAAAGTTCGTTTAAAGAAAAAAGTACTCGTTTGGTAAAAAAAATTAAAAGCGCTTTTAAAGATCCAAAAAACCTAAAAATGACAAAAAAAAAAAAACAGTTTTGACAAAAACTTAAAAATGAAACTTTCCCCCAAAAGCTTTTTTTGACTTAAAAGTTCAAAGTCACTTCATATTTGGGACTCGGAAGGACACAATTAAGGAGGACTCTATAATCATTCTTCTAATATCACTCTGAGTCTCAAACCGAATAAACGCTACTTTAACGGCCACCCTGAGCTAAAATAATTACAATTGATTTTCACTGCTTGCCTTGTACTGAGATTTACAAAAGGATGAAACCAAACCTTTCTCTTTAAAATGGCTAAGCAATTTTTCTTTTTTTATTTATTTAAAAAAAGATCCAGTTTAAAACTAATATTTTCTATTACAACTCTTTTAAAGCGTAAACATTACACTTTTTATTTTAACTATTCCCTTTAACTATATATATATATAAATTACTTACATTTCAAAGTCATTGTCCGAAGTCAATATATATAGCAACTCATATCAATTTTTAGATTAAAAGTGTTAATCATGGCCAGCCAAAGTAGCCTATGGCGCATGAATGAGTATTTCCCCTGCAAAAAAAATTAAATAATAATAATAATAAAAAATAATCACTCGTTATTATAAATAGAGACCATATATAACACATTACACACCAACCAGAAAATAACGGAAGCCTAGTTAATTCTTGGTTGCTTGATTAGCCGGCCGGCAAGCATCTCCATCTCCCATGGCACTTCCCAATTTATTGTTAGTATTGGTTGCAGTGACGGCCATATATTTAGTCAAAGGTACAGACCTCAAAGAAACGAAGCTATCCTTGTACTTGCAAGACATCTCGGCCTTTGGCGCCGCCAATGCCACGGCCGTCCCAGTTGCTGGTATTGCTGGCAAGGCATGGACATTCACCCAGTTCGGAACCCTCTACGTCACCGACGACAACATCACCGAAACCCCAGATCGGAATTCAGCCAGAGTTGGACAGGCACAGGGCATGTACGTGACGGCGGGATTGGACGGGTTGAATTCGCATGTTATGGTGTCGATAGTGTTCACAAATAAGGAGTACAACGGAAGCACCATACAATTGCAAGGTATTAGCAAGCAATTTGAAGCTGTTAGAGAGGTTTCGGTGGTCGCCGGAACGGGAAAATTCCGGTTTGCTAGAGGGTATGCTACTTTCGAGACATATTTCTTGGACATTCCTGCCCAATACTCTGTTATCCGGTGCAACGTCACTGTCCAACATTACTAGTGGAATTACTGTATATTCTTGGTGCCGGCCGACAAATAACAGTTGCTGCCTTTGTGTGTAATTTTATTCTTATTTTATTGCTTTTGAAACCATATATCTATATTGAGATGCCTTGGCCACAGAATCTCAGTTGGTGATTGTGTGATGATGATTGGGTCTTTTTGGCAAAACAGACTTTAATGGACCAAGACTATTCTTCAAAAAAAAAAATTCAATATCTCAACATTTGTACTTTATATATCGAGCAATGATTCACGTTAATATATATATATATATATATATATATATTATTTTATCTTATAAATTTAAAATATCAATAATTAAATTTTGTGAATTCATATGAATTCTAAGTACAAATTCAATGATGATATCATCTATTTACTATAGAGATAATTAAAAAATGGTTAAAAAGAGAATAAATTATATCATTTCTCTTTTATATTACACCAATTACGTTTTACTATTATTTAAATAAAAAAATTAGTATAAAACAAAAATTTTTACTATTTCATATCAAATATTATTATTATTATTATTATTTTATACAAATTAATTTATGCTGCAGTAAAAATGCCCAAAGCCTTTGCCAAACAGGACCTTTAACTTTGAGTAATGCTAAATTAAAAGAATAATTATTAGTTTGAATAGAAGACTTTGAGTTAATGCTAAGGGGCCGTTCAAGAAGCATTGTCTTTGACCAATTGAGCTATATATCATAACAATAGTCTCAATCCACGTGATGCACCATCATTTTGTATATGGGAAACTTACCTGTGGACAATGTGGTAAGCACGTGGAAAAGTTCGGTTCAAAAAATGTTGAACGAGCGGATTGGGCCAACTCTGAGCAGTGTGGTACAAGAAATGTTTCGTTATCGGAAGCGAATTTGAAGGAGAATGGGACATTTACCCAAAAATAGGGTCCTCAAGCCTAAATGAACTCCTCATGGCACACCATTACTTGCCACAAACCATGCCTTTCTTCATCGGTCTTCAAGCTTATTCAACAGTTTAATGTTTCAAATACCTTTCTTCATGGCTTCTTGGATTAAAAAGTGTGTTTACGGAGCAACCCTGAGGCTTTATTGATTCTAATCAGCTTGATTTTGTTTGCCGCCTTCATAAATCTATCTACGGCATCAAGCAAGCATCACCGGCGTGTGAACCTACAATTATGTACGTGTGTTAAACTAATGATTAAAAGTAATTAAATTTACTTCTTTTTATAAGCTTAAGTTGTTGGGATAAATGGTAATTTAACATGGTTTCAGAGTCAAAGGTCCTGAGTGTTAGACCTCACCTATTAAAAGAAAGTGTGAGCCCATACGTGAAGTGAGTGTTAAACTAATGATTAAGTAATTAAATTTACCTCTTCTTATCAGCTTAATCTTTTGGAATAAGTGGTGATTTAACAATGTGCAAACCCACCGTCTTGCATTGCATAATCAACTATATATCACATTTTTATTTTATAATTATTGATTTTTTTTTAAAAAAAAAATTATGCATTTTCTATGCAAATAAAGTGGGTACAGTGCGCGAGCAAAACCTGACTTTCCTACACAAACATTGAATCGAAGAGGAAAAATCTTCCACCCACATAAACATTAAAGATTTGAAAAGAAAAGAGAACTTAGTAATAAAAGCTACCAGATAGTGTAGTATGAGAACAAGAAACTGACTGATAGGCTTAATTAGTTCACTTGTGTGAGAATTACAAAACTTTGTAAACCCATTTGATGGATTTGGTATATGCAAGAATGATGCAGCGTAACTTGGTAGGCTGTAGCGAAGAACATTAATAAGCAGCAGATAAATAATTATAGATCTTGAGTCTATCAATGATCAGATAATTTTTCTCAAAATATAGAGTCTATCTATGATTTCAAGGAAAAATATGAAGAAAACTCATCTATGAGTAATTCTTATTCAACAAAATTTAATAAACAACATAAACTGTTTTCTCTGGAGGCTATAAGTATATATTTATAGCCTAAAACCCTAAACCTAATAAAATATGACATAAATAACCCCAAAACCCTAAACCTAATAAAATAACGAAATAAAGACTCCAAAACCCTAACCCTAATAAAATAACAACATAAAGTCGGTTTAGAAAATAAGACAGCTACGCAATCTGCATCATTCTCCCCTTGTTGGAGAGAATTCGTCCTCGAATTCGGCCAATTCTTTCCACGGTCCATCGGATGCCCAGTTAACTCATTCCACTCGCTGTTTCTCAAGACCAAGACAAGGTAATATCCCAAAATAAGCGTGACACTTCTCATCATCGAAATACCTCGATGTTTGTCGTGAAATCCTCACACACCCCTTTGCTGTGTAGACTTATCATGCTTCTCTCATACTTTGCTCTTCCCACAAGCCATGAGAATCTCCAAAGAACTCATAAAGACCCTTTCAATCTTTGACAAAAAAAGTCTTCTCCACCATATAGATCTCATCACAATTTTGGTTAGAATAATTAGATAAAATAGCATCTATCCCAATGAAATCAACATAGTCAATTAGCTCAACACTAAAATCGAAGACTTTATCTTCGGGGCTCTTATCAGACACATGATATGTAGATCAAAAAGTGCAAAACTATCCGAAAGATTTACCTCTTCTAAGGGTTCCTCTTCTTCATGAAAAATTGCGATACTCTCTGAAAGATTTACCTCTTGTTCCTGCAATTCTAAGGGTTCCTCTTCTTCATGAAAAATTGCGATACTCTCTAAAAGATTTACCTCTTGTTCCTGCAATTCTTCAAGCTTTTTAGGACTCTTGATGTTGTGCGGATGATTAGGAACATTTGACCCCGGCACCAAATCAAGTTGAGGTTGAATGTCTCACAATGATGGTATAGCTTTCGGTAATTCTGCTCGGACCACATCCACAAATCTTCCCAACAGCTCCTTTATCGGACCCAGTACCACTCCCTTGATGCCGCTTTTCGTGTCCGTCAACTCCCATTTGGCTACAAAGGATTGACCATCCCCTTGTGAAGGTTTTGGCTCCTCCCATGCGCTATGTAGCAACGTCAATCTAGTTTTACCCAACATGAAGCTGTACGTGTTCTTTGTTTCATCATGGATAGCAGCTTTATCATCTTGCCACGGCTTGCCCAATAACAGGTGACACGTCTCCATGTCGACCACATCACACCATACAGTATCTCTATATTTAACTCCAATGGAAAAGGACACTAGCCAACGTTTAGAAATTGTTACCTCGTTTCCTTTTGTGAGCCACTCCAATTGATAGGGAGTAGGATGTCTCTTGGTCTCAAGCCCCAACTTGCGAATTGCTTTCTCCGAGACTATATTCTCATGACTCCTCGGATCAATGATAAGCTTGGCCCCCTTGCCTCCCATGGTACATATAGTTTGAAATGGTCGGCACGTACGTTTAATGTATCGGGACACCGAACGACACTTGATCTCCACCCCCTCCTTAGGCACCAACTCCACCATCTTCCTAGGTACTTCTTTTTGTGGAAATTTTCTATTTTTTTCTGCCACCATGAACTCTTTGGGTTGCAAGCAACCTTGGAATTCCGGTGTATCGAGTTTGAATCTACTCACCCGTTGATTGGCATGAGCGTGTGCAAGGTACTGACGCCCCTGCGTTCGGCGCTTTGTAAACGGGTTTCTACATCCATGCCCATTGTGACACCACCAGTCAGATACTTGGGTAGTGAGGTCTTCAGTTTGATCCCTTATAGCCCTGAGTCGATCCTCCTTGTATTGCCATGCCACCACTCAGCATTAGATTTGCCTTCCACCTCTGCGAATCGCGGTCTTGGTTGGCGACGACAACCATTCGGCAGAACGACTGCCGTTTGCTCCCTATGTGCTACCTCCGTGCGCACGTGCACCTCGTTCATGTCTGGAAAGCGATTGCTCATCCCCATTCATGGAAAGTAATTGAGCTCTGATACCAACTGATGTAGCGTGACTTTGTGAGTTGCAGCGAATAACATCAATAAGCAGTGGATAAATAATTCTAGATCTTGAGTCTATCAATGATCTGAGAATTCTTCTCAAAATATAAAGTTTATCGATGATTTCAAAGAAAAATATGAAGAAAACTCACCTATGAGTAATTCTTATCCAACAAAATTCAATAAACAACATAAACTGTTATCTCTGGAGGCTATAACCATATATTTATAGCCTAAAACCTTAAACCTAATAAAATATGACATAAATACCCAAAAAACCCTAAAGCTAATAAAATAACGAAATAACGACTCACAAAACCCTAACCCTAAT
The DNA here is from genome assembly GCF_965113065.1 of Corylus avellana. Taxonomy (NCBI): domain Eukaryota; kingdom Viridiplantae; phylum Streptophyta; class Magnoliopsida; order Fagales; family Betulaceae; genus Corylus; species Corylus avellana. The sequence continues at coordinate 2,746,407 of NC_142494.1, read as the reverse complement.
AAAATAACAACATAAAGTCGGTTTAGAAAATAAAACAAACTGACGGCTACACAATCTGCATCAAAGAACCCCAAAAAAGAATTAGTTAATTCAAGGAAGAGAAAGGCATCACTACAAAAAAAACGACATTTTCTGACGTGGCTACAGTACCTACTTTGTTGCCACGTCAGAAAATTTCTGACGTGCAAATTTTAAAACGTCAGAAATTTTTTTTCTGACGTGTAAATAGTGACACGTCAGAAGAACAGACACGTCAGAAAATTCTGACGTTTTAGATGTTGGAGCGTCAGAAAAATATTACAAATTTGAAAAATTTAAAAATAATATAATTTCTGACGTTGCAAAATTTGCCACGTCAGAAATTTTCTGACGTGGTGGTCTGCCATGTCAGAAATTTTCTGACGTGGCAAACCACCACGTCAGAATGCTATATATATGTATATATATATATATATATATATATATATATATATATATATATATAATCAGATATGTATATTTATAAATATAATCTAATATATATATATATATTAGTTTTCTGACGTGCCATGTGTCACACGTCAGAAATTTTCTGACGTGCTAAATATTGCACGTCAGGAAAATGAAAAATTTCTAAAAAGACCGAAATTTTGAAATTTTTCCCCCTCCTTATTTTCCCTCCACTTTTTTTCTCTTTTTATTCTTTCCTCCTCACTTATTTTTCCCAGAGTCTGTCTGTCTCCTCTCCCTTCTCTCCACGGCAGATGCAAGAAATTAGGCAGAAGAAGGAGAACCAAAAAAAGGAGAAGAGAAGAAGAAAAAGAAAGGGAAAAAAGAAGAAGAAAAGAAGGTGCAGAAGAAAAAGAAAGGGAGATCGAAGAGAAGAAGAAGAGAAGAAAAAGAAAAAAAAAAGAGTAGAGAAGAAGAAGAAGATCGATGATCGAAGAAGAAGCTCAAGGAAGATTATGAAGTGCACCATCTCTACAGAGATGGCAGAGATGTGCGATCTCTGCACCCATGGTGCAGAGATCGCACATCTCTGCACCATGGGGTGCAGAGATGGTGATCCATCTCTGCACACCATAAACACATGTATGTGTTTATGGTGTGCATTACCTGCACGGCAGGAATTCTCAAAAAAATAATAATAATTTAAATTAATAAATTTTTAATTCAAAAACAAAATTTCAAAAAAAATTTTTTTTTTTAAAAAATTAATTTTTTAATTTTCTGACGTGTCAGAATTACCACGTCAGAAAATTTTCTGACGTGGTAATTATCACACGTCAGAAAATTTTCTGACGTGGCAGAAATGCCACGTCAGAAAATTTTCTGACGTGTGAGTGTGTAACACGTCAGAATTTTCTGACGTGTTGCCTACTCACACGTCAGAAAATTTTTTTTCCTGACACCTACGTTTCTGACACTCGACACGCGTCAGAAATGACCCGTCAGAAAAATTTTCTGACGTGTCGGACACTAGAACACGTCAGAAAACTCCTGTCAGTAAAAAATGGTTTTTTTGTAGTGCATGAGAGTGATTATTTTATTATTTTTAAGAATAAATATCAAATTGGTTGATGTGGTTGGCCTAAATTATAAATCACTCTTTATGATATAAAAAATAATTTATAGGTCTATATAGTTGGCCTAAACTACAAATTATTTCCTATGATATAAAAAAATAATTTATAAGTTCTCAGGATAGGTCAAAATAACAGTTTATCTCCTAAAATCTTTTTTTAGTAGCTTAACAAAGTCCATTACTTTTTCGCATCACACTCAATGAAGCATTTGTTATTATTAATTTCTGACTTTAAAACCTCAATTACAGTGCCCCATGTGTTCTTGGTAGTAAATTAACTAAACATGAAGGTGAGCTTATGTAGGATCCCTCAGAGTATGGGGCCCTGCCTCTAGGAATAGGATAAATGAAATAAAGAGGAACTGTTGGTTGAAATTTGAAGGGCAAAAGTCTAATCTTATTTTTAATGGACAATTTTATCCTTCAAAATAACCAACCGGATCCCTTCCATATATCTGTTTGCCTCTAACTGCCAATATTCGTCCGAGATTAACTACTCTCTCAGCCTTTTGTGAGGATGACGGACCAGGATCCCCTGGAATTAGGGGTGAATGCCAGATTCTGGAATTCATGGTCAAGATCTCTTGCAAGAGATCCAACGCCTACCGTGATGCCACATGTCCCACTAAATAAATAATAATAAAATAATAATTATTTTAAAAAAATAATAAATAAAAAACAAATAAATAGAAAAAAATAAATTATTTATTTATTATTATTTGGCCCTTGGGGGTGGCCGAACCACCCTCATGGCCAACACCCCCAAGGCCCAAAAGTTCAAAAAAAACAAAAAAAATGATTTGACCCTTGGGGGTGGTTTGGCCACCGTTTGGTCATGGGGTGGCTGAAGTGGTTCAGCCACCCCTAAAGGCCAAAAATATAAAAAATATAAAAAGAAAAAAAAAGTTTGGCCCTTGGAGGTGGCTGAACCACCCCAAGGGGCCAAATAATAATAAATAAATATATTTTTTTATTTTTTATTTTTTCAAAAAAAGTTAAATAATAATTTATTATTACTTATTTAGTGAAACACGTGACATCACGATAAGCTTTAAATCTATTTCAAGAGATCCCAACCATAAATTCCAAAATCTAAAATTCACTTCTAATTCCAAGGATCCTGGTCCGAGGAAGACAGGTGGATGTACATTCTACTGGTGTTTTCGTGGGCGATTTTCTTATCTCTTGGAAGCATAGCATGGACGCCTAGTAAATAGAATCATAAAGCACTCAAGTAAATTATCAATCGTTCACGTGATCGACAGTGTGCAGAGTTTGCTTTGGCTGGAGAATCGCACTCGTCATCTTCCATACTTCTTGGACAGAAAAAAGATGGGATTGGCTCAAATACTGTTAATCATTATTTTTCAAAAAAATTAACATCAAAACATTTTAATTTTTTTATTTTTAATATCAAATCATTTACTTTTTATTATTATTCAAATAAAAAAATCACTACGGAACAAAACTTTTTCACTTTTTTATTCTACTTTTTCATTTTTTTTATACCAAATATTCTTATTTTTTCTCACATCAATTTACATCAACTACAGTATTTAAGCCATCCCATTTGCCAAACCCTAGGTGTAATAGGGATCCACTAGAAAGTTTGATAGGTAGGGCCAAATTCCCAGGAATTCAACAATCATTCACTTACCAACCAAAAATTAACTATGCATGCCGACCATAGGTATTCCGATTTGGGTCAGATATTGTCGATAGTTCACGTGATATAGTCAGTGTGTAGGACAAATGATGCGATGTTACGCACTTGTCACTTTTTCACACTGTCTTGGACAGAAAAAGAAAAGCAGTGGTGTAAATGAGCTTGAATAAGCCGTACGTACGTACGTGGTATAATGCAGTTCTATTCAGATAAAACGAGGAGGGAAACAATTTAATAGGTGTACGTGCTTCTTCTTGCATTTGAGGTCATGTCCTTTCACTTCATTGTTTCTGTTTCACTTCGAAAGCCTTTGAGATTTTGGAAAATGTTAGCAAAGGAAGTGAAGAAGTCATCATCACAATTCACAAATTTGCTGGTTGTGGCTGTGCATGTATTAGCCTAGCTATAAAGTGCCAAATGACAGAAATTTTGTTGTTTTATTCCCACAAGCAAATTTGTAAGAACTTGACATACCATAACAACATAACATTCACACAACTATCCAGAAGCAAATTTGCTTGTGGAGATTTAAATATTATGTTGTTGTATGAATTAGTTGCTTCTGTTGAACAAAAGATGTATTATCATGTAATTTATGGAAATATATTATGTAATTTACGTACTTTGTGATTAATATTGTCTGACCTATGATTAATGAATTACAATTCCAAATTTAACATTCACTGACTAGAAGGAAAAAATAATTATTCGGAGGGAGGGGAATGGATTACCATAAGAGTAAATCTTCCAACTACCATGAGGATAAAGAAACAATAAAGAAAGAATTAAAAGAAATATTTAAATAGATTAGAGAGCAATTTAGAGAGTTTGTGGGGGTGTGTTTAAAAAGTGCATTTTTTGGTTCAATTTTTTTTTTTTACATGGAGAACAAAAACCCGATAAAAATATACTTAATTTTCGATCGTAAAATGCTACTTTTTTAATATATGACATTTTCAAAGCATTTTAATGTTTAAAAAGGCCTAAATTGCATAATTTGAAATACAAATATTACTCAATTCTGTATCGAAGTTGACTGATCATTGAAGTGGATATAAAAGTCCACAAAAGAAGGCCGGAAGAAAAAAGTTTTGTAGATAAGCACTCTCGTTAAAGAGCACTATAGAAATCAAAACAATATGGGTAACTTCACTGTAGACCCATAAACTTCTATCCGATTTGACAAACTTCTTAAATTTCAAAATCTTTCAATTTAGTCTCCTGAACTTTCAATTGTAATCAATTTGGACCCTTCCATCAAATTTTAAACATCACATGACGTTTATATTCCTGGCTTTTTTTTTATAAAATTTCAACTTTACCCTTAATTCTAAAAAGTTTTTTTATTAAAAAAAAAGAAAAGAAAATCAATGATATTTTGGTCTTTTTTAGTATTTCTAAATTCTAAATTTGACGGAGGGGTTTAAATTGAGAGAACTAAATTGAGAGATTTTAAAGTTTAAGAGAGCTTTATCAAATTAAGTAAAAATTCAAAGATCTTCAATAAAATTACCCAAAAAATCTACATTAATTTCTTCATTGACTTCAATTCCTCATCATCCATTTCCTCGTTTCTACCAACTTGTCTATATAAAAGTGAGTGGTAGACAGTAATGACTAATGAATCCAGTACAATAATAGCACTACCTTAGAATAATTTCATGTGAAACACAAATGTTTCATTTGATAATGATTTTATAAAAAGTGTTTTCTTTTTGGGGGACAATTTGGATATATTTAACAAACGTGGCCAACTTTTCTATAGAAATTAAGCAAAAGTTAGCCATGTTATTGCGTACGCGTCGACCTAAGAAGGGTGCCTTCTTCTTCGACAATTGGTGAATACTTAACAAATATGGCCAATTTTTCCACCAAAAAAAAAAACATTAGGCTGCGTCCTAAAAAGTGTGTTTTCTTTTGTTAACAATTTCGAGATATTTATTGATCAAACAGACAAAATTGGCCCAATTTTTCCACCAAAAGCAAAACTAGGCCATGTGGGGGTGTTTGTTAAACGACACCCCCACACCACGGCAATGTTTACTTGTAAAAATTAAAAAAATTAAAAAAAAAAAAATTGATATGGGAAAAATGAAAAAATGGTATTAAAAAGTAAAAAATTTTGTTTTGTAATAATTTTTTTATTTGAATAATAATAAAAAATAAATGATGTGATATAAAAAGTGAATGATTTGATATAAAAGTAAGAATGTTTTTATTTTTTATTTTTTATTTTTTTATTTAAATAAAGTGAATAGTGTGGTGGAATGTGGGGGAATGTGAGGGGGTTTAACAAACAAGGCCGTTATCGTCCTTTCATTGAAGAGATTTTCCTGTTCAAGATCTAAGAGGTAGACCGAAGAGTCCTCCCGATTCACAAAGTGCTATATATATATTTTCTCATTTTTTTCTTATTTTATTTATTTATTTAAATTATCATTGGATATATGAGACTCATGTGTAGAACTCATATAACTCCACAGATCCAATGCTAATTTTCAAAAGAAAGAAGATGAAAAAACGATCAAACGAGAAAATGAAGCATTTTTCTTCGCAAACTAACTTGTTTCAATCGATGAACTGCAAGTTTATTTCAGAGTCTCAGCTTCTACCATTATATTAAATAAAATGAAAGTTTACAAGCAATCACTCAATTGAGAAAAGCTATACACATTCTCTCTCATATATTTTTTAGTGTACATTTTCTTACGTGATAGTGAAAATAACTATGAGATTCAAAATCTAATGATGATTTTCACTGCCATGTCATAAAATGTGTATTTGGAAGTGTGGGAGTGGAAGTGTGAGTTCTCTTTTCTTATTAGCATGGGTTGTCCCAATCTACCAAAATTTTTACTTGTTTCGGCTTGAGTCGTCCTCTTTTCGAACAACACATTCAAAGGTAGGCGTGCTAAAAAGTAGGGCTAATTATTTTTTACACGACTCTCAAATTCGACATGAACTCAAGATAAAATTGATAGATTAAAATTGTGGAATTTGACTCATTTAATTAAATAGACCAAATTATAGTTGGCCTATTGAGAATAGCTTAAATGTACTTAATTTCTCTATGGTATTTAATTGAAAAATATTATTTAATCATTAAACATGAGATTAAATAATATACTAATTCAAGCGAGTGGGAATTAAATAATAAAACCAAGAAAGAGAAAAAGAAAGAACAAAGCAAAAGATGATGATAATTGTGGCTGTGCGTGAAAGAAAGTGTAAATCATTGTGGAGAAAAAACAAGAAAATTTTGTTTTCTTTGTGAAAGAATGGGCCGGATAAAGAAGTGGTGCATGAACAAAAGAGAACTGTCAAGTGGGCCCAAAAAGAGAAAAACAAGCTAAGCCATAAGAAAGAGAGTTGACCAAGAAAGTTTTTCATTCTTATTAAGTCACCGTCTATAATTGAGGGTGCCTTTAGCATTAAGATTTTATAAACTAAAAGCGCAATTTTAAATTAAATTACAGAAATTGAATTGCTTGGTATTGCATTATTAAGAAATTGTAATTTTGAAAATGTAAATTTTGTGCGTTTTCAAATCGCATGTAAGGATATGTTTTTTTGAAAATACACAATTTTAAATGATAAACTGTAATTTTATAGGCCAAACTGCAATTTTATCAAACGCTTAATTGCATTTTTAAAAATCACATTTTCAAAACAAAGCCTTAAAGTCCTTTTATGAGAAAAAAAAGAAAAAAGAAAGAAAAAAAGGACTTGTTTAAGCTCCTTTGCTATGTTCAGCTTTGCAAAGATATAGAAAAAACAACAGCAGCGTCCAAATTCAGCAACAACAGCAATTATCCCTTCCACCTCGTCTTTTGGCTTTTCCTTACTCTTGGGTTTTGTCGATATTTTGCTGGGAAACTTAGATCGGCTCTTGTGTTGCCGATCTACTCTTTTGCTGCTGACTTAAGCCCGAATGTGCCACTACACGCTTCTCCCCAGTGCCAATATGCCCAGTAGGCACTAGACTTTTTCTCTCTTCTTTTTGGCACGTGCCGGATGTGGTTCATGCAAGCCGGAGTGTGGATTGTGTGGATCTCATGTGCCGGGTTTCCTCGACTGGATCTTGCCATTGATGCTGGTTTTCTTTGTTTTGTTGAGTTATCTTGGCCTTTGAGATGAGAAGGGATAGTTTCGGTGTGAGGGGTTTGTCTCACGGCCGGGTCAATAAAGCTTATTTCTTTAGGGATAAGGTCTACCCATGTATTCATATCTAGTCTGCCTAGAGCAGATCTGTCCCTTAAATTAAGTGTGCACATAGGTTGGATCGAATGATGTAGATACGTTTTTGATTGTTAGATTTTCAGTGTATCTACAATGTTGTATTTTTCATAGCTTTTGGCTATATTTTCTCTGTAAGACCTTTACGCTCTGGATCTATTATTAATTATGGAATGAAGATGAAAGAATACCCTTTAAAAAAATAATAATAAAAAAATTAAAAAAAAATAAAAAAAAATCAAACACTCTTCTCACATACTCCTGCCTAAAAAGAGGGCAAAAATAAGAGGAATGATCCTAGTTGCAGGGGATCTCATCCCTAAAAATTGAAGGTGTTAGCAAGCAATTTGAGCCTAATAGAGAGGTTTTCAATGGTACTTGGAACAAAAAATTTCGGTTTTCTAGGGGCAATGCTACAATAAGAATAATGATATAAGGATGACTATAATTCTCTTAGAATTTTTTTTTTTTTTTTTAAATGATATGACTTTTAAAATCACTATTGATGGTCATTATTAAATTTCACCCTATTTGTGATTTTAAAAGCCACATCACATTTGAGAGGACTCTAATCCTCCTTATATCATTACTCCTACAGTAATACATACCTCTTTTATTTATTTATTTATTTTTATATATATATATTTTTATTAAGAGTGACCCCTGTTATAATTTTATTGATTCTGATTCTGCATACCAACAAAATTTATTAAGTATTTTGATAAAATTTGACTGTAAGAACTAAATTATTATTTTGGCCTTCCTAAAAAAAACATTTGAATTATTTTTTATAGCATAAAGAGCAATTTATAATTTATGTTACAAAATTAATTTTATATTCATCCCCAAGTAAATTCTCATATTTCAGTCAGATATTCTCAATCGTTCACGCGCGGGATCCAGTGTGCAGGACAAATGATGCGATGTTCCGCACTCCTCACCATAAATGACAAGAATAAATGAGCTTGAATATATAAGCGACGTGCTTCTTGCATTTTGAGAGTCGTCATATTTATCCTCACTTCAATGTTTCTGTTTCTCTTTTCCTTTTTCATTTTCTGTACTAAATTATTATTTACCTCAAAAATTTAAATAATATTATAATATTATTTCTTGTGGACTCAAACGAGTAATGTTAAATTTTTTTTTTGTCACTCCGACAATAATATGATTTTTAAAATCACAATTAGGCTTGTAATTAATCATTATTGAATTTTGATCAACTAGTGATTTTGAAAGTCACTTCATTCTTAGAGTGACACTAGATAAAACAAAAGTGACTTCAAGAATTATTCGGACTCAAACTCAACTAAGTAAGGCTCAACACGCAAAATAGTTAATTGAAATATAGAGTAAATAACGAAGTTTATGTTTGAATTAAGGATCTTTAGCTCTAGTTCACAACTTGTCCCAAAAACTTAAAAATTAATAAATAAAAAAATAAATTTAATCACGTAATCAACACTTTAACATTTTGTATAATTAATGATTATTAGTTTGATATCAAATATTCTCTATTTAAGGGCCGATTGTAATAAACTATTGGGATTGTAATCAAATCAATGAGATTTAATTAATATACTTACAACCCTATAAATAGAGACCTTTGTATTGTAGGTTAAAAAAAAAAAAAAAAGTTAATGAGTATAATGTAATTCTTAGGGCTATTCAGAGTGGTAGACATATGTGTCTAACACCAAACCACTCATAAATCCTAGTGTTATTTTCTCTCTCTTCATGTATCATTTTTTCAACAAATGAAAGCCACATACGGAGTACAAATGGTCGCTTAGTTTGTAGCAGCTTTCGCTTACATAATATAGAGTTTTCTTTTTAAAGAGAGATCGACAATTTTCTGTAGTTTAATAAGGTATATGTACCTTTTTTTCATATATATATATATATATATATATATAGGATAAACCTTTATTATTATGTATTATCTATTATTGATCGATCAATAATAGATAATATCGGGGGCCGCCTTCTAATAATTGAGCTGCTACACTATTCCCATAACTTTAAAAGTCAAGGTCTTGGAGTAGTTTTTCTCATGCCCATTCTTGTGCTTTATTTTTTAGCTTCTTCGTTTGAAGCTTGTTGAATGTTGATTTCATTAAAGGGATGGATCCCAGGTTGGTGGAGGTAGCACTTAATGGAAACGTTATTGAACTGAAAAGATTACTTGAAGAAGACTACCACTTATTGGATAGAAGTTTAGTAGCCATGTACCCTGAAACTGCCCTACACATTGCAGCCATGCGTGGGCGAACAGAGTTTGTGAGGGAGCTACTGAAGCTTAAACCAGATTTTGCCACCAGATTGGACAAGGACGGGTTTACCGCAATACACATAGCCTCTGCAAATGGGTTTGTGGAAACAGTGAGAGAGCTATTGAAGTTTAGCCGTGAGCTTGCCGTTTTCAAGAGCAGCGATGGAAGGACTTGTCTTCATTGTGCAGCTGTAACTGGGAGGGTTCAAGTCCTTAAGGAATTGGTCGGCTTTCGTCCGGACAGTATACGTGAGGTGACTCTAAAAAGCGAGACTGCATTTCACCTCGCTGTGAAGTATAACCAATTTGATGTCTTCAAAGCCATGGTTGATCTATCCAAGCAGATAAACATAAAGGATATTCTGAATGCGGGGGATGAAGATGGCAACACTGTCTTACACCTTGCAATTGCTAGGAAGCAGCGTCAGGTAAATTATGCCATCTTTCACTCTTACAGTACTCCATGTTGCTTTTCATAAATATTTCCACAATCTTTTCCTCTCTTTTTGCATTCTAAATAACGACGGCAGAAAGCAGCAACAACTAAAGGCCAAAAGAAACACTATGTCAGTGGCGGTGGTTCGGTGGTCTTAAAAAAAAAAATTTCATTCGGTTGGACATTTGTTAGGACGCGATCGAGTTTAACTCTACACACCGGAGAATCACTTACACAAACTTAATTAGTATTGTTTTTGTGGGGTTTGGTCAATTTATGACTTAATTAGTCTTAAAAAAACACCATGCATGGTTCTTAACGTTTAAGCTCTTCATTAGCAATTCTCTAGGGATAGGTGTTCCATGGTCATGTCCAAGTAAACTAGCTATAGTTAGTCATTCCTCTTGCCATTTTCTTAAAAAAAAAAAAAAAAAAAAAAACACAAAGACCAGGGAACGCACAGAAACTTCAGATTCGATCTGATCTTTAACAGTTTCTGATGAACTTAAAGACAAACAACCTCATCAGCTCAAAAGCCTTCATCAGCAACGGAGGATAATATATTAAAGATTGATGTACTGGATTAAAATGATTGGTAGCTTATTCATAACCTGTCTTTGTTAAGTATTATTTATACAAACAGTCCATATCAACACAGCAGCTCTACAGTCATCGAAGGAAGAATTATCAACTTCAACAATTATATGATCAAATTTGAATGGTTCACATCTTATCCTTGTTTTCACAAAAAAAAAAAAAAAAATAGTGATTTTTTATACGAGGTAAACAGTCAAAAAAAAAAAAAAAAAAAAAAAAAAACGCAAATCAATTCAAGTCGATCGTTTGTCAATGGTCGTGATGTTGAGGGTCGGGAAAAAAATTTATCGTTCTTAAACAAGAACCAATGAGAATTGTCGTCGTTTAATACTAATACGAAGTAAATCGGTTTACATCTTTAACAGTTCAATTCCTTTATACTTAAATTTAAACAACGAAAAAGTATACATCATTTAAACAATATTAACATTTTTATCACAATATTCTTGTCTTTTACTGTTTAAACGACAAGAATTTTGTAAAATAAGTTAACTATGTTCACTAAAAAAACGTTATACTATTTTATTAATAAAAAAATGGGTATTCTGAATACAATATAACCATATTTTTTTTCACTGGATAAATTCTATGGGAAGACAAATCCAGAGTTTTGGCCTAAGTTAGATTTGAAAGGACTCCTGAGAATTAATGAAGATTTATGTCGGATTTGGAGCATTACAGATATATATGGCCTTGAAGTAGATCGACTAGTTTTGTTCGTAGTTTTTTGCAGCTGGTTTCTAAAGAAAACTATAATAGTACGTAAAAGAAGTTAAAGAAACAAAGGAAAATATACACAATAATGAGAGTGGGAAAAAGAATAGAAATAAAATATTTACATGGTTCGGTCTTTTTGACTTATATTGACAAGATAAAATCCTAGCAATTACAGTATAAAAAACAATCTCATAAATAGAACGCTTAGTGTTTGACAAGAGATCCTGATTCTCTCAAACAACCTACTCAAATTTATCCTATTACGGATTTAATTAATCTTTAGGTTCGTAACATTATAATAGTCTCATAGCAATCATACTTATTCTAAATTAAATATTCATGCAAGCAATTCAATCCTCCAACAGCAAAATCCTTAACATTCATGCATAAACAACATTAACTCTTCAATCTTCTCACATTTATCATGACCCAGTAAACTCTGTTGATCCAACATCTTCGAATTTTGTGAGTGCTCTTACAGGTTGTGGAATTGCTACTTGGTAGTGATGGTAGCCAACTAAAAGCACCAGTCCTTGTGAATCTGACCAACAAGAGTGGCATCACTGCTTTGGATGTGTCTGATGTGATACACCAAATGGTGGGTGAACCCACTGATTTGATGCTCAGGGATTTGCTTCTGCGTGCAAAAGCCTTGAGAGCGTCAGAGGTTCAACACGTTGAACCAGCTCTAGTATTTCTTCACAGGCAGATCCCAGTGACACAACTGCCTCCCGAGACTAGTACTCCCCAGACTCTCAGTCAGTTCTTATTATCTCACATTAAACTTCTGAACCCTTTGACATTTTTGAAAACGTTAGCAGAGGAAGTGAAAAATTCACCACCACAAACTCAAAATGCTTTGCTGGTTGTGGCTGTACTTATTGCAACTATGACCTATCAAGCCATATTAAGTCCTCCCCTTGGCGTTTCTAGCAAAGACGACGATTCAAAAGGCAATCCAGAAGGCAATATTTCACGGTACAATTATGGATACATTTCACGAGTCCCTTATGAAGGCAACTTATACAGTAAACTCCTGGACTTCCTTCCATTCATGGTTCCCAACACTATTGGATTTTTTGTATCGCTTACGGTGATTATTTTGGCTATGGATCATGAGTTTCCACTCAAAGCATTGCTAGGGATCGCTGTGCGTTGCATGGGTGCAAGTTATATTTGCGGGCTTTTGTTGATTGGACCTCCGACGTCGTATACTGGTAAAAATGCTTCCACCTTAGCCAAGATAATAATAGCAATAATCGTCTTGATCGACTTACTTCGCTTGACCTATTGGTTAGTCAAGAGATGGTTCAAAGAAACTAGACCGTCCCGACAAGCAAATGAGTCTTTCGCAACAACAAAATGTAACTTGAGCTATCTAGTCAAGAAATGGTTCAAAGAAAGTTACCCATCATCTGGTCATAGTTGAAGATGAATTCTATCACTTATTTGAGTCGTAGTTCAAGTCTATTTATATTATTCTTATCTACCGTAATTCTCCTAGCTATAAATAGCAGCTTGTTGTATTGTAAACATATAAATAAAAATTAAATGTAGTTATTTGAGCTTTATTATATGTACAAAGGTTATAGACTTCAACGGTAGATATATAAGTGATAGTCTTTTACTTTGAAATAGTATCTGAACTTGAAGAAAATTAATGGTAGTCCTTGACTTTTAGTATGATGTGCTTGAATGTGATGTATAAATTGTCTATTAATTCTTAATAGAATAAACTCTAAACTACGGCATGTAATGTAATTCTGATGCTTTCTATCTTGACCTTTATATTTTGAAGTCAAATGCTATTTCTCTTTCTTATAAGAATTTGGTCATAGTTGTAACTCAACGTGAAAATTCTGATTTAGACTCCAAATTTAACAAATAAAAAATATCTCAATTTTATCATACCCCTCAAATTATTTAGATTATCAATTTTTAATCCAAACACCACACATATCAATACCAAAATCAAAGCAAGCATAAAAGACCCATCACTCATTCTTTTTCTTAATTTCTTTCGTAAGAATTAATAATGGGAAAGACCGGCCACCTCATGTGTAATTTCATTTTTCTGTTTTCCCCTTGTTGAATAAAAGAGAGAGAGATTCAAAAGAATACCCAAGCAAAGAATCAATACTAAAGAGAGAAGAGAGATTAGTCCCACAACATTGCACCGGGAAAAAATTGTTCATGTTTCGCAACCACTAGATAACATCCTCTCTCTCCTTTATCCACTCCCTCTTTCCACATTTTCTACATGTACGTATTATGTAAATCATTGTATGGGATATCGATTGATGAAGCATTCATATTATATATATATTGCTTACTTTGTGAATCAATTATGTCAGCATATATATGCACATTCCCTCATATATTCATTGAACAACAGCTAAACATGCATGTGCTGATCGAGTACCTCGATCAAAGGGATAATTGATTACAAATTATTACATCTGACTTAATTACTCTTTGCCTTTTATTATTTTGACATAGTGTTGTGAATACACTTGTGAGTCTTGAGTACTGCATTGAGAAAGTGTAAAGAAAAATAACAGTTAATATACTATAATAGACCACTATAAGCATATATTTAGCTCATTAATTAATTAGCATCCATATATATATTATTAGCGGCGACAGTAAAATCATTGCTAATAATGGTTATTAGCTTAAACTTTTGGGCTAATATGATGTCCAACTAATTGGCTGGAATCCGGATGATACACGTACGTTCTGCTAGTGGCTATGGTGTTTTCTTGGGCAATTTCCTTAATTAGTGGTTTTTGTGGCTCTTGCAATTGCTGAGTTGTGTTGGTTCCGCATGCTTTTTTGGGGAATTGCCTGGTCCTCTATCATCTCCACCTATTGTTTGGTGTGATCAATAATGTTGGGGATATAACATTAATTGGCATCTAACCTAGTGTTTCATGCTATTACAAAGCAAAGCATATAGAAGTTGATTATCTTTTTATCGGTGAGAAGGTTGTCAATAAGGACCATCGGATTAAGTATATCTCTACTTGATCAATAATTAGTTGCTGATTTATCGACTAAGGGCCACACAGCAGCATGGTTTTGCTTTTTACGGGCCAAACAAGACGTCAGTTATATCATGACAAATGAGCATATATAGCATGTCCTTGTCCAACACGATCCTTTAGAAAAAGGCCCAACAACATGTCTCAAGCTAAGAATTTATTCGAGCTCCACCAAAGAGTGATTATATAGAGAGAGATTTGGGATGGCGACTGTATAGGATCACGTGTATCTCACTCGACGATTTGTCATTAAATTGATGAATTAGAATAATTAGTGCTACAGCGGCCGAGTGAAAACCCCGCAGGAATTGTCAATATTAGAACTGCATTAAACCACGTATGGATGTAGAATCAGAATTTTACATGAATTAGAATAATTAGTGCTGCATATATATATATATAAAGAGATTTTTTAAGGGGTTCAACCCATAAAAGAAGATAAATTTGAGGTCTAATTAAAATTTATGAAGTGATACGGATACCAATGTGTTTCTTGCATTCGGGAATCATATCCTCACTTGATCATTATTGTTTCTTTTTCTCTTTTCCTACTTTACCTTTTGATTAATTAATTATATCCAGATATGGTATGAATGGTCCCTTCAGTTTCACGTCAATGCCGGATTTGTGCATTTTTTTGGCTATAAAATAGAGAACATCTTTTCTCTTTTCCCCATTCAGGGCTTCTTTTTTTCTGAGTGGGCTTGTTGTTAATTTCCATTAAAAAAAAAATGGATCCCAGGTTGGTGGAGGCAGCACTTAATGGAAACGCCATTGAACTGCAGAAATTACTTCAAGAAGACCCCCTCGCACTTGACAGAGGTTCAGTGGCAGTGTACCCTGAGACTGTCCTACACATTGCAGCCATGAGTGGGCAGACAGAGTTTGTGAGGGAGCTACAGAAGCTTAAACCAGATTTTGCCACCAGATTAGACAAGGATGGGTTTAGCGCAATACACTTAGCCTCCGCAAATGGGTTTGTGGAAACAGTAAGAGAGCTATTGAAGTTTAGGCGTGAGCTTGCCCTTCTCAAGAGCAGCGATGGAAGGACTTCTCTTCATTGTGCAGCTGTAGCTGGGAGGGTTCAAGTCATTAGGGAATTAGTTGGCTTTTTCCCCGACTGTATCGGAGAAGTTACTTTAAGAGGCGAGACTGCGCTTCACGTAGCCGTGAAGTATAACCAGTTTGAGGCCTTTGAAGCCATGTTTGATATACTGAAGCAGCTTAACATGCAGGAAATTCTGAGTGCTGGGGATGAAGATGGCAACACTGTTTTACACCTTGCAGTTGCTAGGAAGCTGCAGATTCAGGTAATTAATGGCCGAATTAACCACTTCAAGATACTTTTCCTCTTTCTTGGCATTCAAATAACGAGTGTGAAAGTTTCTCTATTCTTGAAGGATATATATATATATACCATTTTGCTATGTCTATATGGAACATTCTGAAACCAGTACGGCTCTTTACCTTTTTAGTCATTTGACCATTTATTTACCAATTTGGATTGATATATATTCGGGACTAGACTTTCAAAATACTCCTCCTTTCTAGGAAAGAAAGAAAGAAAAAAAAAATTGCAAGAATTTAGGAGTTGATCAGGATTTAACGGAATTTGCAAAAATACCCACGCCTGAATGTTAGAAACAACTTTTTTTTTTTTTTTTTTTCTTAAAAGGAGTATTTTAGAAATTTTGACCGGATTTAATAGAAAATACTATTGAATGGTTGAAATTGAAAAAAATTGAAAAATTGAAACACTAAATTGACATTTTTTAAAGTGTAAGGGGTATGAATAAGTATAATTTCAAAAGTGATGAAAGATCATGGGTGATAATTGAAGTTTTTCAAATTTATGTCCACGTAATTGTGATTGATTATCAAATCTTTGTTATTTGATTACATTATTTATATATATATTTTTTTTACTACCACCTTTTCCTGATAAATAGGGCTAACTGGTATTGTAAACATCATCAAGAAATAAAAGTACAATGTAGTCCTAAAGGCTTTTAACACGTGGATGTAAGTTATAGACTGAACTAAGCAATTCTTAAGTGTTTCTCTCTCTTCTCCTTTGTGTTTATTTTCTTTTATTCCGCTATTAAATTTCATTTTCCATTCGATTATAAAATTTCTTTATATAAAATTTAAGGGTTAAATACCTTATCCACCCCTGGAGTTTCACAATTTTACTTTTAATCACAGGAGGTCCCTGTAGTTTGTCTAATGACCGAGATGGTCCTTCCATCCATCTTTCGTTAGTAGACATAACGGAAATCCAATTATATTTCAACACGTGTCCTAATTGCCAAATCATCAAATACTGGATTTACACTCTTGCCACGTAATAAATTTTTTTTTTACCCCAAATACCTTTGATTAAAAAAAAAAAACCCAAACCCATTCTTCCCCAACCCCAATCTCCGGTGAATCTGCCTTCTTCCCCAACCCCCGGCCATGAACCAAAGATTGCATCAGTCTATATCCAGTAACACATTTGGAACCGTATAAATTTCGAACCTTTCATTTAATTTACGAGGTGGGTTTAAGATTGAGGTTGAATTTTCAGCTACAAGAGAATGATTCAGTTTTGGGCTTGGTTTGGATCTCAGAAAGTGCTTAAAATGATTCTTGAAAGTGTTTTCAATATTTTTCAGAGAACAAAACAAAACCTTTAATTGGGATCAGTATTGAGCTAAAAACTTTAGTTTTATTATGTGGCAATGGTGTAAATTCAGTCATATTTGATGATTTGGCAATTAGGACAAGTGTCGAAATGTAATTGGTCCCTAAGTCAGTGACGTGAATTTTCATTAAGTCTACTAACGATAGATGGATGGAAGAACCATCTCGGTCTTTAGGCAAACCACAGGGATCTCTTGTAATCAAAAGTAAGCCCTAGAGGTTAAAAAATAAAGTTGTGAAACCTCAATGGTGAATAAGGTATTTAACCCAAAATTTAATTCATGCCTTGTTATATACTTCAATGCCTTCACCATCTATGCTATCTGTTACAGACCGTTAAATTGCTATGTGGTGGTGATGGTAGCCAACAAAAAGCAGTCGATGTGAATGTGACCAACAAGAGTGGCTTAACTGCTTTGGATGTGTCCGATATCATACAGCAAATGATGATGGGTGAACCCACTGATTACATGGTCAGGGATTTGCTTCTACGAGCAGGAGCCTTAAGAGCGTCCGAACTTGAACACATTGACACTGCTCATGTTCATCACAGGCAGATCTTCGTGATGGCGGCACCGCCTCCCCAAACTCTCTGGCAGTTCTTATTACATGAGATTTCACTTTTGAACCCTTGGAGATTTTGGAAAACATTAGCAAAAGAAGTGAAAAAGTCACCACCACAAACTCAAAATGCTTTGCTCGTTGTGGCTGTTCTTATCGCAACTATAACCTACCAAGCCATACTATCTCCCCCCAATGGCATTGATAAGGGCGACGATTATACAAGTGCTATTATTGCAAACCGTTTACAAGAGTTCATTCCGTTCATGGTTCCCAACTCTATTGGATTTTTTGCATCGCTTGCAGTGATTGTTTTGGTTATTGATGAGTTTCCGCTCAAAGCATTGTTGGGGATCGCTGTGCGTTGCATGGCTGCAGGTTATCTTTGCGGCCTTTTCTTGATTGGACCTACTAGTATAAATTCTTCACATTGGGCGATGATAACAATAGGAATAATCGTCTTGATGGACTTGGTTCGCTTTAGCTACTGGTTGGTCAAGAGATGGTCCAAAGAAATTAGAAATAGAAGTAGAAGAATCTAATGAATTAAGTTTGTTAGTTGGGAGTTTTTGAAGTTGAAGAAAATGGTCCTTGAGTTTTAGTATGTGTGCTTTAATGTGATGTAGAAATTTCATATTGTTAATAGAATAAATTCTAAGCTGCGGTATGTAATAGTTCTGATGCTTCCTATCTTCACCTTTATATTTTACAGTCAAATGCTATTTCTCTTTCTTTTAAGAATTTGGTCACAGGTGCAACTCAACGTGAAATTTCTGATTTAGGACCAAAGTATAACAATTCAAAAAAATTCTCAATTTTATCCCTCAATTTAAATGTTTTGTTTCAATTTTCAATCCAAACACCATCGATATCAATACCAAAATCATAAAAGACTCATCACTTGTCATTTTCTTTCTTCGGTGAGAATTAATAGTGGAAAAGACCCCCTAATGCCCACATATGCATAGCATCAACATTGAATATCTTGTCACTGGTACTACTCTCGCAGAAGCACATTAGTTTAACTGCAGAGTTCATGACCATCACGGCTTTAAAAAGTGTTGTTGTCATTACGGGTGTAAGTATACATATAAGCACATCTCCATCTTTATACTCAGACGATGTGGGATGCCATATAGATCCTCTTGCTTCTTACCGCGGGAATTCGTGCATCCATCATTAGTATAAGCCATGTTGCCCCACTAGCCGTTAACCTTTAAGATTAAAATGTATTGGGCTTATTTCAAAAATCTTATCAATCCCCTCTCTCAAACGTTCTCTCCTCTCTCCTGAAGAAAACTTTTCCTTTCTACCGACAGCCTATGGAAGAGGGAGTTATGGCTCCCTTCTTCCATCCCTTCTCCCTTACTTTTCCTTTCCTTTTTTCTGCTACCTTTCTTTCCTCCACGGAGGTCCTATCTGCCTTTTCAGAAGTCTTATCTTTGTCCAGAAGTACCATCAGCCCATCCTCCACCTCCAATCCCTCGGTTTCAGCCTTCCTCCATCATCATTGGCCCCGGACCCGCCTCTCGGAGTACATCCACGCCTCTACCTCCGCTTTTGATGCTGCTGTTTTTGGGTCTTAGATTTTCCCTACTTTTTGTCTTGTTTTCTTTTTTGTATGTACTGTTCTCTTGTGTATCTGTGCTGGATATTTCTTCTATAGGCTTTGAATCGTTCCTCATCAGCGGTTTCTTTGTTGTTGTGGTTATCTTTCGAGTGTGCTGCAACAATTCTCAGGGTTGCACCATTTATGGTGTACCTTTACAAACCAGCTATTTTGGTGGCCAGGCTTCGTGGTTGTACCAAGAAACGATAGGTCCGTGTCATTTATTTGATGCATTCCCTTTTATTTTTTGTTTACCTTCTTTGATGAGAACGTTTTTGGACTTATTGTTGGGTCGCCTAGCCCGGTGATGTTTTTCCCCTTCCCTGTTTTCCCATATTTGCTTAGAAAAAAAAAAAAAAAAGTATTGGGCTTGCCTCTCATTTTTATTAATTAAATGACTAGGGCCCAATCCAAACAAGCCCCAACAAGGGGACATTAAAAGAGACCTAGCTCTTTTATTGTTTATCGACGTTGCTAACCATTAATAATAAATCAATTCTCTCTCATAAGAATCTATGTTCTCATCATCCCATGTTAAAATATCAACAACCCGAATGGTCGATGTTAGTTCTTGTGTTGGCTTAATTCAGTTCAAAAATGCAGATGTTACTGTTCATAGGCTCAAACACTAATATAGAATGCTCAGAATCAAATCTCCACCGTCCATAATGTAGATTCATGTGTCATGAATGTCCTTGCAAAATTTCATCTCAATCGGACCACAAACGCCCATCGATCGGAGTTGTTGATCAAGGCTGAACAACATTTTCAAAATGTTGTTTTCTCCCCACTGTAGGCCATGTCCGGACACGGTGCTAGGTTGTCCAGATAGGCTTTTCAGCAAGTATATTTTTGCTCCGCAAGGCCCTGTCCAGACAACCCATTAACCTGTCTAGACACCCCGTACCTATTATGCCCAAAAATGTGTTTTTAGTGGGCCCAAGTGTAGGGTTTGATGTACTGATATATATATATATATATATATATATATATATATATACATCATTATAAAAGAGAGAGACACGAATTTTCGCCCCCAGAGAGTTCGTCAGAGGCTGTGCTAAGAGAGATCATATGTGGTGAGCATTAAATTAAATCTCTTAGATTTTTAGTTATTCCTTTGATAAATCTACGGTTGAGAAGTCTATCGGAAGAGTCCGGTAAAGGAGAATCACATTGAAGAAGATTGTGAGCAAGAAGACAAGTTGTAGGCTTGTCGATCTTACAGAGCCAAGGTCTTGCAAAGGGTTGTAAGTGTTTTTAGTGTCTGTAATTTCTAGATAATCATTTGATAGTGATTTCCTGAGTTTGGCTGCCCTGGAGAAGTTTTACTTTTAGATCGGTTTCTAAAAGGTTTCCTCTTCGTCTTCAAAATCCTTGTGTATGATTGTTTATATTTTGGCGATTGTTTGCTTTGATAAATATTTGTTAATTCCGCATAATTCCGCATAAATATTTGATAAATATCTGTTTAGAGTTTTTCAATTGGTATCAGAGTGGGTTCACTCTGTTTGGATTAAATTCCTGAGTGAGATCTGTTGACTCCTGTTTGCTATAAATACTTCTCAAGGGGAATATGATCTTATAAACTCCTTCAACAATTTGTTAGAAAAATTCACTCTTTTGAGACATCAACACACAAATTGTTTGGAGGATTTTCAAGATCTTGAACATATGAACGAATCTATTGTTACTAAATTGTCTGAATCACATGCTTTAATTGAATCTTTAAAATCTAAAAATCTTGTTTTGGGTTCTAAAGTTGATTTGTTAGAGAATAAATTAAAAAAAGTCAGAAACTCAATTGAAAAAATTCTCTAGCAATTCTCTTGAGAATATGTTGCATACTCAGAATTTTGATTGTGATAAATCTGAGTTAAGTTTTGATTGTCATGTTGTTTTGTCTTCTAACAATGATTCTACTTTTGAGATAATATTTGTTAAATCAGAAAAAGTAGAAGACTCTTTGGTTAAAAGAAAAACAGCAGCGCCTCGTCCTCACAAGGTAAGAAAGTTAAGAAAATTCATATTGAACCTTGTGTATCTTACCCCAAGTATAGAGTCGTTCATCCTCTTAGGAATCTACCTCCTAAAAGGTTTATCCCTACTTGTCATCATTGTGGAAAAGTTGGTCACATTCGACCCAACTGTTTTAAATTGAAACCTCATGCGCATAAAAATAAAATTTCTGTTTCTAAGAAAGAACCTTTGGGGTTATGCACAATGATGATGAGAGGTTTGTTTAGATTAGACAAAATTGAAAATGTTCATCTCTCTACACCTTCTTTTAAGAAGGTTTGGGTGATGAAGGATTATACCATTCACCCATTGAGGGGAAGTGGTAGTGATCTCACCTAAATTTATGTGAGTAAATAACATGTCTAGGAATGGTTGTTTTGCTTATTTTTGAAAATCCTAGAGCATGTTATTTTTCTTTTCTTTGCATTTTTTTTTTTTTTTTTGCTTTCTAGTTTATGCTTTGCAATTTTTTTTGTTGTTACTCTTTTTGTGTGAAGAGTGTATACATGTTAGTTTTGAGATTCTTGTTATGAGGCATATTCATAAAGGACTTTTCAAGAAATTCATATATCATGATCTTTGAAAGGCTTATAGATGGATGTTGTGTGCAGACTACCAAGATTTTTGTCTACTTGCTAATCAAATGTTCATGAATGTGTAATGTCTTGTGAAGACCTAGAAGTAGTTATTAAACCAAATCATTATTTTGTAGTGGGACTTATAAGATGTGATAAAAGTTTAATGCTAAAGGACATTCATTTATTGCCTGTTGTAATCTTAATTCAAGCATATTGTTTTTTTTTTTTTTTTTTTTTTTTTTTTTTTTTTTTGGCATTGCATTTTTGTTTGTGTTTCATTTGTTTTCGTTTGTGTGCATTTTTTTTGTGAAAAATTTTAAAAAGACAAAAATATGTTACTTTGATTGTTTTCTTTTCTTTCGTTTGTCTTATGCACCTAGACAGTCCATTAATTTCTCATGTTTCTTTCATGGATTTAATTCCTTGTGTCTTGGAATGTTCTTAATATGCATTAGATGAAAATTTGCTCAATGGACTTGTTCTTGTGGTTACCTAAAGCCTAAACTTATGTGGTACATTTTGCCTTTGCTTACTCTTTTGTGCACATTTAAGTTGAATTTGAGGTTATTTCTTAACTTTAAATGTGAGGTATGTTAGGTAACTAGATGAGGTTTTGACTAGTCGTACTTTTTTCAAATTGACCATACACTTGTTGAACCTAGGGTTTAAAAATTCCTGCTTTCCTCCTTTTGTGATAAGCACCAAAAGTTTAAGTACACTTTCTCAAAGAGAAAAAGAAACAAAATATAGTGAAAAAAAAAAATCAAAATATCATGTTCCATATGGAATTTATTTCACTGTGTCAAACTTGTGCAATTTTTTTTTTTTTTTTAAAAGAGGAATATATTGGATGAGAGTGGCTAGACCCTAGTATGATAAGGTTTGACTTTTGATTTGATATATTTGCCAAAATCTTATGTTGGTGAAAACTTTCTCTTTAAGTTGTAAGTTGGTAATTTTTCTCATTTGATGGCTTACACACATACCACACAAGCATGGGTTAAATGGAACATTTTGTCTTTTGCTTGGGTTAAGCAATATGAGTTCCTTGTCATTTCTAGTCTTATGTATATTTTGCATATTTTGAGCATGTTTGAGATATTCATTGTTGAAATACATGAGTCGTTGATGTGTGTATCATGTGTGTTCATTTGACTTTTGAGGGGGAGAAACATGTTTTGCTTTTTAGTTTCTTGTTGATTATTCAATCATATGTTTTGGGGGGGGGGGGGGGGGGGGTTTGGTGATGTGTGTTCATGATCTTGCATTCTACGTCATTTTTTTGTGATCATGACTTTTATTTATGTATTCCTGTTTTACATATGCTTTGATGTATTTTGTGAAGTGTTTCAAGAAACATGAAGACATTTTGTCATTTTGTGACAAAAAAGGGGAATAAATATGGGGAGATGATGGGATTGGCTCGGCATTTTGGTTTTGTCACCGAATTGCCAAAATGAGAGTTTGTTAGTTCTTGTGTTGGCTTGATTTAGTTTCAAAATGTAGAGGTTACTATTCATGAGCTTAAACACTAATATAAAATGCTCATAATCAAATCTCCACCGTTCATAATGTAGATTCATGTGTTATGAACGTCCCTGCATAATTTCAGCTCAATCGGACCACAAACGCCCATCGATGGGAGCTATTGATCACTATTATACCCAAAAACGTGTTTTTAGTGGGCCTAGGTCTAGGGTTTGATGTACTGATATATATACATCATTATAGAAGAGAGAGACACGAATTTTCGCCCTCAGAAAGTTCGTCGGAGGCTGTGCTAAAAGAGATCATATGTGGTGAGCGTTAAATTGAATCTCTTAGAGTTTTAGTTATTCCTTTGATAAATCTACGGTTGAGAAGTCTATCGAAAGGGTCCGATAAAGGAGAATCACGTTGAAGAAGATAATGAGCAAGAAGACGAGTTGTAGGCTTGTCGATCTTACAGAGCCAAGGTCTTGCAAAAGGTTGTAAGTGTTTCTAGTGTCTGTAATCTCTGGATAATCTTTTAATAGTGATTTCCTGGGTTTAGCTGCCCCAGAGAGGTTTTACTTTTAGATCGGTTTCTAAAAGGTTTCTTCTTCGTAACCAAAATATCTATGTCTGCCTCTTTATTGCTTTATATATTTGGATGATGGAATTGTTTATTGCTTCATAGTATTAATTCCGCATAAATTGTGATAAACAAGTTTTTAGAATCGGCATAGCGTTTTTCAGTCAACATTGTTTAAAAGGAGATTGCATTATTATTGAACATTGAACAATCCATATAGTAAATATCATGGCTTCATTTTCAAATCAACATCTTACTTGGAGCTTCCAAGGGAAGATGATCCTCTCCGGTTCAAATGAATTGAATATTATCTAGTTAGTTATAGTGGAGGAGTATTTTTGTCTTTTTACTTTTTGAGGGGACAAAAATATCCTTCCACTATAACTAACTGGATATTTTTCATTTCAAATTAAATGAAGATGATCCTAATTCGCTTCTCGAATGGCCATGAGTGAAGTAATAACGTCTCACTGTTCATACATTGAGTAAAACCTGAAGATTCAATTTCTTAGCAGGTTTTCAATCAAATTCAAACTACTTGAGTGTTTTTAACATTTGAGAGAACAAATTAAGGTATACTTTTACTATTATTTGTAATTGTACATATTTTTCCTATGTTTGAGAATATGTCACATTACATAATTTAATTATATTCATGATGTACAATGGGTATGCACATAAACTAGTAAACAAAGCCAGAAAGGCTTGAATTGTATCACATTTCCTTGATTTCTTTAATAAGAGAGCAAGATAACAAAATATAGAATCATTAGATAACTAGACAACAAGGCCCCCTAATCCCCTCTTCTAGTTTCTAGCTCCAACCAAAGATGAATGAAAAAAAACATCTCCCTCACCTAATTTTTATAAATAAAGATCATAGTTACACTAACTCAGAAATACAAACTACTCGAAACTCATTTCTAGCCACAGGAATATATTCAACAAAAGCTAGCGACCTTAAAGAAACCAATCTATCCTTGTACTTCCAAGACATCTCGGTCCTCGGTGTCGCCAATGCCATGCTTCATCCCAGTTGCAGGTGTTGTTGGCAAGGCTCATACATTCACCCAATTCGGAACTGTCTTTGTCACCAATGACTTTACCACTGAAAGTGCAGATCCAAATTCACTGGAAGTTGGCCATGCACAAGGCATGTATGTGACAACGGGGTTGGACGGGTTGAATTCACATGTGATGCTATCAATTGTGTTAGGGTTATCCCACATCGGTTGTGGAAGAGGTTGGTGGTCAGTTTATAAGTGTGAGGGAAAAGCCTCACCTCTTGAGCTAGCTTTTGGAGTTGAGATAGGCCCAAGGCCACCCAACATTAGTATCAAAGCCCAGGTTTACTAACAAGTCTCGGCCTAACAATCTACGAGAGAAACGGGTTGCCGCCCCTCCGACCCAGGGCCCGATGTGTGAGGGAGAGATTGTT
Organism: Corylus avellana; assembly: GCF_965113065.1. NCBI lineage: Eukaryota > Viridiplantae > Streptophyta > Magnoliopsida > Fagales > Betulaceae > Corylus > Corylus avellana. Next base: position 2,720,932 of record NC_142494.1, on the reverse strand, counting down.
GGGGTTATCCCACATCGGTTGTGGAAGGGGCTGGTGGTCAGTTTATAAGCGTGAGGGAAAGTCTCACCTCTTGAGCTAGCTTTTGGGGTTGAGAAAGGCCCAAGACTACCCAACACTGATATCAGAGCCTAGGTTTACCAACAAGTCTTGGTCCAACAGTCCACGGGAGAAACGGGTTGTAGCTGCCCCAACCCAGGGCTCAACGTGTGAGTGAGAGATTGTTGGGGTTATTCCACATCGGTTGTGGAAGGGGTTGGTGGTCAGTTTATAAATGTGAGAGAAAAGCTTCACCTTTTGAGCTGGCTTTTGGGGTTGAGATATGCCCAAGACCACCCAACAAATTGTGTTCACAAATAAGGAATACTTTGTAAGCACCTTGGAAATACAAGGAGTTAGTAAGCAATTTGAAGCTGTTAGAGAGGTGTCAGTGGTGGCTGGCAGACAGGGAAATTCCGGTTTGCTAGGGGCTATACTACTTTTGAGACATATTCCTTTCATTTTCCTACCCACCACGCTGTTTTTCGGTGCAACATGACGGTGCAGCATTACTAGCTAGTTGAAAATATTGATAGGGTTAGAGAAATAAGATATATGGACCTGTGGTTCTTGGTCAAGGCTAAAATGCCAAGTCTTTGTTTTATCCTTATTTTGTGTTTTACACATAATGGGCGTTGCCTTATCCCCAGCAACGGTAAATTCCCCTTTGTTAAAATGAACCTGCTTTCTACGGTCTCAATTTCAGCATTTTCTTATTCGTAGGTAGCCATTCTTTTATTTAAAGGAGAAATTATCAATAAACAAACAAGAATGAGTTGATTATATTTTATAATACAATTTAATGTGTTTTTGAGGTAAAGACTTCTTCGAAGTAGCTATTGAATGTTACAGCTTAATGGGTTTACGTCAAGTGGTATCAAAGAAAGGCTAATTATTTTCTATAGCAATCACCAATTCATGACGACGGAACAACGACATAATAATAGGCTCCTTGAACTGCTGCACCAGGTACCAATACTATGAAGGGGATGAGCAAAGTGTACCACCAATTTATCCAATTAACCCAATCCCAACCAGCAACCACTACCATTCCAAAACCAAAAGAAACCACCATCCAAGCATCATTGCTACACAAAACGCAGCCACCGTTGACACCAAATTGCTCAACCATAAGACTCATACTTTTTTAAAAATTGTGTTTTTGAAATTACTACTTTTTAAAATTGCACATGCGTTTGGTAAAACATGTTAAAAAACATTTTTTCTATAAATTAAATGTTTGGATAACATACATGAGTATGTATATGGATATATGTTTGTGTATTGCATAATGCATTTATATACATACATATAACACATGAGATTAGAGTATTTAATATTCAAGTTAATTTATTTAATTAACTCAAATATAATTAATTAATGATTAGTATGGATTTACAAAAATATAAGCAATCATAATATTTAATTTATATAAGAAATGAATAAGTTAACAAAAAAGGCTGGTGATAAGGTCAAACTCGATTCGTGTTTGAAATAAAATAAAATAAGCTAAGCTCAAACAGAATTTCTAGCTCGGTGATAAGTTCGAGCTCGACTCGTGTTTAAAATAAAATAAAATGATACAATACAGCCATAATTAAAAAGTCAACTTAATTTCGTAAATACCAAAATAACTGGTCCAGCTTAATTTGTTTTTAACCCTTATTTATAACATTACAACGGAGTTGAACACCATAATTTACATAATTATGTTGCTTTAGTTTTAAGGCTCGGATTCGGTTTCTGCATCAGCAGCTTCACCAGCTAATTATCTGGGGCAACAATGAAGGCAGCCCCCGCCACTTCGATAGTTCTTATAACCCCTACTATAACATCGATTGTGGCATCGATGGTAGTCGCCAGGTCCCCCATATCGATCGTTTCCTGGATATCCATCGTATTTGGCATCATCTACTCCATTGGCCTCTTTTGTGGCCTCCACTGCACGTGCAATTAATGAAACATGTTACTATAATATAATTGTGATCTTACTGTGACAATATTAACATTAATTAGCACACATAATGAAAAACAAGTTGTTAGTGATCCCAACGCACCGTTTTTCTGGTCAGAAGAAGTCTCAGTCAGGTCCCTCGCCGAAGTGATAAGAAGAACAATGGCCAACAAGAGACCTAGCAAAAGCAAAGCCTTGGAACCCATTTTTCTTAGCAAACAGAACTTCTAAACAAAGAAAATATTAATTGGAGAGTGGTGAAAAAATCAGTGGTCTTTCTTTTAGGTATTCACAGGCCAATACTAAATTTGGAATTTAGATCATTTTCAATCCATTTGACCGGAATAAGATTTGGTCCTTTAAGATGAAAAACCTCTCAAGTGTCCAAATGGACGGGAGAGGATTCCGGTCCATTAATTTGGAAGGGCGCCCTACAATATTGTTTTAATATATATATATATATATATATATATATATATATATATATATATATATAATGCAATACACGCTTTGGACATGTTTGAAGCTATATATGGAAAGCTTCTCTACGACCATCCCTTGGTAATTAAAGAAGACCAGTATTTTTATAAAAATGATGGACGGGACAGTTTCGATTGGATTTCTTGTCAATTGAAACTTCTTAATTTGATTCATCTTTTTTGACTTCAATTCTCCTTAACGATTTTATTTACTTTGCTTTACTTTTGTTAAGGTTAGTGTTCGTACGTTTTCCAATATCCATGATACTTCCTTATATCTCGAGACTAAATGCAGAAGCAAAAGAAATGGATTACAGCTAGCTAGAAATTACCTACCATTATTATTATTATTATTGCATGAATTTAAACCAAATTAATAATTAAGTATAACAGTTGGATGTACAGGTTTATGTAGAATAAAATAAGACTAGTCTTAAACTTAATTTTATACCAAGTAATAAGTTATAATTGTATACAAAAGTTACATGTTTATAAAGTCATCGTTAACTAGAACTGTTCTTTCAAACATAAAAGTTTTATAATTTGCTATTGACATATAAAAATGTAGAAATTTAAATCATCTAGCCATTTAGGGAATGAAAAAATCATCATAGACGGGTCATAATATAAAAAATATTATTTTTATAAAAATTTTTAAACTTTTTGGGTTGCCTTTGAAGTTTTGGTCGACGAAAGTCCTACACCCAAGTTAAGAACTCTCCAATAAATGAAAGCCCTAAAGAAATTATCAAGATTAAGTGTCACATTTGAAAATGTAGAGAAAATTGGGGTTCATAAAAGAAAATTATTTAATTAATTCATGCCTCATTACATTATTTAATGCGTTCACTATCTTTTTTTTTTTTTTTTTTTTTTTTTTTTTTCGCGTTCACTATCTACAATACGTGTTATACAGACTGCGAAATTGCTACTTGGTGGTGATGGTTGCAGCCAACATAAAGCAGTCAATGTGAACGTGTCCAACAAGAGTGGCTTAACTACTTTGGATGTGTCCAATGTGATACAACAAATGGTGGGTGAAGCCACTGATTTCATGCTCAGAGATTTGCTTCTGCGCGCAGGAGCCTTAAGAGCGTCAGAAGTTGATGAAGGCGTTGACATCGCACAAGTTCGTCATAGGGAGATCTCAGTGATGGCATTGCCTCCCCAGACTCTTAGCAGACTCTTAGACAGTTCGTATTAAATGACAATTCACTTCTGAACCCTTTGATATTTTGGAAAACGTTAGCAAAGGAAGTGAAAGAGTCATCATCAGAAACTCAAAATGCTTTGCTGGTTGTGGCTGTTCTTATCGCAACTATAACCTATCAAGCAATACTAAATCCTCCCAATGGCCTTTGTACTGGCGACAATTACACTGCGGCTAATATATCAGCCAATTTACGAGAATTCCTTCCATTCATGGTTCCCAACTCTATTGGATTTTTCGCATCGCTTGCGGTGATTGTTTTGGTTATGCATGAGTTTCCACTCAAAGCATTGCTGGGGTCGCTGTACGTTGCTTGGCTGCAAGTTATCTTTGCGGGATTTTGTTGATTGGACCTACTGATATAAATGGTTCACGATTTGCACTGACAATAATAGGAACAATGGTCTTCATCGACATAGCTCGCTTCGGCTTCTGGTTAGTCAAGAGATGGTCCAATGAAATTAGAAATAGAGAATCTAAGACAGAGAACAACCTTTTTGTGTGGTTTTCCTTGCCAAATATAGTAGCCTAGTGTTGCATATCTACTGGTCGGAAAAGCCGTGAGCATGTGAGCATGCATGTGAATTAAGGTTGTTAGCTAGCTTGTTGGGAGTATGTGAGCTTGAAGAAAATGGTCCTTGATTTTTAGTATGGTATGCTTGAATTTGATGTACAAACTTCATATCCTTAATAGAATAAACTCTAAACCGTGGCATGTAATTCTAATGCTTCCTATTTTCACCTTTTATATTTTATGGTCAAAGCTATTTCTCTTTCTTATAATTAGAATTTGGTCATAGGTGAAACTCACTGTGAAAATTCTGATTTAGACTCCAAATTTAACAAATCAAAAAAATCTCAATTTTATCACCCAGGCTCGGAATATATATCAGGATTATCAATTTTCAATCCAAACATCATAGATATAAGATATCAATACCAAAATCAAATTAAGCAAGCACAAAAGACCCATTACTTGTCCTTCTCGATCTTTCTTCTGTAAGAATTAATATCTCATGTGTAATTTAATTTTTCCTTATTGATCTTAGAAGAGGGAGAGAGAAATCCAAAACATTACCCAAGGAAAGTATCGATCAGTACTAAAAAAAAAAAAAAAATTAAGAGATTAGTCACTAATTACCACTGCACTAGGAAAAAATTGGTCATACCGGGTCACATCCTCTCTCTCCCTTATCCACCTCCTCTTTTCCTCATTTTCTATATTGGATGATGTACATCATTGCTTGGGATATCGATTGATGAAGCATTTGAAGTATTTCATTCATATTATTATTATTATTATTATTATTATTATTATTTTATAGATATTTCACTCATATTATTAGTGTGCATATGTGTTGACACTGACACCCACTGATGCATGGTAGCACCATTGAGTGTCTGTGCACCACAAACTTTTATATGTCCTTCATTCTCGCAAGTAATCTATGTAAGTTCACAAATTTAATGATTAATTTGTCAAATGAGATGAGCTAAATATATAAAAAAAAAAAAAATATTGGCCCATATCATTTCTCTTATCCATGTAAGCCCTTTCCCTCTTTACGGCAAGAATTCGTGCATCCATCAATCTAGGTGCAAGCTACATTAGCCGTGAAAGAGTGTTGGGCTTCACTCTCATTCTTATTAAATGACCAGGGCCTAATCCAAAAAAAAACACCTCAACAAGGGTACATTGAAAGACCTACCTCTCCCAGTTTAAACGGATACTCACATTCCTTGTCTATTTGTTTATCGTCGTTGATATTAATTCAATTCTCTCTCATACGAATCCATGCATGTTATCATCATCCCATGCATTATTGAACACTAATAGAATAGGCTTTGGTTGCCTTTTTCTTTATAATTTTTTGTACATGTTACGGTACTCTCATCTCCGGATCGGGGCTTCGGTGTACACAAATTGTATGCAATATAAACAATACACTACAAAAAACAATTTTTTACTGGAAATTTTTGACGTTTTATGGTGTTCGACACGTCAGAAAATTTTTCTGACGTATGTTGATTGTTAGAAGCATCGGGGTCAATAAATTTTTTTTCTGACGTGGCAATTTTAACACGTCAGAAAATTTAAAAATTAATTAAAAAAAATAATTTAAAAATTTATTAATTAATTAATTAATTATTATTATTATTATTTTTTTTTTGTAATTTCTATGCACCACTCGTTTCTCTGCAGCACTTTGAATGGTGCAGATAAATTTCTCTGCACCACTCGTTTCTCACCACTGGAGTAGTGCAGAGAAAGGAAAAAATTTTCTCGATCTGCACCTCTCCGACCAGCTCTCCCTTTTCTCCATTTTCTCACTCTCTATCTCTTCTTTTCGATCTCCATTTTTAAAATCCCAAACCCAAACCGAAAAAATCTTCAAAAAATCAAAAACCCAAACATCAAACCCAACAAATCTTAAAAAACCCAAAAAAATCTCCTGATCTTCTCTTTTTTTTTTTTTTTTTTTTTTCTTCTTCTTCTTCCTTCGATCTACTGTGCGCTTCTCAATTTTTTCTGTCACCTTTTCTTTTTCTTCTTCCTCTAGACTATGCCACTTCCCAATTTATTGTTAGTATTGGTTGCAGTGACGGCCATATATTTAGTCAAAGGTACGGACCTCAAAGAAACGACGCTATCCTTATACTTGCAAGACATCTCGGTCTTCGGGGCCGCCAATGCCACGGCTGTCCGAGTTGCTCGTATTGCTGGCAAGGCTTGGACATTCACCCAGTTCGGAACCCTCTACGTCACCGATGACAACATCACCGAAACCTCAGATCGGAATTCAGCCAGAGTTGGACAGGCACAGGGCATGTACGTGACGGCGGGATTGGACGGGTTGAATTCGCATGTTATGGTGTCGATAGTGTTCACAAATAACGAGTACAATGGAAGCACCATACAATTGCAAGGTATTAGCAAGCAATATGAGGCTGTTAGAGAGGTTTCGGTGGTCGCCGGAACGGGGAAATTCCGGTTTGCTAGAGGTTATGCTACTTTCGAGACATATTTCTTGGACATTCCTGCCCAATACTCGGTTATCCGGTGCAACGTCACCGTCCAATATTACTAGTGGAATTACTGTATATTCTTGGTGTGTAATTTTATTGTTTTCGAAACCATATATTGAGATGCCTTGGCCTCAGAATCTCAGATGGCGATTCTGTGATGATGACTTTTTTTTTTTTTTTTTGGGTTTGTGTGGAGTTAAATAAATTGCTCTATAGCTGTCGCCTTTCGGGTCTTTTTGGCCAAAAAGACTTTAATGGAACAATACTATTCATAAAAAAAAAAAAATAAAAAAAAAATAAAAATAAAAATAAAAATCAATCTCTCACCATTTGAACTTTTTATATCGCTCAATAATTTATGTTAATATTTTTTTTTTTTTTCATCTTTTATCTTACAAATTTAATATATCAATCATTAAATTTTGTTGACTTATGTGAATTTTACGTACAAATTCAATGATGATATCACCCATTTACTATAGAGGTAGTTAAAAAATGGTTAAAAATAGAATAAATTATATCATTTCTCTTTTATATTACATCAATTACGTTTTACTATTATTTAAATAAAAAAATTACTATAAAACAACAATTTTTACCTTTTCACATTAAATATTATTATTTATTTTTTTTGCATATAAATTAATTTATTCTGCAGCAAAAATGCCCAAAGCCTTTGCTAAACAGAACCTACTTTGAGTAATGCTAAAGTAAAAGAATAATTAATAGTTTGAATAGAAGACTTTGAGTTAATGCTAAGGGGCAGTTCAAGAAGCGTTGTCTTTTACCAATTGAGCTATATATTATAACCATAATCTTTTTTATTTTTTTTTTATTTTTTTGATATGTCCACACAAGAGGGAAGAAGAGAGATTCAAACTAGTGACCTCCGCTTTATTAGGCGTGATCCCAACCGATTGAACTACCTCTTAGGGACATTATAACCATAATCTCAATCCACGTGATGCACCATCATTTTGTATATGGGAAACTTAGAGCATTCCCAGCAAACTCGCTATAAGAGAGTATGTTCCCTAAGTTTAAGGAATATGTTCAAAAAATCACAAAAAACATCATACATCAGACTCCCTAAATGAACCTTTAACATCAGAATTGCTATAATGGAACCCAATATTTTGGGTTCCACTATTACAATCTTTATAATTATTAAAATATAAAAAAAAAATGATTCTCTCTCATCTCTCCTCTCATATATATAATATAATTAAAAAAATAAATATTTTAATGATATAGTGAATGATTAAGAGAAGCTATTAGGGTGTATTTTGACATAAAAAAATAAAAAATAGTTTAAATCCTTAAATATAAAAAAATAAATAAATAAAATAAATAAATAAATAAATAAAGAAAAAGACGAAAGAGCTGCTGAAAATATTCTTCTAGACATGTGGTAAGCACATGGAAAAGTTGGGTTAAAAAATGTTGACCGAAAGGATTGGGCAAACTCTGAGCAGTGTGGTACAAGAAATGTGTCGTTATCGGAAGCGAATTTGATGGAGAATGGGACACGTACCCAAAAATTGGGTCCTCAAGCCTAAATGAAATCCTCATGGCACACCATTACTTGCCACAAAACATGCCTTTGTTCATGGGTCTTCAAGCTTATTCAACAGTTTAATGTTTCAAGTAACCTTTCTTCATGGCTTCTTCTATTAAGAAGTGTGTTTATGGAGCAACCCTGAGACTTTATTGATTCTGACCAGCTTGGTTTTGTTTCCCGCCTTCGTAAATCTATCTAGGGCATCAAGCAAGCATGATGGGCATGTGAACCCACAATTATGTGCAAACTCACCACCTTGTGCCGCATGATCAACCATATATCATATTTTTATGGGTTAAATATTCCATACTCCCTTAGGATTTTCTAGCTTTATTTTTTCTTCTATGTGGTTTCATTTTTATCACAGGAGGTCCCTGTGGTTTTGATAAGCGACCAAATTAGTCTATCCGTTAGTTGACCGTTAGGATTGACACGTGGATCAATCAGACGTCGACACGTGGCACATATTTAATTTTTTTTTTTAATTTTTTAAAAAAATGTATTTTTTTTAAAAAAAAAAAAAAAGAAACGGAAAAAAAATTGGGGGTGGCTCTTTTGGCCATGGGGGTGGCCTGGTGATGCAGCGTAGGATTGTGGTGAACAAGAAAAACAGCAAGTAGAAGGGATAAATATTTCTAAGATTGTGAGACTATCACAAGAATCAAAGAAATCTTCTTAAAAACTATAGATTATATCTATGGTTTAAGGAAAAACACAAAGAAACTCAACTCTGAGTAATTCTTATTAAACAAACTCAATAATAATCATAAACTGAATTGTTAAAGGCTATAAGCATATATTTATAGCCCAAGACTCCTAGTCCTAAGATAACAATGAAATAGAGTTAATTTAGAAGTCTACGAAAGACAACTAAACCAAATAAAAGACTAACAAAGAAACCTAATTCAAATAAAGACTGAAAGATAAGATAGAATAAACGACTAACAAAGAAACCTAATGAAAGACTAAAAGATAAGATAAGATAAGCCATTCTAAACTATATCTGCATCATTCTCCCCAGGTTGAACAGAATTCGACCTCGAATTCGAATCCTCATTCGGCGAATCACCGGTGAATGGTACAAGGTGTTTGACATTGAAAACGTCAGATGTCTTGATATGACTAGGTAGGTTCAACCGGTACGCATTTGAATTGATCTTCTCTATAATCTCTACCGGACCAATCTTGCGGGCAGCCAACTTGTTATACTCGCCAACAGAAAACCTATCTTTAGTTAACACAGCCCACACAAAATCCCCTTCCTCGAACTCAACAGCACGGCGCTTTTTATCCGCATCCTCCTTATACTTTGTGGTAGATTGTTGTAAATTCTTGATGGTGAACTTGTGACCTGTGTGTATCTGAGCTATTAAGTCCTCAGCTGTAGCATGCGGCCGCTTCAAATCGGGAAGAGGAACCAAATCCAATGGGGCACGAGGATTACTCCCATAAATGATGGTAAATAGGCTAAGGCCAGTGCTCCGGTTAGTGGAACGGTTGTAGGCGAACTCGGCTTGGAACAATTTTTGATCCCATGATTTGATATTCTCCCCCACCAAGCTTCGAAGTAAGGCTCCCAATGACCGGTTAACGACCTCTGTTTGTCCGTCCGTCTGTGGATGATATGCACTGCTGAAATCAAGCCTAGTATGGGATAACCTCCACAAACAGCGCCAGAAGTGGCTAAGAAACCTTGTGTCGCGGTCGGATACGATAGACAATGGCAAACCATGGAGGCGGTAGACCTCTCTGAAATACAATTGGGCGACATTCACCGCATCGGCGGTCTTCTTACACGCAATGAAATGCACCATTTTTTAAAATCTATCAACAACGACAAAGATTGAATCATTACCTTTTTGGGTTTTAGGTAAGCCTAGCACGAAGTCCATGCTCACGTTGGTCCATGGCCCTTCCGGAATAGGAAGGGGCATATATAACCCGGCATTAGTAGCCGACCCCTTGGACACTTGACATATTCTGCAGCTCTTCAAAAATTTGTCCACTTCTTTCCGCATACTCGGCCAATAGAACTGGTCCGCCACCAGTTGTAATGTTTTATCCCTTCCCATGTGACCTTCATAATGGCGCTCATGGATGATTTTCAACCTTAGACTACCTTCAGGAATGCATAATTGAGTACCTTTGAATAGGAACCCATTACACAAATTGAAGTCTCTTCGCTCGCCCGATGACACCTCCTCAATAATAGGACCAAAAAACGGATCACTAGACAAAGAATCTTTTAATAATTCAAAACCGAGAACCTCTGTTTTCATGGTGACTAATAGTGATGATTTCCGTCTGAGGGCATCTGCCACTTTGTTCAATGCTCCGGACTTGTGCTTGATTGTGAAGTTGAATTGTTGGACAAAAGCGGCCCATTTAGCATGCCGAGATGACAATTTATCTTGACTGCTGAGGTGTTTAAGTGCTTCATGGTCCGAGTACAAAATGAAGTTGTTGTAGGCGAGGTATGAGCTCCAATGTTTCAGTGCTTGTACTAATGCGTAGAACTCAATATCATAAGTGCTATAATTGAGTTGGGCGCACTTTAACTTCTCACTAAAATAGGCTACCGGTTTGCCTTTTTGGCTGAGTACCGCTCCAATTCCTACTTTTGATGCATCACAATGCAACTCAAAAGGTAGGTCAAAATCTGGAAGAACTAGTAAGGGAGCGGTGGTCAATTTGACCTTAATCAACTCGAAGGCGGTGGTGGCTGCTTCACTCCATGAGAATTTACCCGCCTTCATGCATTCCGTAATCGGTGCTAAGATGGTACTAAAGTTGTAAATAAAGCGCCGATAAAAAGATACTAACCCATGAAAACTGCGGACCTCATGTAGTGTAGTGGGGAGAGGCCAATCCCGAACTGCTGCTATCTTTGACTCATCCACCGCTAACCCGTCCTTGGACACCACATACCCAAGAAAAAGAACGGATTCCATCATGAAATTGCATTTTGCCGGGGCTGCGTAAAATTTCTCCTTGCGCAAGACACTTAGTACCTCCCTTACATGTTGAAGGTGCTCCTCAATGGTAGAGCTATATATGAGGATATCGTCGAAGTAGACGACTACAAACTTTCCAATGAATGGGCGGAATGCCTGATTCATAACTCTCATAAAGGTACTAGGAGCGTTAGATAAGCCAAACGGCATTACTAACCATTCGTAGAGTCCTTCACGTGTCTTGAACGTGGTCTTCCATTCGTCACCAACCCGTACCCGAATTTGATGGTACCCACTCTTCAAGTCTAACTTCGTAAATATTGTTGCCCCACTTAATTGATCTAATAAGTCATCTAATCTAGGAATAGAAAATCTGTACCTTACTGTGATCTTATTGATGGCGCGGCTATCGACACACATTCTCCATGATCCATCTTTCTTAGGTGTAAGCAAAGCTGGAACTGCACATGGGCTCAAGCTTTCCCGGATATGTCCCTTGGTTAGTAACTCTTCCACTTGTCGGCGCAGCTCTTCATGCTCCTTGGGACTCATGCGGTAGTGTGGTCAGTTGGGGAGATTAGAACCGGGCACCAAGTCGATTTGGTGTTGAATGTCGCAAAGAGGCGGCAGCTCTTCCGGTAATTCTTTTGGGAACACATCGGCAAACTCCTCCACTAATCCCTTGATTGCAACCGGGACCTCCTCCTTCGCGGGAGTGCATTCCTTCCCAACTAGGACATATACTTGATTGGAATCACGCATCTCCTTAATGAATTCCCTCTTAGCTAAGAGATTTTGGCCCGCCCCTTTAGAAGGTTTAGGTTTGTCTCCCGGGTTAGGCAAAAGAGTGAGTTTTACATTATCAACCAAAAAATTATAGATGTTCTTCCTTCTGTCATGATGGCATTCCTATCATATTGCCAAGGCCTTCCTAGCAATAAGTGGCATGCATCCATGGCCACCACGTCACACCAAGTTTTGTCTTTATATCTTGATCCAATTGAAAAAGTTACAAGGCAGCGTTTGGATACTATTACCTCGTTTCCCTTCTTGAGCCACTCCAAGCGGTATGGTGTAGGATGTTTTTCTGTTTCAAGGGCTAATTTTCGGACCGCTTCTTCTGCCACCACGTTTTCACAACTGCCTCCGTCGATGATAAGTTTGCATACTTTTCCCCCTATGATGCATGTGGAGTGAAAAAGATTGTGGAGCTGCCCATCATCACCTTCCTCCTTACGAGGTGTTAAGCATATTCGTCGTATCATCAAAAGAGGACCGTCATCTCCGGATACAAATTCTCCGTCATCGTTCCCATGGTCCTCAATGGTGGTGTCATACTCCTCATCCTCACCTTGTTCATCGAAGGTGTCTCCCGACTCAATAAGCAAACCTTTACCGTATTTGTCCCCTTTTCGGCAATCCACCATTCGATGGCCTGATTCTCCACATCGAAAGCATTTAGGGCCACTCGTAGTTGCCCCTCGGTTGGATGGACCCGTTGTGGTTGGGATCCGGTTTTGAGTTGGGGTTTGCGTGGGGCTTCGAGCCGTGAATGGCCCGCTTGATCGGTTTGTACTTCCCCCGGTTCCACGGCCAAAAATTCCATAGGACCCTCGTGAGGCCGTTTTCTCAAGCAAGAGTGCTCTTTGATGGGCTTCCGACACATTCTTTGGGTCAAAGAGGTTTAACGAGTCCTGAATTTGGTGACGTAAACCCCCAATGTATCGTGACACTAATTGATCGTCGGTTTCGGCTAGATCAACACGTGTTAGATACTTGTAAAATTCTTCCGTGTATTCGTCCACGAACTTTGACCCTTGGCTCAAGTTTTGCAGCTTTTGATACATAGTTCGAGTGTAATTATAGGGTAAAAAGGCTGGCCTCATATGCTTCAACAGTTTCTCCCACTTGTTGATCTTCGTCTTGCCTTGCCGCCCTCGGGATTGCTTCAATTGCTGCCACCATGCAACTGCCCTTCCCCGGAATTTGGTTGCGACTAAAGAAACTCGTCGATCGTCAGGCACCCCTTTGAAATCAAGAATTTCTTCAACGGCCGCTACCCAATCCAAGAATTCTTCGGGTTGGAGACCCCATTGAAATTCTGGAATATCGAGTTTGAAACCGCTTTCCCATCGATTGGCTTGGGCTTGGACGTGGGGTTGATGCCCTTGTACTCCGTGCCTTGCAAAAGGATTCCGGGCTTCATTCTCCGTACATTGTTCGTTTTCCTCCTCCGAGCTGGTCGGTGATGGTTGTCGACGGTGCTCATGGCGCCCCTCCGGATTGGCCGCTCGAGCATTGGAGGCTGCAAGTTGGGCCTTCAAATCAGCGACCGTTTCCACTAGGGTCTAATGTTCCTAATCATCCGCACGACATCAAGAGTCCTAAAAAGCTTGAAGAATTGATAAAACAAGTGGAAGAGGTAAACCTTTTAGAGAGTATCGCAATTTTTCATGAAGAAGAGGAACCCTTGGAAGAGGTAAGTCTTTCGGAGAGTTTTGTAACTTTTCATGAAGAAGAGGAACCCTTGGAAGAGGTAAATTTTTCGGATAGTTTTGCACCTTTTGACGACAATTCTACATATCATGTGCCTGATAAGAGCCCCGAAGATAAAGTCTTCGATTTTAGTGTTGAGCCAATTGACTATGTTAATTTCATTGGGATTGATTCTATTTTATCAAATTATTCTAACAAAAATTGTGATGAGATCTATATGGTGGAAAAGGCTTTTCTGTCAAAGATTGAAAGGGTTTTTGTGAGTTATTTGAAGATTTTCATGGTATATGGGAAAGACAAGGCACGAGAAAAGCATGGCAAGTCTACACGGCAAGGGGAGGTGCGGTGCCTTCAACATCATCGTCGCAGTCTGCTGATGATTAGAGCCATCATGTTTCTTATGGGGTGTGGCCTTATTGTGATCTTGAGGAACTGAGACTGGAACGAGTTAACAGGGCACCCGAAGGACCGTGGAAAAGACAGTCCGAATTCGAGGGCGAATTCTCTCCAACCTCGGGAGGATGATGTAGATTGGAATTCAAGGCTTATCTTCCGAACCGCTTCCTCCGAGACTACATTTATACCACTCCTTGGATCGATGACAAGCTTGGCCACCTTGCCTCCCATGGTGCATGTAGTCTGAAATTGTCGGTACATACCTCCAATGTATCGGGACACCGATTGATGCTTGACCTCTACCATCTCCCAAGACACCTTTTTTTTGTATAAATTTTCTATTTTTTCTTTTTGGGTGTCGAGCTTGACTCCTGTATCCCGTGATATAGCATGGGCTTGTGCCGTTAGAAATTTCTTCCGCACTCTACACCCTGCATAAGGATTGACAAGTTCACCCTCAACGATAAATTTGTCTTCCGCCCCCGCGTATCTCGGTTTTGGTTGACGACGACGAACGCTCGGACCATCCATGTCGGCCAAGTGATCGGTAGGGACCCCGTGTTGGGTGCGCGCACGCCCTTCCTTCCGCACGGTTAGACCACCAAACCTCTCCTCCATGTGCCGCAAACGAATCGCCGGTTGCTCCTTACGTGCTGCCTCCGTGCGCACGTGCACCTCATTCATGTCTGCAAAACGGTTGCTTCTCCCCATTCATGGAAAGTAATTGAGCTCTGATACCAACTGATGCAGCGTAGGATTGTGGTGAACAAGAAAAACAGCAAGTAGAAGGATAAATATTTCTAAGATTGTGAGACTATCACAAGAATCAAAGAAATCTTCTTAAAAACTATAGATTCTATCTATGGTTTAAGGAAAAACACAAAGAAACTCAACTCTGAGTAATTCTTATTAAACAAACTCAATAATAATCATAAACTGAATTGTTAAAGGCTATAAGCATATATTTATAGCCCAAGACTCCTAGTCCTAAGATAACAATGAAATAGAGTTAATTTAGAAGTCTACGAAAGACAACTAAACCAAATAAAAGACTAACAAAAAAACCTAATTCAAATAAAGACTGAAAGATAAGATAGAATAAACGACTAACAAAGAAATCTAATAAAAGATTAAAAGATAAGATAAGATAAGCCATTCTAAACTATATCTGCATCACCTGGCCACCCCCATCTGGCCGGATGGGGGTGGCCGAAACCACCCCCAGTACCCACTGGGGGGCCATGGAGCCTTGGGGGTGGTTTCGGCCACCCCCTTGGAGCCAAAGGGGGTGGCTCGAATGGCCAAGAACCACTCCCAATTTTTTTGTTTTTTTGTTTTAAAAAAAATTAAATATGTGCCACGTGTCGATGTCTGATTGGTCCACGTGTCAGTCCTAACGATCAATTAACGGATTGACTAATTTGGTCACTTATCAAAACCACATGGACCTCCTGTGATAAAAATGAAACAACAGGGAGAAAAAAATAAAGTTGAAAAACCCTAAGGGGTATGGAGTATTTAACCCTATTTTTATTTTATAATTATTGAATTTATTTTTTTAAAAAAATTATGCATTTTCTATGCAAATAAAATGGGTACAGTGCGCGAACAAAACCTGACTTTCAATTCCTACACAAACATTGAATCGAAGAGGAAAAATCTTCCACCTCCATAAACATTAAATATTTGAAAAAAACAGAGAACTTAGTAATATTAATAAAAGCTACCAAATAGTGTAGTCTGAGAACAAGAAACTGACTGATAGGCTTAGTTCACTTGTGTGAGAATTACAAAACTTTGTAAACCCATTTGATGCATTTGGTATATGCAAGAACCCCAAAAAAGGAATTAGTTAATTCAAGGAAGAGAAAGGCATGAGAGTGATTTTTTATGATTTTTAGGAATAAATATCAAGTGGGTTGGTGTGGTTGGCCTAAATTACAAATCACTCTTTGTGGTATAAAAAATAATTTATATGTCCATAGTTAGCTTAAATTACAAATCATTCCTTATGGTATAAAAAATAAGGGTTAAATACCAAATACCCCCTGGAGTTTGGTTACTTTATTTTTACCACCCTGGAGTTTTATTTTTATCACAGGACCCTCTGAGGTTTTGATAAAGGACCAAGTTAGTCCAATCTGTTAGTTGACCGTTAGGACTGATACGTGGACCAATCAGATGTTGACACGTGACACTTATTTAATTTTTTTAAAAATTAAAAAAACAATGTATTTTTTTTTTTTTTAAAAAAAAAAAAGAAAAAAAAATTGGGGTGGCCGAGCCACACCTTGGCCATTTGGGGTGGCTCGGCCACCCCCTTTGGCCATGGGGGCAGGCCACCCCCATGTGGCCAAAGGGGGTGGCCGAGCCACCCCAAATTGGGGGTGGTTTCGGCCACCCCCAATCATCGGAGGATTTTTGATCTGGGTCAGCACTCCCGCCCTTCCCCGCGGCTCTCAGCAACCTGCGCATCCATACCCAGCACCTTCGACAACATCTGCATGGTCCCCAGAACCTCGCCGCCACCTAGATAAACTTCCGGTGCCGAGCCCTCCCTCATAGGAAACACTTGGATAGAATCAACTTGGAGTTATTGGAGTCACTGGAACCTGGTCTTCTGTGATGGAGATTCTTGCACCCAAAGCCTGATTAGCAGGGAATTTCAGTCCCTCTGCTTGAACCAAACCCACAACATGGCCGGCCAGTTTCCCGTCGTCTTCGTCTTTATCATCGTCGTCGTTTTCACTGACGCCGTTTTCCGATAGTGAGGGCAAGAGCGAGAGTTGCAAGCCGTCGGTGTCGGACTCGGCGTCACCAGTTATGGCCGGCATTGAGTTTACGGGGCCGGCGTTGAAGATGGGTTCGCCGGAGACTGGGTTTTGAGAGTGAGGAGAGTGTAAATAATATTTTATTTTTTTATTATTTTATTTTACATTTATTTTTTTAACTGTAAATAATATTTTATTAATTTATTTATAGAGGGACACGTGGCTTGATTGTAGCTCTTAGATGACATTGGATGGTTTAGATGTATAAAATTTGGGATGGGCAATTTTGAGCCCATTGTCGGGATCCCGGTCCGGTGTTTTCGTGGGCGATTTCCTTATTTCTTGGAAGCATGACATGCACGCGAGTTGAGATTTCCGGTTGCCATGAGGTAGCCAAGCGTCAGACACCTCCTTATTATTATTTTTTTAAAATTGAAGAAGAGAGATATTAAAGAGAAATTCAAATTTGAGGTATTAGCACTAAATTTATAATGATAAAATTCATTTTAAATGATACAATCCCTAAAGGGTTAACCTTTCAGCTCTAGATTTTAGTTTTAAATCAAAAAATAAATTTTGAGGTATTAAAAATTAAATATTAATTCATAAAAATTTAACAAAAAATATATATATATATCTAGTAGAATTAGGAAAAGAGATTTTTTTATAAATTTTTTTTTTTCTAATAAAGTCACATCAAACTTTTACAAACACTTGTTTAACTTTGACAGCCAAATAGCCGGACTGCATGCACTAAATAGAATCATCAACCACTCAAGTAAATTATCAATCGTTCACGTGATCGAGTGACAGTGTGCAGAGTTTGCTTTCGCCGGAGAATCGCACTTGTCATCGTCCATACTTCTTGGACAGAAAAAAGCATAGGTGTAATAGGGATCCACTACAAAGTTTGATAGGTTGGGCCAAATTCCCAGGAATTCAACAATCATTCACTTACCAACCAAAAATTAAAATTGCAGTGGAATTGCCAAGGAATTTTTTATTTTAATTAATCTGGACCGTTGGATTCCATCAAATAGTCTAAAGCTCGCCACATGTCCTATATAAAAGAAAATAATAAAATATTATTTATATTTTAAAAAATAAACATAAAATAAAATAATTAAAAATTAAAAATTTAATTTAATAATATGGGGTCGCCGGCCACCCCTATTCACCAATAGAGGTGGCTGGCCAGCCCAGCGCAGCCATGAGGTGTCGCCAATCACCCTCAACTGACCCTTGGGGGTGGCCGGTGCCACCCCTAGGGCCCCAGGGGGTGGTTCGGCCACCTCCTATCACCAAACTCAAAAACTCAAAATGCTTTGCTGGTTGTGGCTGTGCATGTATTAGCCTAGCTATAAAGTGCCAAATGACAGAAATTTTGTTGTTTTGTTCCCACAAGCAAATTTGTAAGAACTTGACATATACCATAGCAACATAACATTCACACAACTATCCCACAAGCAAATTTGCTTGTGGAGATTTAAATATTATGTTGTTGTATGAATTAGTTGCTTCTGTTGAACAAAAGATGTATTATCATGTAATTTATGGAAAGATATTATGTAATTTACGTACTTTGTGATTAATAGTCTTACATATATATGATTAATGAATTATAATTCCAAATTTAACATTCACTCGACTAGAAGGAAAAATAATTATTAGGAGGGAGGGAAATGGACTACCATAAGAGTAAATCTTCCAACTACCATGAGGATAAAGAAACAATAAAGAAAGAATTAAAAGAAATATTTAAATAGATTAGAGAGTGATTTAGAGGGTTTGTTGTGGGCGTGTGTTTAAAAAGTGCACTTTGGTTCAAAACTTTTTTATAACATGGAGAATAAGAACATGATAAAAATATACTTAATTTTCGATTGTAACATGCTATTTTTTAATATGTGACATTTTCAAAGCGTGTTGATGTTCAAAAAAAAGGCCTAAATTTCATAATTTAAAATACAAATATTACTCAATTCTGTATCAAAGTTGACTGTCATTGCAGTGGATATAAAAGTCTACAGAAGATGGGAAGAAAAAAGTTTTGTAGTTAAGCACTCTCTTTAAAGAACACTATAGAAATCAAAATAATAACCTATGTACCTTAATTTCTTCATCTACTTCAATTCCTCATCATCCATTTCCTCGTTTCTATCAACTTGTCTATATATAAGTGAGTGGTAGACAGAAATGAATCCAGTACAATAATAGCACTACCTTTAATTTAGAATAATTTCACGTGAAACACAAATGTTTCATTTGATAATGATTTTATAAAAAGCGTTTTCTTTTTGGGGGACAATTTGGATATATTTAACAAACGTGGCCAACTTTTCTATAGAAATTAAGCAAAAGTTGGCCATGTTATTGCGTACTCGTCGACCTAAGAAGGGTGTCTTCTTCTTCGACAATTTGTGAATATTTAACAAATATGGCCCATTTTTCCACCAAAAACAAGACTAGGCTGCGTCCTAAAAAGTATGTTTTCTTTTGTTAACAATTTCGAGATATTGATCAAACAAACAAACATGGCCCAACTTTTCCACCAAAAGCAAAACTAGGCCATGTTAGAGATAAGGGCTAGACTAAGACTCTCGTGATTCACAAATTGCTATATGTTGTCCACGCATTTGTGAGAGTTTGTCTCACGTTGAAGAAATATAAATAATAAGAGCATTTAATATATATAAGTAGATCAAAACTCATTAATTTAAATTTTTGAGTTAGAAGTGATGTCCTAATATGTATATTAATTTACTCTTATTTGACTCTCTTTGTGTTTCTTTCCTCAACAATTGATATCGGAGCTTATGCTTTCTTTTGGAGTAAGTGTGACACTCTTGTGTGTGGACCCAAGTTCATTAGCTTAGGCATTTGGGTTAGAAGTGATGTACTAATATATATTAATTTTTACTCTTGTTTGACTCCCCTTTATGTTTCTCTCCTCAACACTATACAATTTTTTTTTTCTCATTCTTCTTTTACTTTTTAAAATTATCATTTGATCTGTGGAACTCATGTGTACGACTCATTTGACTTCGTAAATTCAATGATAATTTTAAAAAGTAAGAAGATGATAAAATAATCAAAAGAGAAAATGAAGCATTTTTCTTTACAAAATAACTTGTTTCGATCTATGAATTTCAAGTTTAGTTTAGAGCCTCAGCTTCTTACCATTATATTAAATAAAATGAAAGTTTACAAGCAATCGCTCAATCGAGAAATGCTATACGCATTCTCTCTCATATATTTTTTAGTGTACATTTTCTTACGTGGTAGTAAAAATAACTAATGAATTTAAAATATAATGATGATTTTTACTACCATGTCATAAAATCTGTATCTGAAATTGGGAGTAGCATTTCTCTGTTTTTGGTAGCATGGGTTGTCCCAATTTACCAAAATTTTTACTTCTTGATCCGGTGAATCAATAATCATTAAGTCATCCTCTTTTTCGAACTACACATTCAAAAGTAAGCGTGCTAAAAAGTAGGGTTAATCAAACTCAAGATAAATTGATTGATTAAAGTTGCAGAATCTAACTCGTTTAATTAAATAGATTGAATTATGGTTGACCTATAATAGTATAAAAGTACTTAATTTATCTATTAAAGCGAACATTATCATTACTTAGTCTTATCTAATTCTTGCATTTTGTATTTAATTGCAAAAATATTATTTAATTATTAAAACATGAGATATGATTAAATAATAGACTAATTCAAGTAAGTGGGAATTAAATAATAAAACCAAGAAAGACAAAAAGAAAAAAACAAAGCAAAAGTTGATGGTATTTGTGGCTGTGCGTGAAAGAAAGTGTCAAGTGGGCGGCTAAAAGGAGAAAAACAAGCTAAGCCATAAGAAAGAGAGTTGACCAAGAAAGTTTTTCGCTCTGATTAAGTCACCGTCCATAATTGAGGGTGCGTTTGGAATTATCATTTTATTAAAAAAAAGTGTAATTTTAAATAAAATTGCAGAAAGCATATTATTTAACGTTACTTATTAAAAAATTACAATTTTGAAAATACACATTTTTTTACGCAGCTTAAATACTACACCAAAGTATTAGCAACAAATATATGTGACTAGTCTCAACCGTAGCGAATATTGAGAAATGTTATACTTATTCTTATTTTTTTTACACAATTTTTATTGGTGACTTTTAAAATTATTATTGAATAAAAATTTAATAAAAATTCATCTCATATTTAATTGTGGTTTTAAAAGCTATCTATGAGCATAAAAAAATTGTGTAAAGTAGTATACGTAGGAGTAAATGTAGCATTATTCACCAACATTTACAATTTTTTCAATTTAACTTTTTGAAATATTTTGTTTAATAATTATTTTATATAATTTATTTAATTCTTAGGCCCAATACTTAACACAGAGCTATAGCTGAAGAGAAATTTTACACGTTTCTAAAATGACCGTGAAAGTTATTAGTAATTTTTTTTTAATTAAAGTTGGGGTTAAATACTTTTAACCCTTATAATTTTATATATATATATATATATATATATATAAGTTTCAGTTTGTATCATAAATAATACCTTGATTATAATTAAAAATAAAGATAGCACCTTTGTTCATAAATTGATGAAAATTTATGTGAATGACTTTAAAAATTGACACATGTTCATATATTTTATTAAAAATTATAATTTTTTTTAAAAAAATTTACATTCTTTTAATTTGTTGGCTGCAACTCAAATAAGTAATAACCGGTGCATGAATGTATTCAGATTTCGGTCAGATACTGTCAATGTTCACGTGGCCAGTGAGCAGCAGGACAAATGATGACATGTTCCGCACTTGTTGCTTTCCAACACTTTATGCCATTGGTGTAATTGAAAAGATAAATCATGAGCTTGAATAACCCACCTTCTTCTTTCTTGAAATATATCCTTACTTCATTGTTTCTGTTTCTCTTTTTCTATTTTCTCTTTTTGGGTTAAATTATTATTTATTTTAAAAGTTTGAACAATAATTTATCACAAAAAATAAAATATTTAATTAAAATAAGAGATAAATAATACAGTTAAGATTCGAATTCATGATTTTGGATTTTAATATCATGTTAAATCATTACTTATCTTAAAAGCTTAAATTAATATATATATATATATATATACTTTTATAGAATAAACCTTTATTTTTTTGATAAACCTTTATTTTTTTGATAATTATTATCTATTATTAATTGGGGCCGCCTTCTAATAATTGAGCTGCTACACCTTGACTTTAAAAGTCAAGGTCTTGGAGTAGTTTTTCTCATGCTCATTCATCTGCTTTATTTTTTAGCTTCTTCGTTTGAAGCTTGTTGAATGTTGATTTCATTACAGGGATGGATGCCAGATTGGTGGAGGCAGCGCTTAATGGAAACGTTATTGAACTGAAAAGATTACTCGAAGAGGACTCCCTCTTACTGGATAGAAGTTCAGTAGCCGTGTACCCTGAAACTGCCCTACACATTGCAGCCATGCGTGGGCAAACAGAGTTTGTGAGGGAGCTACTGAAGCTTAAACCAGATTTAGCCACCAAATTAGACAAGGGCGGGTTTAGCGCAATACACATAGCCTCTGCAAATGGGTTTGAGGAAACAGTGAGAGAGCTATTGAAGTTTAGCCGTGAGCTTGCCCTTCTCAAGAGCAGCGATGGAAGGACTTCTCTTCATTGTGCAGCTGCAACTAGGATGGTTCAAGTCATTAGGGAATTGGTTGGCTTTTCCCCCGACTGTATCAGAGAAGTGACTCTAAGAGGCGAGACTGCGCTTCACATAGCCGTGAAGTACAACCAATTTGAGGCCTTTGAAGCCATGTTTGAGATAGTGAAGCAGCTAAACATGCAGCAAATTCTGAGTGCTGGGGAAGAAGATGGCAACACTGTCTTACACCTTGCAGTTGCTAGGAAGCAGATTCAGGTAAATTATGCCATCTTTCACTCTACATTACTCCAATTTTTTATTTACTTATTTTTGCATTCTAAATAATGACGATATAACGTACCATCGACTAAAGGCCAGGAAACACCATTTGTGGCATGGTTTAATGGTCTTTAAGAAATTTTTTCAAGAGGTTAGACATATATTAAGGTGTGAGTTAACTCTTCGTACTAAAAAATCATTTATACAAGTCTGATTAGTATTATCCTTACGGGTCCGGTCAAACTATGCCTTAATTAGTCTTAAAAAGGCACCTTGGTTCTTAATTAATGTTTAGGCTTCTCATGAACAATTCTCAGAAGATAAATACTTGGATATTCTTGTTAATGTAGAATAGCTATAATTGGTGGTTACTCATGCCATTTTCTAAAAAAAAAAAAAAGAAAATGAAAAAAGTGAAACCCACACAAAAGACAAACAACCTCATCTCCTCAAAAGACTTCATCAGCAACGGAGGATAATATATTAATGATTGATGTGCTGGATTAAAATGATTGGTAGCTGATTCATAACCTGTTTTTGTCAAGTATTATTTATACAAACAGTACTCCATATCAACACGTACAGCAGCTCTACAGTCATCGAAGGAAGAATTATCGACTTCAGCAATTATATGATCAAATTATGTTTGAATGGTTTACATCTTCTCCTTGTTTTCACTAAAAAAAAAAAAAAATAGACCTTTTTTATACGAGGTAAACAGTTAAAGAAAAAAACGACACAAATCAATTAAAGTCGTTTGTCAATAGAAAAAAAATTTGTCGTCCTTAAACAAGAACCAATGAGAATTTGTCGTTCTTTAGCAGTTCAATTCCTTTATACTTAAATTTAAACGACGTAAAAGTATAAATCATTTAAACAATATTAAAATTTTTATCACATTGTTGTCTTTTACTGTTTAAACGACAAGAATTTTGTAAAATAAGTTAACTTTGTTCACTAAAAAAACGTTATATTATTTATTAATAAAAAATGGGTATACTGAATATATATACAATATAACCATATATTTTTTTTCACCGGATAAATTCTATGGGAAGACAAATCCAGAGTTTTGGGGAAAGTTAGATTTGAAAGGACTCCCGAGAATTAATGAAGATTTATGTCGGATTTGGAGCATTACAGAGATGGCCTTGAATTAGTAGAGTAATTTTGTTCGTAGTTTTTTGCAGCTGGTTTCTAAAGAAAACTATAAGAGTAAAAGAAGTTAAAAAAATAAAGGAAATATACACAATAATGAGAGAGGGAAAAAGAATAGAAATAAAATATTTATACGGGACCTATATATACTTAATCTAAATTAAATATTCATTCAAGCAATTCAATCCTCCAACAGCAAATTAAAGGAACGATTAATTTGAAACAATTAAGTTCAAGAACAAAAATCCTTTACTTTCATGCATATATAAACAACATTAACTCTTCAATCTTCTCACATTTATCATGACCCAGTAAACTCTGTTGATCTAACATCTTCGAATTTTGTGAGTGCTCTTACAGGTTGTGAAATTGCTACTTGGTAGTGATGGTAGCCAACTACAAGCACCAGTCCTTGTGAATCTGACCAACAAGAGTGGCTTCACTGCTTTGGATGTGTCTGATGTGATACACCAAATGGTGGGTGAACCCACTGATTTCATGCTCAGGGATTTACTTCTGCGTGCAAAAGCCTTGAGAGCGTCAGAGGTTCAACACGTTGAACCAGCTCAAGTATTTCTTCACAGGCAGATCCCAGTGACACAACTGCCTCCCGAGACTCTCAGTCAGTTCTTATTATCTCACATTAAACTTCTGAACCCTTTGACATTTTTGAAAACGTTAGCAGAGGAAGTGAAAAATTCACCATCACAAACTCAAAATGCTTTGCTGGTTGTGGCTGTACTTATTGCAACTATGACCTATCAAGCCATATTAAGTCCTCCCCTTGGCGTTTCTAGCAAAGACGACGATTCAAAAGGCAATCCAAAAGACAATATTTCACAAGACGATTATGGATACATTTCACAAGTCCCTTATGAAGGCAACTTATACAGTAAACTCCTGGACTTCCTTCCATTCATGGTTCCCAACACTATTGGATTTTTTGTATCGCTTACGGTGATTATTTTGGCTATGGATGAGTTTCCACTCAAAGCATTGCTAGGGATCGCTGTGCGTTGCATGGGAGCAAGTTATATTTGCGGGCTTTTGTTGATTGGACCTCCGACGTCGTATACTGGTAAAAATGCTTCCACCTTAGCCAAGATAATAATAGCAATAATCGTCTTGATCGACTTACTTCGCTTGACCTATTGGTTAGTCAAGAGATGGTTCAAAGAAACTAGACCGTCCCTACAAGCAAATGGGTCTTTCGCAACAACAAAATGTAACTTGAGCTATCTAGTCAAGAAATGGTTCAAAGAAAGTTACCCATCATCTGGTCATAGTTGAAGATGAGTTCTATCACTTATTTGAGTCGTAGTTCAAGTCTATTTATATTATTCTTATCTACCGTAATTCTCCTAGCTATAAATAGCAGCTTGTTGTATTGTAAACATATAAATAAAAATAAAATGTAGTTATTTGACATTTATTATATGTACAAAGGTTATAGACTTCAACGGTAGATATATAAGTGACAGTATAGAATAAACTCTAAACTACGGCATGTAATGTAATTCTGATGCTTTCTATCTTGACCTTTATATTTTGAAGTCAAATGCTATTTCTCTTTCTTATAAGAATTTGGTCATAGTTGTAACTCAACGTGAAAATTCTGATTTAGACTCCAAATTTAACAAATAAAAAATATCTCAATTTTATCACACCCCTCAAATTATTTAGATTATCAATTTTTAATCCAAACTCCACACATATCAATACCAAAATCAAAGCAAGCATAAAAGACCCATCACTCATTCTTTTTCTGAATTTCTTTCGTAAGAATTAATAATGGGAAAGACCCACCTCATGTGTAATTTCATTTTTCTGTTTTCCCCTTGTTGAATAAAAGAGAGAGAGATTCAAAAGAATACCCAAGCAAAGAATCAATACTAAAGAGAGAAGAGAGATTAGTCCCACAACATTGCACCGGGAAAAAATTGTTCATGTTTCGCAACCGGCCACTAGATAACATCCTCTCTCTCCTTTATCCACTCCCTCTTTCCACATTTTCTACATGTACGTATTATGTACATCATTGCTTGGGATATCGATTGATGAAGCATTCATATTATATATATATATTGCTTACTTTGTGAATCAATTATGTCAGCATATATATGCACATTCCCTCATATATTCATTGAACAACAGCTAAACATGCATGTGCTGATCGAGTACCTCGATCAAAGGGATAATTGACTACAAATTATTACATTTGGCTTAATTACTCTTTGCCTTTTATTATTCTGGCATAGTGTTTTGAATACACTTGTGAGTCTTGAGTACTGCATTGAGAAAGTTTAAAGAAAAATAACAGTTAATATACTAAAGTAGACCACTACAAGCATATATTTAGCTCATTCATTAATTAGCATCCATATATATATTATTAGCGGCGACAGTAAAATCATTGCTAATAATGGTCATTAGCTTAAACTTTTGGGCTAATATGATGTCCAACTAATTGGCTGGAATCTGGATGATACACGTACGTTCTACTAGTGGCTATGGTGTTTTCTTGGGCACTTTCCTTAATTAGTGGTTTTTGTGGCTCTTGCAATAGCTGAGTTGTGTTGGTTCCGCATGCTTTTTTGGGGAATTGCCTGGTCCTCTATCATCTCCACCTATTGTTTGGTGTGATCAATAATGTTGGGGATATAACATTAATTGGCATCTAACCTGGTGTTTCATGCTATTACAAAGCAAAGCATATACAAGTTGATTATCTTTTTATCGGTGAGAAGGTTGTCAATAAGGACCATTGGATTAAGTATATCTCTACTTGATCAATAATTAGTTGCTGATTTATCGACTAAGGGCCACACAGCAGCATGATTTTGCTTTTTACGGGCCAAACAAGAAGTCAGTTATATAATGACAAATGAGCATATATAGCATGTCCTTGTCCAACACGATCCTTCAGAAAAAGGCTCAACAACTTGTCTCAAGCTAAGAATTTATTCGAGCTCCACCAAAGAGTGATTATATAGAGAGAGAGATTTGGGATGACGACTGTATAGGATCACTTCTATCTCACGCGACGATTTGTCATTAAATTGATGAATTAGAATAATTAGTGCTACAGCGGCCGAGTGAAAACCCCGCAGGAATTGTCAATATTAGAACTGCATTAAACCACGTATGGATGTAGAATCAGAATTTTACATGAATTAGAATAATTAGTGCTGCATATATATATATATATATATATATATATATATATATAAAGAGATTTTTTAAGGGGTTCAACCCATAAAAGAAGATAAATTTGAGGTATAATTAAAATTTATGAAGTGATACGGATACCAATGTGTTTCTTGCATTCGGGAATCATATCCTCACTTGATCATTATTGTTTCTTTTTCTCTTTTCCTACTTTACCTTTTGATTAATTAATTATATCCAGATATGGTATGAATGGTCCCTTCAGTTTCACGTCAATGCCGGATTTGTGCATTTTTTGGCTATAAAATAGAGAACATCTTTTTTCTTTTCCCCATTCAGGGCTTCTTTTTTTCTGTGTGAGCTTCTTGTTAGTTCCCATAAAAAAAAAAATGGATCCCAGGTTGGTGGAGCCAGCACTTAATGGAAACGCCACTGAACTGCAGAAATTACTTCAAGAAGACCCCCTCGCACTTGAGAGAGGTTCAGTGGCAGTGACCCTGAGACTGTCCTACACATTGCATCCATGAGTGGGCAGATAGAGTTTGTGAGGGAGCTACTGAAGCTTAAACCAAATTTTGCCACCAGATTGAACAAGGACGGGTTTAGCGCAATACACTTAGCCTCCGCAAATGGGTTTGTGGAAACGGTAAGAGAGCTATTGAAGTTTAGGCGTGAGCTTGCCCTTCTCAAGAGCAGCGATGGAAGGACTTCTCTTCATTGTGCAGCTGTAGCTGGGAGGGTTCAAGTCATTAGGGAATTAGTTGGCTTTTTCCCCGACTGTGTCAGAGAAGTTACTCTAAGAGGCGAGACTGCGCTTCACGTAGCCGTGAAGTATAACCAGTTTGAGGCCTTTGAAGCCATGTTTGATATACTGAAGCAGCTTAACATGCAGGAAATTCTGAGTGCTGGGGATGAGGATGGCAACACTGTCTTACACCTTGCAGTTGCTAGGAAGCTGCAGATTCAGGTAATTAATGGCCGAATTAACCACTTCAAGATACTTTTCCTCTTTCTTGGCATTCAAATAACGAGTGTGAAAGTTTCTCTATTCTTGAAGGATATATATATATATATATATATATATACCATTTTACTATGTCTATATGGAACATTCTGAAACCAGTACGGCTCTTTACCTTTTTAGTCATCTGACCATTTATTTATCAATTTGGATTGATATATATTCGGGACTAGACTTTCAAAATACTCCTCCTTTCCTAGGAAAGAAAGAAAAAAAAAAGAATTGCAAGAATTTAGGAGTTGGTCAGGATTTAATGAAATTTGCAAAAATACTTACGCCTGAATGTTATAAACAATTTTTTTTTTTTTTTTTTTTTTTTTGTATTAAAAGGAGTATTTTAGAAATTTTGACCGGATTTAATAGAAAATACTATTGAATGGTTGAAGTTGAAAAAAATTGAAAAATTGGAAGACTAAATTGACACTTTTTAAAGTTTAAGGAGTATGAATAAGTATAATTGCAAAGTGATGAAAGATCATGGGTGATAATTGAAGTTTTTCCAATCTATGTCCATGTAATTGTGATTGATTATCAAATCTTTGTTATTTGATTACATTATATATATATATATATATATATTTTACTACCACTTTTTCCTTATAAATAAGGCTAACTGGTATTGTAAACATCATCAAGAAATAAAAGTACAATGTAGTCCTAAAGGCTTTTAACATGTGGATGTAAGTTATAGAGTGAACTAAGCAATTCTTAAGTGTTTCTCTCTCTTCTCCTTTGTGTTTATTTCCACTATTAAATTTCATTTTCCATTCGATTGTAATTTTCTTTATATAAAATTTAAGGGTTAAATACCTTATCCACCCCTAGTTTCACAATTTTACTTTTGATCACAGGAGGTTCCTGTAGTTTGCCTAAAGACCGAAATGGTCCTTCCATCCATCTTACATTAGTAGACTTAACAGAAATCTAATTACATTTTGACACGTGTCCTAATCGCCAAATCATCAAATACTGTATTTACACCCTTGCCACGTAATAAATTTTTTTTTACCCTAAACGTTTGATTAAAAAAAAAAAAAACCCAAACCTATTCTTCCCCAACCCCAATCTCCTGTGAATCTGCCTTCTTCCCCAACCTCCGGCCATGAACCAAAGATTGCATTAGTCT
Source organism: Corylus avellana (assembly GCF_965113065.1). NCBI lineage: Eukaryota > Viridiplantae > Streptophyta > Magnoliopsida > Fagales > Betulaceae > Corylus > Corylus avellana. The sequence continues at coordinate 2,691,643 of NC_142494.1, read as the reverse complement.
GTATCCAGTAACGCATTAGGAATTGCATAAATTTCGAACCTTTCATTTAATTTACGAGGTGGGTTTAAGATTGAGGTTGAATTTTCAGCTACAAGAGAATGATTCAGTTTGGGGCTTGGTTTGGATCTCAGAAAGTGCTTAAAATGATTTTTGAAAGCGTTTTAAATATTTTTCAGAGACCAAAACAAAACCTTTAATTGGGATCAATATTGAGCTAAAAACCTTAGTTTTACTATGTGGCAATGGTGTAAATTTAGCCATATTTGATGATTTGGCAATTAGGACAAGTGTCGAAATGTAATTAGTCCCTAAGTCAGTGACGTGAATTTCCATTAAGTCTACTAATGACAGATGGATGGAAGGACTATCTCGGTTTTTCGGCAAACCACAAGGATCTCTTGTGATCAAAAGTAAGCCCTAGGGGTCAAAAAATAAAGTTGTGAAACCCCAATGGTAAATAAGGTATTTAACCCAAAATTTAATTCATGCCTTGTTATATACTTCAATGCCTTCACCATCTATGCTATTTGTTACAGACCGTTAAATTGCTATGTGGTGGTGATGGTAGCCAACAAAAAGTAGTCAATGTGAATGTGACCAACAAGAGTGGCTTAACTGCTTTGGATGTGTCCGATGTCATACAGCAAATGATGATGGGTGAACCCACTGATCATTACATGCTCAGGGATTTGCTTCTACGCGCAGGAGCCTTAAGAGCGTCCGAACTTGAACACATTGACACTGCTCATGTTCATCACAGGCAGGTCTCGGTGACGGCGGCACCGCCTCCCCAAACTCTCTGGCAGTTCTTATTACATGAGATTTCACTTCTGAACCCTTGGAGATTTTGGAAAACATTAGCAAAAGAAGTGAAAGAGTCACCACCACAAACTCAAAATGCTTTGCTCGTTGTGGCTGTTCTTATCGCAACTATAACCTACCAAGCCATACTAACTCCCCCCAATGGCATTGATAAGGGCGACGATTATACATGTTCTATTATTGCAAACCGTTTACAAGAGTTCATTCCGTTCATGGTTCCCAACTCTATTGGATTTTTTGCATCGCTTGCGGTGATTGTTTTGGTTATTGATGAGTTTCCGCTCAAAGCATTGTTGGGGATCGCTGTGCGTTGCATGGCTGCAGGTTATCTTTGCGGGCTTTTCTTGATTGGACCTACTAGTATAAATTCTTCACATTGGGCGATGATAACAATAGGAATAATCGTCTTGATGGACTTGGTTCGCTTCAGCTACTGGTTAGTCAAGAGATGGTCCAAAGAAATTAGAAACAGAAGTAGAAGAATCTAATGAATTACGTTTGTTAGTTGGGAGTTTGTGAAGTTGAAGAAAATGGTCCTTGAGTTTTAGTATGTGTGCTTTAATGTGATGTAGAAATTTCATATTGTTAACAGAATAAATTCTAAGCTGCGGTATGTAATAATTCTGATGCTTCCTATCTTCACCTTTATATTTTACAGTCAAATGCTATTTCTCTCTCTTTTAAGAATTTGGTCACAGGTGCAACTCAATGTGAAATTTCTGATTTAGGACCCAAGTTTAACAATTCAAAAAAATCTCAATTTTATCGCTCAGTTTAAATGTTTTATTTCAATTTTCAATCCAAACACCATAGATATCAATACCAAAATCATAAAAGACTCATCCCTTGTCATTTTCTTTCTTCAGTGAGAATTAATAGTGGAAAAGACCCCCTAACGCCAACATATGCATAGCATCAACACTGAACATCTTGTCACTGGTACTACTCTCGCAGAAGCACATTAGCTTAACTGCAGAGTTCATGACCATCGCGGCTTTAAAAAGTGTTGTTTTCATTACAGGTGTAAGTATACATATAAGCACATCTCCATCTTTATACTCAGGCGATGTTGGACGCCACATAGATCCTCTTTCTTCTTACTGCGGGAATTCGTGCATCCATCATTAGTATAAGCCATGTTGCCCCACTAGCTGTTAACCTTTAAGATTAAAATGTATTGGGCTTATTTCAAAAATCTTATCAATCCCCTCTCTCAAATGTTCTCTCCTCTCTCCTAAAGAAAACTTTTCCTTTCTACCGGCAGCCTATGGAAGAGGGAGTTACGGCTCCCTTCTTCCATCCCTTCTCCCTTACTTTTCCTTTCCTTTTTTTCTGCTACCTTTCTTACCTCCACAGAGGTCCTATCCGCCTCTTTTGAAGTCCTATTCGCCTCTTCAGAGGTCTTATCTTTGTCCAGAAGCACCATCAGCCCATCCTCCACCTCCAATCGCTCAGTTTTAGCCTTCCTCCATCGTCATCGGCCCTGGATCCGCCTCTCGAAGTACATCCACGCCTCTACCTCTGCTTCTGATGCTGCTATTTTTGGGTTTTAGATTTTCCCTACTTTTTGTCTTGTTTTCTTTTTTGTATGTACTGTTCTCTTGTGTATTTGTGCTGGATATTTCTTCTATAGGCTTTGAATCATTCCTCATCAGCGGTTTCTTTGTTGTTGTGGTTATCTTTCAGGTGTGCTGCAATAGTTCTCTGGGTTGCACCATTTATGGTGTACCTTTACAAACCAGCTCTTTTGGTGGCTAGGCTTCGTGGTTGTACCAAGAAATGATAGGTCCGCATCATTTATTTGATGCGTTCCCTTTTATTTTTTGTTTACCTTCTTTGATGAGAACGTTTTTGGACTTATTGTTGGGTCGCTAAAGCCTGTGATGTTTTTCCCCTCCCCTGTTTTCCCATATTTGCTTAGAAAAAAAAAATAAAAAAAAATTATTGGGTTTGCCTCTCATTTTTATTAATTAAATGACCAGGGCCCAGTCCAAACAAGCTTCGACAAGGGGACATTAAAAGAGACCTAGCTCTTTTATTGTTTATCGGCGTTGCTAACCATTAATAATAAATCAATTCTCTCTCATAAGAATCTATGTTCTCATCATCCCATGTTAAAATATCAACTACCCAAATGTTTAATGTTATTTCTTGTGTTGGCTTAATTCAGTTCCAAAATGCAGAGGTTACTATTCATAGGCTCAAACACTGATATAGAATGCTCAGAATCAAATCTCTACCTTCCATAATGTAGATTCATGTGTCATGAACGTCCCTGCAAAATTTCATCTCAACCAGACCACATACGCCCATCGATAGGAACTATTGATCAAGGCTGGACAACATTTTCAGAATGTTGTTTTCTCCCCATTGCAGGTCATGTCCGGACATAGTGTTAGGCTGTCCGGACATGCTTTCCAGCAAGCATATTTTTACTCCGCAAGGCCCTGTCCGGACAACCCATTAACCTGTCTGGATACCCCGTACCTATTATGCTCAAAAACGTGTTTTTAGTAAGCCCAGGTCTAGGTTTGATGTGTATATATATATAAGAGAGAGGCACGAATTTTCGCCCCCAAAGAGTTCGTCGGAGGCTGTGCTAAGAGAGATCATATGTGGTGAGCGTTAAATTGAATCTCTTAGAGTTTTAGTTATTCCTTTAATAAATCTACGGTTGAGAAGTTTATCGGAAGAGTCCGGTAAAGGAGAATCACGTTGAAGAAGATTGTGAGTAAGGAGACGAATTGTAGGTTTGCCAATCTTACAGAGCCAAGGTCTTGCAAAGGGTTGTAAATGTTCCTAGTGTCTGTAATCTCTGGATAATCTTTTGATAGTGATTTTTTGGGTTTGGCTGCCCCGGAGTGGTTTTACTTTTAGATCGGTTTTTAAAAGGTTTCCTCTTCGTCACCAAAATCCTTGTGTGTGATTGTTTATATTTTGGTGATTGTTTGCTTTGATAAATATCTGTTAATTTCGCATAAACTGTGATATTTATCTATTTAGAGCTTTTCAATTGGTATTAGAGCGGGTTCACTCTGTTTGGATTAAATTCCTGAGTGAGATCTGTTGACTCCTGTTTGCTATAAATACTTCTCAAGAGGAATATGATCTTATAAACTCCTTCAACAATTTATTGGAAAAATTCGCTCTTTTGAGACATCAATACACAAATTGTTTGGAGGATTTTCAAGATCTTGAACATGTGAAAGAATCTATTGTTACTAAATTGTCTGAATCACATGCTTTAATTGATTCTTTAAAATCTGAAAATCTTGTTTTGGGTTCTAAAGTTGATTTGTTAGAGAATAAATTAAAAAAATCAGAAACTTAATTGGAAAAATCCTCTAGCAATTCTCTTGAGAATATGTTGCATACTCAGAATTTTGATTGTGATAAATCTGAGTTAAGTTTTGATTGTCATGTTGCTTTGTCTTCTAACAATGATTCTACTTTCGAGATAATATTTGTTAAATCAGAAAAAGCAGAAGACTCTTTGCTTAAAAGAAAAAGAGCAACTGCCTCGTCCTCACAAGGTAAGAAAGTTAAGAAAATTCATATTGAACCTTGTGTATCTTACCCCAAGTATAGAGTCGTCCATCCTTTTAGGAATCTACCTGCTAAAAGGTTTATCCCTTCTTGTCATAGTTGTGGAAAAGTTGGTCACATTCGATCCAACTGTTTTAAATTGAAACCTCATGTGCATAAAAATAAAAATTTTGTTTCTAAGAAAGAACCTTTGGATTATGCACAATGTTGATGGGAGGTTTGTCTAGATTAGATAAGATTGAAAATGTTCACGTCTCTACACCTTCTTTCAAGAAGGTTGGGTTAGGTAGGATTATACCATTCACTCATTAAGGGGGAGTGGTAGTGATCTCACCTAAATTTAGGTGAATAAATGACATATCTAGTAATGGTTGTTTTGCTTATTTTTGAAAATCCTAGAGCATGTTATTTTTTATTTATTTATTTTTTGTTTTTGCTTTCTAGTTTATGGATTGCAATTTTTTTTTGTTGTTGTTGTTACACTTTTTGTGTGAAGATTGTATACATGTTAGTTTTGAGATTCTTGTTATGAGGCATATTTATAAAGGACTTTTCAAGAAATTCATATGTCATGATCTTTGAAAGGCTTATAGATAACATGTTGTGTGCGGACTACCAAGATTTTTGTCTACTTGCTAATCAAATGTTCATGAATATGTAATGTCTTGTGAAGACCTAGAAATAGTTATTAAACCAAATCGTTATTTTGTAGTGGGACTTATAAGATATGATGAAAGTTTAATGCTAAAGGACATTCATTTATTGCCTGTTGTAATCTCAATTCAAGCATGTTGTTGTTTTTTTTTTCTTTTTTTCTTTTTTGCATTGAATTTTTGTTTGTTTTTCATTTGTTTTCGTTTGTGTGCATTTCTTTTGTGAAAAATTTCAAAAAGACAAAAATATGTTACTTTAATTGTTTTCTTTTCTTTCGTTTGTCTTATGTACCTAGATAGTCCATTAATTTCTCATGTTTCTTTCATGGATTTAATGCCTTGTGTTTTAGAATGTTCTTAATATGCGTGAGATGAAAATTTGCTCAATGGACTTGTTCTTGTGGTTACCTAAAGCCTAAACTTATGTGGTACATTTTGCCTTTGCTTACTCTTTTGTACACATTTAAGTTGAATTTGAGGTTATTTCTTAACTTTAAATGTGAGGTATGTTAGGTAACTAGGTGAGGTTTTGACTAGTCGTATTTTTTTCAAATTGACCATACGCTTGTTGAACCTAGGGCTTAAAAATTCCTGCTTTCCTCCTTTTGTGATAAGCACCAAAAGTTTAAATGCACTTTCTCAAAGAGAAAAAGAAACAAAATATAGTGAAAAAAAAAATCAAAATATCATGTTCCATATGGAATTTATTTCACTGTGTTAAACTTGTGCAATTTTTTTTAAAAAGAGGAATATATTGGATGAGAGTGGCTAGGCCCTAATATGATAAGGTTTGACTTTTGATTTGATATACTTGCCAAAATCTTATGTTGGTGAAACTTTCTCTTCATGTTGTAAGTGGGTAATTTTTCTCATTTGATGGTTTACACACACACACACACACACACACACACACCACACAAGCATGGGTTAAATGAAACATTTTGTCTTTTGCTTGGGTTAAACAATTTGAGTTCCTTGACATTTCTAGTCTCATGTATATTTTGCATATTTTGAGCATGTTTGGGATATTCATTGTTGAAATACATGAGTCGTTGATGTGTGTATCATGTGTGTTCATTTGACTTTTGAGGGGGAGAAACATGTTTTGCTTTTTTAGCTTCTTGTTGATTATTCAGCCATATGTTGAGGGGGGTTTTTGGTGATGTATGTTCATGATCTTGCATTCTACGTCATTTTTTTGTGATCATGAATTTTATTTATGTATTCCTGTTTCACATATGCTTTGATGTATTTTGTGAAGTGTTTCAAGAAACATGAAGACATTTTGTCATTTTGTGACAGAAAGAAGGAGTAAATATGGGGAGCTGATGGGATTGGCTCTGCATTTTGGTTTTGTCACCGAATTGCAAATGGAGAGTTTGTTAGTTATTGTACTGGCTTGATTCAGTTCTAAAATGCAGAAGTTACTGTTTATAGGCTCAAACACTAATATAGAATGCTTAGAATCAAATCTCCACCATTCATAATATAGATTCATGTGTCATGAACGTCCCTGCAGAATTTCAGCTCAATCGGACCACAAACGTCCAACGATCGGAGGTGTTGATCATTATTATGCCCAAAAACGTGTTTTTAGTGGGCCTAGGTCTAGGGTTTGATGTACTGATATATATACAACATTATAGAAGAGAGTGACACGAATTTTCGCCCCCAGAGAGTTCGTCGGAGTTTGTGCTAAGAGAGATCATATGTGGTGAGTGTTAAATTGAATCTCTTAGAGTTTTAGTTATTCATTTGATAAATCTACAGTTGAGAAGTCTATTGGAAGGGTTCGATAAAGGAGAATCACGTTGAAGAAGGCAATGAGCAAGGAGACGAGTTGTAGGCTTGTCGATCTTACAGAGCCAAGGTCTTGCAAAGGGTTGTAAGTGTTCCTAGTGTCTATAATTTCTAAATAATTTTTTGATAGTGATTTCTTGGGTTTGACTGCTCCGAAGAGGTTTTACTTTTAGATCGGTTTCTAAAAGGTTTCCTCTTCGTAACCAAAATATCTATGTCTGCCTCTTTATTGTTTTATATATTTGGGTGATAGAATTGTTTATTGCTTCATAGTATTAATTCCGCATAAATTGTGATAAACAAGTTTTTAGAGTGGGCATAGCGTTTTTCAGTCAACATTGTTTAAAAGGAGATTGCATTATTATTGAACATTGAACAATCCATATAGTAAACATCACGGCTTCATTTTCAAATCAACATCATTTTCAAATCAACATCTTACTGGGAGCTTTGAAGGGAAGATGATCCTCTCCGGTTCAAATGAACTGAATATTATCTAGTTAGTTTTAGTGGAGGAGTATTTTTGCACTATAACTAACTGGATATTTTTCAGTTCAAATGAAATGGAGATGATCATAATTCGCTTCTCGAAGGGCCATGAGTGAAGTAATAACGTCTCACTGTTCATACATTGAGTAAAACCTGAAGATTCAATTTCTTAGCAGGTTTTCAATCAAATTCAAACTACTTGAGTGTTTTTAACATTTGAGAGAACAAATTAAGGTAGAATTTTATTACTATTTGTAATTGTTCGAGAATATGTCACATTACATAATTTAATTATATTCACGATGTACAATGGGTATTCACATAAACTAGTAAACAAAGCCAAAAAGGCTTGAATTCTATGGCATTTCCTTGATTTCTTTAACAAGAGAGCAAGATAACAAAATATAGAATCATTAGATAACTAGACAACAAGGCCCCCTAATCCCCTCTTCTAGTTTCTAGCTCCAACCAAAGATGAATGTAAAAAAACATCTCCCTCACCTACTTTTTATAAATAAAGATCATAGTTACACTAACTCAGAAATACAAACTACTCGAAAGTCATTTCTAGCCACAGAAATATATTCGACAAAAGCTAGAGACCTTTAAGAAACCAATCTATCCTTGTACTTCCAAGACATCTCGGCCCCCAGAGCTGCCAATGCCACGGTTCATCCCAGTTGCAGGTATTGCTGACAAGGCTCATACATTCACCCAATTCGGAACCGTCTTTGTCACCAATGACTTTATCATCGAAAGCGTAGATCCAAATTCACTGGAAGTTGGCCATGCACAAGGCATGTACGTGACAGCGGGGTTGGACGAGTTGAATTCACATGTGATGCTATCAATTTTGTTGGGGTTATCCCACATCGGTTGTGGAAGGGGTTGGTGGTCAGTTTATAAGTGTGAAGGAAAAGCCTCACCTCTTGAACTAGCTTTTGGAGTTGAGATAGGCCTAAGACTACTCAACTCTAGTATCAAAGCCCAGGTTTACCAACAAGTCTCGGCCCAACAGTTTACGGGAGAAACGGGGTTGCCACATCTCCAACCCAAGGCCCGATGTGTGAGGAGGAAATTGTTGGGGTTATCCCATATCGATTGTGGAAGGGGCTGATGGTCGGTTTATAAGTGTGAGGAAAAGTCTCACCTTTTGAGCTAGTTTTTGGGGTCAAGAGAGGCCCAAGACCACCCAACACTGGTATCAGAGCTCAGGTTTACCAACAAGTCTTGGTCCAACAGTCCACTAGAGAAATGGGTTGTAGTTGCCCCAACCCAGGGCCCGATGTGTGAGGGAGAGATTGTTGGGGTTATCCCATATTGGTTGTGGAAGGGGTTGGTGGTCAATTTATAAGTGTGAGGAAAAAGCCTCACCTCTTAAGCTAGCTTTTTGGGGTTGAGATAGGCCCAAGACCACCCAACAAATTGTGTTCACAAATAAGAAATACTTTGGAAGCACCTTGGAAATACAAGGAGTTAGCAAGCAATTTGAGGCTGTTAGAGAGGTGTCAGTGGTGGCTGGCGGACAGGGAAATTCTGGTTTGCTAGGGGCTATACTACTTTTGACGCATATTCCTTTCATTTTCCTACCCATGCCACCACGCTGTTATTCGGTGCAACGTGACGGTGCAGCATTACTAGCTAGTTGAAAATATTGATAGGGTTAAAGAAATAAGATATATGAACCTGTGGTTCTTGGTCAAGGCAAAAATGCCAAGTCTTTGTTTTATCCTTATTTTGTGTTTTACACACAATGGGTGTTGCCTTATCCTTAGCAACGGTAAATTCCCCTTTGTTAAAATGAACCTGCTTTCTGCGGTCTCAATTTCAGCATTTTCTTATTCGTAGGTAGCCATTCTTTTATTTAAATGAGAAATTATCAATAAACAAACAAGTATGAGTTGATTATATTTTATAATACAATTTAATGTGTTTTTGAGGTCAAGACTTCTTCGAAGTAGCTATTGAATGTTACAGCTTAATGGGTTTACGTCAATTGGTATCAAAGAAAGGCTAATTATTTTCAATAGCAATCACCAATTCATGATGACGGAACAACGACGTAATAATAGGCTCCTTGAACTGCTGCACCAGGTACCACTACTATGAAGGGGATGAGCAAAGTGTACCACCAATTTATCCAATTAACCCAATCCCAACCAGCAACCACTACCATTCCAAAACCAAAATAAACCACCATCCAAGCATCGTTGCTACACAAAACGCAGCCACCGTTGACACCAAATTGCTCAACCATAAGACTCGTACTTTTTTAAAAATTGTGTTTTTAAAATTACTACCTTTTAAAATTGCACATGCGTTGGTAAAACATGTTAAAAAATTATTTTTTCTATCAATTGAATGTTTTGATAACATACATGAGTATGTATATGGATATATGTTTGTGTATTGCATAATGCATTTATATACATACATATAACACATGAGATTAGAGTATTTAATATTCAAGCTAATTTATTTAATTAACTCAAATATAAAATTTTAATTAACTAATGATTAGTATGGATTTACAAAAATATAAGTAATCATAATATTTAATTTATATAAGAAATGAATAAGTTAACAAAAAAGGCTAGTGATAAGCTCAAACTCGATTGGTATTTGAAATAAAATAAAATAAGCTAAGCTCAAACAGAATATCTAGCTCGGTAATAAGTTCGAGCTTGACTCGTGTTTAAAATAAAATTAAATGATACAATACAGCGCTAATTAAAAAGTCAACTTAATTTCGTAAATACCAAAATAACTGGTCCAGCTTAATTTGTATTTAACCCTTATTTATAACATTACAATGGAGTTGAACACCATAATTTGCATAATTATGTTGCTTTAGTTTTAAGGCTCGGATTCGGTTTCTGCATCAGCAGCTTCACCATCTAATTATCTGGGGCAACAATGAAGGCAGCCCCCGCCACTTCGATAGTTCTTATAACCCCTACTACAACATCGATTGTGGCATCGATGGTAGTCGCCAGGTCCCCCATATCGATCGTTTCCTGGATATCCATCGTATTTGGCATCATCTACTCCATTGGCCTCTTTGGTGGCCTCCACTGCACGTGCAATTAATGAAACATGTTACTATAATATAATTGTGATCTTACTGTGACAATATTAACATTAATTAGCCACATAATGAAAAACAAGTTGTTAGTGATCCCAACGCACCGTTTTTCTGGTCAGAAGAACTCTCAGTCAGGTCCCTTGCTGAAGTGATGAGAAGAACAATGGCCAACAAGAGACCTAGCAAAAGCAAAGCCTTGGAACCCATTTTTCTTAGCAAACAAAACTTCTAAACAAAGAAAATATTAATTGGAGAGTGGTGATAAAATCAGTGGTCTTTCTTTTAGGTATTTTCAGGCCAATACTAAATTTGGAATTTAGATCATTTTCAATCCATTTGACCGGAATAAGATTCGGTCCTTTAAGATGAAAAAACCCTCAAGTATCCAAATGGACGGGAGAGGATACCGGTCCATTAATTTGGAAGGGCGCCTACAATATTGTTTTAATATATATATATATATATATATATATATATATATATATATATAATGCAATACATGCTTTGGACATGTTTGAAGCTATATATGGAAAGCTTCTCTATGACCATCCCTTGGTAATTAAAGAAGACCAGTATTTTTATAAAAATGATGGACAGGACAGTTTCGATTGGATTACTTGCTAATTGAAACTTCTTAATTTGATTCATCTTTTTTGACTTCAATTCTCCTTCACGATTTTATTTACTTTACTTTACTTTTGTTAAGGTTGTTGTTCGTTTTCCAATTTCCATGATACTTCCTTCCATCTCGAGACTAAATGCAGAAGCAAAAGAAATGGATTACAGCTAGCTAGCAATTACCTACCATTATTATTATTATTATTATTGCATGAATTTAAACCAAATTAATAATTAAGTATAACAGTTGGATGTACAGGTTTACGTAGAATAAAATAAGACTAGTCTTAAACTTAATTTTATACCAAGTAATAAGTTATAATTGTATATAAAAGTTACATGTTTATAAAGTCATCGTTAACGAGAACTCTTCCTTCAAACATAAAAGTTTTTTAATTTGCTATTGACATATAAAAATGTAGAAATTTAAATCATCTAGCCATTTAGGGAAAGAAAAAATCATCATAGACGGGTCATAATATAAAAAATATTATTTTTATAAAAATTTTTAAACTTTTTGGGTTGCCTTTGAAGTTTTGGTCGACGAAAGTCCTACACCCAAGTTAAGAACTCTCCAATAAATGAAAGCACTAAAGAAATTATCAAGATTAAGTGTCACATTTGAAAATGTAGAGAAAATTGGAGTTCATAAAAGAAAATTATTTAATTAATTCATGCCTCATTACATTATTTAATGCGTTCCCATCTCCACCTATTGTTTGGTGTGATCAATAATGTTGGAGATATAACATTAATTGGCATCAATAATGTTGGGGCAATTTTTTTTTAATTTTTTTTAAAAAGAGATTTTTTAAGGGGTTCAACCCATAAAAGAAGAGAAATTTATGAAGTGATGCGGATACCAATGTGTTTCTTGCATTCGGGAATCATATCCTCACTTGATCATTGTTTCTTTTCCTCTTTTCCTACTTTACCTTTTGATTAATTAATTATATCCAGATAAGGTATGAATGGTCCCTTCAGTTTCACGTCAATGCCGGATTTGTAGCATTTTTTGGCTATAAAATAGACAACATATATCTTTTTTCTTTTCCACTTTCAGGGTTTCTTTTTTTCTGAGTGAGCTTCTTGTTAATTTCCATCAAAAAAAAAAAAAAAAAAAAAAAAAGAATCCCAGGTTGGTGGAGGCAGCACTTAATGGAAACGCCATTGAACTGCAGAAATTACTTCAAGAAGACCCCCTCGCACTTGAGAGAGGTTCAGTGGCAGTGTACCCTGAGACTGTCCTACACCTTGCAGCCATGAGTGGGCAAACAGAGTTTGTGAGGGAGCTACTGAAGCTTAAACCAGATTTTACCACCAGATTGGACAAGGACGGGTTTAGCGCAATACACATAGCCTCTGCAAATGGGTTTGTGGAAACAGTAAGAGAGCTATTGAAGTTTAGGCGTGAGCTTGCCCTTCTCAAGTGCAACGATGGAAGGACTTCTCTTCATTGTGCAGCTGTAGCTGGGAGGGTTCAAGTCATTAGGGAATTAGTTGGCTTTGTCCCTGACTGTATCGGAGAAGTTACTCTAAGAGGCGAGACTGCGCTTCACGTAGCCATGAAGTATAACCAGTTTGAGGCCTTTGAAGCCATGTTTGATATACTGAAGCAGCTTAACATGCAGGAAATTCTGAGTGCTGGGGATGAAGATGGCAACACTGTCTTACACCTTGCAGTTGCTAGGAAGCTGCAGATTCAGGTAATTAATGGCCGAATTAACCACTTCAAGATACTTTTCCTCTTTCTTGGCATTCAAATAACGAGTGTGAAAAGTTTCTCTATTCTCGAAGGAAATATATATATATACCTTTTTAGTCATCTGACCATTTATTAACTAATTTGGATTGATATATATTCGGGACTAGACTTTCAAAATACTCCTCCTTTTCTAGGACAAAAAAGAAAAAAGAAAAAATTGTAAGAATTTAGGTGTTGATCAGGATTTAACGGAATTTGCAAAAATACCCATGCCTGAATGTTAGAAACAATTTTTTTTTTTTTTCAAATTTTTTGTTAAAAGGAGTATTTTAGAAATTTTAACAAGATTTAATAGAAAATACTATTGAATGCATGATTGAAATTGAAAAAAATTGAAAGATTGAAACACTAAATTAACACTTTTTAATGTTTAAGGGGTATGAATAAGTATGATTATAAAAGTAATGAAAGATCATGGGTGATAAGTGAAGTTATTCCAATCTATGTCCACGTAATTGTGATTGATTAACAAATCTTTGTTATTTGATTACATTATTTATATATATATTTTTTTAACTACTACCTTTTCCTGATAAATAGGGCTAACTGATATTTAAAACATCATCAAGAAATAAAAGCACAATGTAGTCCTAAAGGCTTTTAACATGTGGATGTAAGTTATAGACTGAACTAAGCAATTCTGAAGTGTTTCTCTCACTTCTCCTTTGTGTTTATTTTCTTTTATTCCACTATTAAATTTCATTTTCCATTCGATTATAAATTTCTTTATATAAAATTTAAGGGTTAAATACCTTATCCATCCCTGAGTTTCACAATTTTACTTTTGATCACAGGAGGTTCTTGTAGTTTGCCTAAAGATCGAAAATGGTCCTTCCATCCATCTTTCGTTAGTAGACTTAACAGAAATCCAATTATATTTCGACATGTGTCCTAATTGCCAAATCATCAAATATTGGATTTACACCCTTGCCACGTAATAAAATTTTTTTTACCCAAACCTTTGATGGGGTAAATACTAAATAACCCCCCTGAGGTTTCACTTAATTTTTTTTTCCTCCCTAGCGTTTATTTTTTATCACAAGAAATCCTTATGGTTTTGATAAAATACCAAATTAATTATTCCGTTCATTGACCGTTAGTTGACCTAACGGAACTCTACGTGGACCAATTAGAAGTTGACATTTGGCATAAGTGGCACCTAATTAAATTTTTTATTTTTTATTTTTTAAAAATTGGTACCACTGGGGGTGGCCCATGGAGCCAAGGGGGTGGCCGAAACCACCCCCAAACCACCATTGGGGGTGGTTTCGGCCACCCCAAACTACCATTGGGGGTGGTTTTGGCCACCCCTAATACCCACTGGGGGTGGTTTGGGGGTGGTTTCAGCCAACCCCTTGGCTCCATAGGGTTGGCCGAAACCACCCCCAATGGGTACTGCGGGTGGCTCAGCCACCCCCTTGGCTCCATGGGAGTGGCTGAGACCACCCCCAATGGTGGTTTGGGGGTGGTTTCGGCCACCCCCTTGGCTCTATGGGGGTGGCCGAAACCACCTCCAATGGTGGTTTGGGGGTGGTTTCGGCCACCCCCTTGGAGCCAAGGGGGTGGCCGAAACCACCTCCAGTGGCCGAGCCACCCCCATGGAACTCAAGGGGTGGCCGAAACCGCCCCCAATGGTGGTTTGGGGGTGGTTTTGGCCACCCCCTTGGCTCCTCGGCCACCCCCATGGAGCCAAGGGGGTGGCTCGGCCAACCCCCCAAATTTTTATTTTTTATTTTTATGAAAAAAAAATATTTTTTTAATTTTTTTAATTTTAATCTTTTTTTTTTTTTTAAATAAAAAATTTAATTAGGTGCCACATCATCAGTGATGACGTGGCCACTTATGCCAAATGTCAGCTTCTAATTGGTCCACGTAGAGTTCCGTTAGGTCAACTAATGGTCAATGGACGAAAGAATAAATTTGGTCTTTTATGAAAACCAGATGGGCATCCTGTGATAAAAAATAAACCCTAGGAAGGAAAAAAAAATTAAGTGAAATCTAGGGTGTATTTAGTATTTACCCCCCAAAAAAAACCCAAACCCATTCTTCCCCAACCCCAATCTCTGGTGAATCTTCCTTCTTCCCCAACCTCCGGCCATGAACCAAAGATTGCATCAGTCTGTATCCAGTAACACATTTGGAATCGTATAAATTTCGAACCTTTCATTTAATTGACGAGGTAGGTTTAAGATTAAGGTTGAATTTTCAGCTACAAGAGAATGATTCAGTTTTGGGCTTGGTTTGGATCTCAAAAGGTGCTTACAATGATTTTTGAAAGCGTTTTAAATATTTTTCAGAGACCAAAACAAAACCTTTAATTGGGATCGGTATTGAGCTAAAAACCTTTGTTTTATTTGTGGCAATGGTGTAAATTCAGTCATATTTGATGATTTGGCAATTAGGACAAGTGTCGAAATGTAATAGGTCCCTAAGTCAGTGACGTGAATTTTCATTAAGTCTACTAACGGCAGATGGATGGAAAGACTATCTCAGTCTTTAGGCAAACCACATGGATCTCCTGTGATCAAAAGTGAGCCCTAGAAGTCAAAAAATAAAGTTGTGAAACCCCAATGGTGAATAAGGTATTTAACCCAAAATTTAATTCATGCCTTGTTATACACTTCAATGCCTTCACTATCTATGCTATCTGTTACAGGTCGTTAAATTGCTATGTGGTGGTGATGGTAGCCAACAAAAAGCACTCGATGTGAATGTGACCAACAAGAGTGGCTTAACTGCTTTGGATGTGTCCGATGTCATACAGCAAATGATGATGGGTGAACCCACTGATTACATGCTCAGGGATTTGCTTCTACGTGCAGTAGCCTTAAGAGCGTCCGAACTTGAACACATTGACACTGCTCATGTTCATAACAGGCAGATCTCGGTGACGGCGGCACCGCCTCCCCAAACTCTCTGGCAGTTCTTATTACATGAGATATCACTTCTGAACCCTTGGTGATTTTGGAAAACATTAGCAAAAGAAGTGAAAAAGTCACCACCACAAACTCAAAATGCTTTGCTCGTTGTGGCTGTTCTTATCGCAACTATAACCTACCAAGCCATACTAACTCCCCCCAATGGCATTTATAAGGGCGACGATTCTACAAGTGCTATTATTGCAAACCACTTACAAGAGTTCATTCCGTTCATGGTTCCCAACTCTATTGGATTTTTTGCATCGCTTGCAATGATTGTTTTGGTTATTGATGAGTTTCCGCTCAAAGCATTGTTGGGAGTCGTTGTGCGTTGCATGGTTGCAGATTATCTTTGCGGGCTTTTCTTGATTGGACCTACTAGTATAAATGGTTCACATTGGGCGATGATAACAATAGGAGTAATCGTCTTGATGGACTCGGTTCACTTCAGCTACTTGTTAGTCAAGAGATGGTCCAAAGAAATTAGAAACAGAAGTAGAAGAATCTAATGAATTAAGTTTGTGAAGTTGAAGAAAATGGTCCTTGAGTTTTAGTATGTGTGCTTGAATCTGATGTAGAAATTTCATATTGTCAACAAAGTAAATTCTAAGCTGCAGTATGTAATAATTCTGATGCTTCCTATCTTCGCCTTTATATTTTACAGTCAAATGCTATTTCTCTTTCTTTTAAGAATTTGGTCACAGGTGCAACTCGATCAATGTGAAATTTCTGATTTAGGACCCAAGTATAACAATTCAAAAAAATCTCAATTTTATCGCTCAGTTTAAATGTTTTATTTTCAATTTTCAATCCAAACACCATAGATATCAATACCAAAATCATAAAAAAACTCATCACTTGTCATTTTCTTTTTTCAGTGAGAATTAATAGTGGAAAAGACCCCCTAACGCCCACATATGCATACCATCAACATTGAATATCTTGTCACTGGTACTACTCTCGCAGAAGCACATTAACTTAATTGTAGAGTTCATGACCATCATGGCTTTAAAAAGCGTTATTGTCATTACGGGTGTAAGAATACATATAAGCACATCTCCATCTTTATACTCAGACGATGTGGGACGCCACATAGATCCTCTTGCTTCTTACCACGAGAATTCGTGCATCTGTCATTAGTATAAGCCATGTTGCGCCACTAGCCGTTAATCTTTAAGATTAAAATGTATTGGGCTTATTTCAAAAATCTTATCAGTCCCCTCTCTCAAACGTTCTCTCCTCGCTCTTGAAGAAAACTTTTCCTTTCTACCGGCAACCTATGGAAGAGGGAGTTACGGCTCCCTCCTTCCATCCCTTCTCCCTTACTTTTCCTTTCCTTTTTTTTGCTACCTTTCTTACCTCCACGAAGGTCCTATCCGTTTCTTTTGAGGTCCTATCTCCCTCTTCGGAGGTCTTATCTTTGTCCAGAAGCACCATCAACCCATTCTCCACCTCCAGTCGCTTGGTTTCAGCCTTCCTCCATCGTCATCAGCCCCGGATCCACGAACCAGCCTCAGCCGAAGTAGTTGTTGCCTTCAGCGCCGTGGAGTTTTGTAGGGAGAAGGGAGTGCATGATATCATCCTCATGGGGATTCCCTCCTCGTGGTAAAGGCTGTTAGTGACCCAAAACCCAATTGGCTACGCTACGGGTAGATAATTGATGATATAAAAGTGGTTTTGGGGTCTCTCCATAGATGGAATATTTGACATGTCAAACGAGAGGCCAGTTTAGTGGCACATGGTCTAGCTAGAAGTGCAACTAGAATGCTTCGGCCTGAACATCATTGTGGATGGGACTTTAAGTTTGACGCACCAACTTTAAAACTCTAACCTTCTTTTCTTTTTTCTTTTTTTGTTAAAAAAAAAAAAAAAAAGAAGTCTTAGCAGACTTTAGCTCTAAGTATATATTATATTTATTATATTTAAATAAATATTGTGGGATAGGACAAGGTCTTGTGCTAGTTTTCGCTACAACTATCTATTTTTTGTTTCTTCATTTGAAGATTGTTGATTGACTTATTTCCATTAAAGGGATGGATCCCAGGTTGGTGGAGGCAGCGCTTAATGGAAACGTCAATGAACTGCAAAGATTAATTGAAGAGGAAACGCTTTGCTGGTTGTGGCTGTACTTATCGCAACTATGACTTACCAAGCCATACTAAGTCCTCCCAATGGCGTTTATAGCGGCGATGATTACTATCAGCCAATTTACATGAATTCATTCCATTCATGCTTCCCAACTCTATTGGATTTTTTGTATCGCTTGCAGTGATTATATTGGCTACGGATGAGTTTCCACCCAAAGCATTGCTGGGGATCACTGTGCGTTGTTTGGCTGCAAATTATCTTTATGGGCTTTTGTTGATTGGACCTACTAGTTTCACTACTGCACGCTTGGGGATGACAATAATAGGGATAATTGTCTTGATCGACTTCGTTCGCTTGGGCTTCTGGTTAGTCCACAAGTGGTCCAAAGAAATTAGAAAAAGAAGAATCTAATGACAGAGAATCTGATGCTGCTGTATAAAACACTCAGTATTTTACTTTGTCCGCAAGTTTAAGGATATTTTTTATATTTTTATATATTTTTTTTTCTCCTAATATTTTTCTTGGAGAATACTCAAACCTTAGCCTGTAATATAAGTTTTTAAAGGCTTCGTATATTTTGGCGTAAAATATTTTTCGTCATACAATATTTTCAGGGAAGTCATTTTACACGAAAATATTTTACGATGAAAATATTTTTCAGTATTTGGCTCGCGCACGGAAAATCACAAATATTTTTTATATTTTCATTTAATCATGTTAACATATAAAATGTAGTTTTTATTCACAACATAAAAATACTAATATACAATAATTTAATAAAATATAAAAATACCCGCTCGGGACTTGACTAGAACCCGTTCGGGACCTTGCCGGGACTAGACCGGGACTTGATTGGGACTTGCCCGCGACCCCGCTGGGACTTGACCAGGACCCGACTGGACCTGCCTGGGACCCACCCCGGATTTGACCGGGACCTGCCAAAGAACCCCCCCTCGGGCATTCGCCTGGAACTTGATTGGGACCTGCCCGAGACTTGACTGGACTCGCCCGAGACCTTGCCGGGACCTGATTGGGACCCACCCATTACTCGACCGGACATGCCTGGTACTTGATCGGAACTCACCCGGGCAGGTTCAGGCAAGTCCGTTCGAGTCCTAGGCAAGTCTCGTGCAGGTCCAGTCGGTTCCCAATCAAGTCTCGGCGAGGTTTCGGGCAAATCCTGGTCAAGTCTCGGGCAGGTCCTAGGCAGGTTCGGTCGAGTACCAAGCAGGTCCCGAGCGGTTCCCGATCAGGTCCCGGCAGGGTCCTGGTCAAGTCCCGGGCTAGTCCTGGTCAAGTCTTAGGTGAGTCCCGATCAGGTCTCAAGCCGGTTATTACAGTATTTTAGAATTATTTATTTATTTGTTTATTTGGGGTAATTAGGGTATTTCTCTTTCCTATTTGTTATTTTCTCTCTTCTTGAATTCCTTTTTAATATTAAATTCTTAGTTTTTACTACTATTATACACTCTTAGAACAATTCTAATTTTGTCATCTTGAGGTGATTTTTTTTTTCATTAGTTTTCATGGTAGGTGGTTGTGGTTGTGGTCGTGGTCGTAGTCGGCCTGTATAGGTTATGAATGAAGAAGTCCCTTACTAAGAACACAATGTATAAGACGTGACGATTGAAGATTTGTAGAGGCAGGGTGCAGAGTTAACCTAGCGTCTAGTGGCGCAAAACGTGGAGATGTATCGCAATATTGATGATCGTGATCAGAATCCAATTTTGAGAACTCGTATCACAATCCTATTATGGTTCAGAAATAATATGTTTGGGATGAACAGCATGGAGACTTAGACTTCAGAGTTGAGTTTCCAAAATTTTTTGGCATCCTCACATCCTTGACTATTATTAGCACGTCTCAAGCTCATCTATCAAATCCATCTTATGTGGTGGGGGAAGATAAGTTTATTAAGGAAAATTTTCTGTAGATTGGGTCTCTCGAGCAATCTATAACATATATCCTCACGAAGATGATTTATTGAAGGAGGTAACTTTTGTGGTAAATATTGAAAATGTTATTGAAGAAAATAATAACTATCACGTGTTTGATGAAAGCCCTAAATTTGAAGGGTTTAATTTGGGTTGGAGAAATTAGTCTTGTGAATTTTCTTAGGGTAGACAATATTTTATTAAATTATCTTGATGATGGTGGTTTGATCAGTTTTATGTGGTAGATGAGAATTTTATCTTTAAATGGAAGAGATCGTTGATCCCCGTTGGGAGATCTTCATGGTGCGTGAAAAGGAGAAAATAACCTGATGAAAATATACTCAATTTTCGACTGTAACATGCCACTTTTTTAATATATAACATTTTCAAAGAGTTTCAATGTTTAGAAACATCCTAAATTCCGTAATTTAAAAATATACAATTTCTTTTCAATGATAAGAGATCTTAATTCCAAAATATCACATAATCATAGTCCATGAGTTATTAGCAGTATTAATGGATAGACATCTATCTCGTCACTTAAGAATCAATCACAATAGCGTATACAATACTCCATTCTGTATGAAAGTTGACTGATCATTTCAGTGGATATAAAAGTCTACAGAAGATGGGAAGAACTAAATAAGCACTCTCGTTAAAGAACAATATAGAAATCAAAACAATAACCTTGCTACCTTACTTTCTTCATTGACTTCATGCCTCATTACCCATTTCCTCGTTTCTACCAACTTCTCTAAAATTATTGAGTGATGGCCACAGAATCCAGTACAATAATAGCACTACCTTAGAATAATTTCACGTGAAACACAACTGTTTCATTTGATAATGATTTTATAAAAAAAAAAAAGTGTTTTCTTTTGGGGGTACAATTTGGAGATATTTAACAAACGTGGCCAACTTTTCTATAGAAATTAAGCAAAAGTTAGCCATGTAATTGCGTACGCGTCGACATAAGAATGGTGTCTTCTTCCTCGACAATTTGTGAATATTTAACAAATATGGCCCATTTTTCCACCAAAAAGAGAAAAAAAAAAAAAAAAAAAAAAAAAAACACACGGCTGCGTCCTAAAAAGTGTGTTTTCTTTTGTTAACACTATCGAGATATTGATCAAACAGACAAACCTGGCCCAACTTTTCCACCAAAAGCAAAACTAGGTCATGTTAACGTCCTTTTATTAAAGAGATCGATTTTCCTGTTCAAGATACAAGGGGTAGACCGAAGAGTCCTCCCGATTCACAAAGTGCTATATATATATATATATAGCACTTTGTGAATCGGGAGGACTCTTCGGTCTACCCCTTATATATATATTCTCATTTTTCTCTATTTTTTTTTAATTTATTTATTTTTATTTTTTAAAATTATCATTAAATATATGAGACTCATGTGTAGGACTCATGACTCCACATACAGATCCAATGCTAATTTAAAAAAATAAAAAAGGGAAGATGAAAAAACGATCAAATAAGAAAATGAAGCATTTTTCTTCGCAAACTAACTTGTTTCGATCGATGGATTGCAAGTTTATTTCAGAGTCTATGCTTCTACCATTATATTAAATTGGAAAAATTACAGTTTACCCCCCCAAAGTTGACAGCGTTTTTCAATTCGAACACCAAATTTTCAATTTTTGCAATCCACCCCCCTAAAGTTCCAAATTTTTGCAATTTGACCAATTGTATCCAAAACTTCCCATATTGCCCCTAATTTTTTTTATTTTATAAAAATTAAAAAAAAAAAAAAAAAAATCAGGGTGGCTGTAGCCACCCCTTTGCCCATCTGGCCATTTTTGCACCCCCAAATTTTTTTTTTCATAAAAAAAAAAAAAAAAAAATCAGAAGTAATATGGGAATTTTGGGATAATATTGGTTGAATTGAAAAAAATTGAAATTTTGTGGGGGTGGATTGCAAAAATTGAAACTTTGATGTTCGAATTGAAAAACGCTGTCAACTTTGGGGGGCAAACTGTAATTTTTCCTATTAAATAAAATGAAAGTTTACAAGCAATCACTCAATTGTGGAAAGCTATACACATTCTCTCTCATATATTTTTTAGTGTACATTTTCTTAATTACGTGGCGGTGAAAATAACTATAGGATTCAAAATCTAATCGTGATTTTCACTACCATATCATAAAATGTGCATTTGGAAGTGTGAGTAACATTTCTCTTTTCTTATTAGCATGGGTTGTCCCAATCTACCAAAATTTTTACTTGTTCCGGCTTGAGTCCTTTTTTTGAACAACACATTCAAAGGTTGGTGTGCTAAAAAGTAGGGCTAATTATTTTTTACACGACTTGCAAACTCGACATGAACTCAATTCATCATTTGGCCTTGTAAACATGACCCGTCCGGATGGCCCATGCTCCCGTCCGGACGCCGTGTACCTGTAACAGTTTTAAATTATTTTAAACTGTGTTCTAGGTCTAGGGATTGTGGGGCTATTATAAATACATCTCTATAGAAAGAGAAAGGTACGAATTTTCACCACAGAGAGCTTAGTTGTGATCTTAGTTGTGAGAAAGGTACGAATTTTCACTCCAATATACATCTCTATAGAAGAATTATTGTGAGCTTAGTTGTTCCTCTTAGAGGATCTATTTTAGTTTGATTGTGAGCGTCATTGATAAGTCTGTCAGAATGGCCTAATGAAGGAGATTGTGAGCAAGGAGACGAGTTGGAGGCTTGTCGATCTTATAGAGTTAAGGTTTTGCATCGGTTTGTAAGTGTTCCTAGTGTCTGTAATCTCTGGATAATCTTTTGATAGCGATTTCCTCAGTTTAACTGCCCCGAAGAGGTTTTCTAAAATGTTTCTTCTTCGTCACCAAAATCATTGTTTTTGATTTTTCATGTTTGGTGATTAACTGCTTATAGATTGCTATTTGTTAATTCCGCATACAGTGTTTTTACACTTGCATAGCATTTTCAAGTACATTTAATTAATTAAACTGTGATAATTAAGGAAACTTCCTAGTATGTTAATTGATAGAGATCTTTTGCATGTTATTTCTATGACTATCACCTAATTTAATTCTTAACAACAACTGGAAAATCCATGTCAAAGTTGTCATCAACTTCTCAACTTCTTTCTTAATCCATTTAGGCTTTTCATAGTTTCAAGTTTGAACACTTGAAAAGGAAGCTGTCCAAAACATCGATGGTATCATGGTATTGGTAGTTGTCAATTATGTCATGTTCTTCTAATCAACAAAGCAAGTGGATAATTTCCTTGTAATTATAAAGCCCATAATACACGGTTAATGTATCCTTTCATACATGATACACAGACTTGGGTTACCTACTTCTTTTGTTTTTAGAAAAATCAAAAGTAGTCCTTTGAGTTTTATTGCAATTTCAATTTAATTCTCGAGTTCCAATTTCAATAATTTAGGTTGATGATCATCTTGTCATTTTTTATTTTTTTTTTCTGACAAAAGTATTTCTAGTAAAAAAATTCAAAAAAAAAAAAAACAAATCTTTTTTTTTTTTCCTGAAATATTGCTTTTTCTTTTTATTTTTTTTTTTAAAAAAAATTCTAAGTTTTTATCAGGACATTTTTATCATTTTCTGCTCAAAAGAAGACATTACAGCCACAATTGAAAGTTGTAAGAAATATTGCAAGTTACCTTGATAGTTGGGAGGAATATATATACAATTATATAATTTTTTTTCTACGCGTCCTAAAAAGTGTGTTCTTTTCTTTGACAATTTCATTTTATTTAACAAACATGGCCGAAATTTCTACATCCCATACTAGAAGTCTTGGACCATTTTTTCCAAGTTCACATGCTCCCAAGTCCAAGTAGCGGAAGTCAAGGACAATTTTCTTTAAGTTCACATGCTCTCAAAGAGGGGTGTTAAGTGAACGAAGCCCTCGCGAGCGAGTTTGGGCTTGGTCATGTTCGACTTGATTATTAAATGAGGCGTTTCGTGAACATAAATATTGGCTCAAATATTAAACGAAGCAAATTCGATTCGACTCGGTTAGGCTCATGAGCAGCTCGTATAATGCTCGAATTGGTAGTCATTCACATAGTTGCTCGTATTAAAATTAAAATTAATGATTTTTTTTTTTTTCGTCTAATAGCATCATTTTATGATAAAATAATGCATATCATCTTTCTTCGAAACCAATTGTGCCTTGCTGTACTGACTCAGGCTCCATACTCGGCTAGTCAGGCTAAGCAAATGCTTATATGCAAGCTGGCTTCTTGAGTTATTTAAAAGTATTTGAAGTTTAAATTTATAATTAAAAAAATTAAATTAAATTAAATATAAAAGTCAGCTCACGAGCTGACTCGGTTTCGTTCGGTTTATTATGAACTCGAGCTCAGGCTCGATTTTTTGGCTTGTCCTTGAATTCGGCTCGAGCTCAAGATCGAGTAAAATTTAAACAAGCCGAACCCAAACAAGAAAAGTTCGCTCAGACTCAACCCGTTTACACCCCTATCGGCAAACAAATAAGGTAGAAAGTAGCACTAAATTACATGATTAGCAACCTGTCACTTGTCATTCACATGGTAAACAATAAACATAAAGTCGTGGGCCTAATTAGAAGAAAACAAAAAGTTGTGGGCCTTAGTTAATCATATTCCAGATTCATTGATATTACCCATTCCTACCATTTTGCTCTTCCCCCTCAATAAAGTTGTGGACCATTTTGAAACAATTATTATCGCCACCAGGCCAACCAACACGTTTTCAACTCATCCAGTAACAATAGTTTTTTATTTTTTTATTTTTTTTATTTCAATTGAAATTTAGATAAATTATTTTATAATTAATATTTTATTTTATTTTATTACATTTAACTGTAAAATAGAGAGTCCTATTTCCCATTGGAAACCGTAAGGGTCATTCGGTAGAATGATTAGAGCTGCCGGAGGAGAATCGAAGATGTTGGAGAGATGATCCAGAGCTCCAAGCTCAAGAAACGCAAGCAATTGCAGGTACATCTCTTTCACATTGGTACAACATCTACCAAAATATACATCTTAAATAAAGAATAGAAAAAAAAAAAAAATACCAAATTTATATATGTGAGAAAGAGGGAAAATGATGTTTGAATGAAAGTGTGAAACATGGTGTTTTAAACATAGGAAAAATCCTCCGATCCTCTGTAACCCTTTTCCTTATTCAATTAAAAAAAAAAAAAAACCCAAGTCCAAAACTGACGTTTTGGGAACGTAAGGAATGTGTTAGTTTCGAATTTGAAAAGAGTAATTTTCCTAATCAAATTGGCACCAACAACTACTGAAATATACATCACAAATGAAGAACAAAGAAAAAAAAAATTTCAAATTTCTAAACGTGAAAAAGAGGGGAAGTAGTTTTTGAGTGAAAATGTGAAATATGGTGTTTTAAATCAAGTCCAAAACTAATGAATTTGAAAAGGTTAATTTTCCTAATGAAATTGGCACCAACAGCTACCGAAATATACATCACAAATGAAGAATAATAATAAAATAAAATAAAAAATCCAAATTTATATATGTGAAAAAAATGGAAACCTTCAAATTTGGTTCATCTTTTTCTTTTTCACTTTCTGATTGATTTGCTTCTTTTATTGCTTTATCTGATTGCTTTGGTTTGTTCACCAAAATATCTTGAACCCAATCGCATGCCTATGTGAATAATTTCCATAAAAAACCTAGGTCCTGTTTGTGATTGCGTTTGAGGGATTTAAAAATGCGTTTTAACACTCAAAAAGTCCGTTTGAAAAAAAAAGTATTCGTTTGGTAAAAAAATTAAAAATACTTTTAAGGGTCTAAAAAGCCTAAAAATGGCCAAAACGCACTTTTGGCAAAAGCTTTAAAATAAAGCTTTTGCAAAAAAACGTTTTTTAACTTAAAAACTCTATTTTTCAAATGCAATTCCGAACATGCTCTTAGTCACATGTACAACTACACCCAACGTCATGTAAACCATCCCAAAGCCATCTTCATCTCCATCTCCATAGTTGTTCCTTGAGATGCTCCATATTAGAATAACCGCATGCAATAGACGTTTGAGAGAAACACAGTGAGGAGAGAGAGGTATGGAAAATAAGTTTGCTTTAAGATAATAATTTCTATAGGATCTTTGGCACAAACCAAGGCCTTTGTGCCCTCCAATAAGAAGGCAACACATCAGCGTGGAACACTATAACAAAAATATGGTATTCCACTTAATCTGTTTTTTTTAGAATACCTAAAACAAAACACCTTTTAGAATAAAATTTTCATATTTTTCTCCAAAACTACCCAGCCACCAACCTGCCGCCGGAGATGACGCCTTCTATTCGGATTTGGTGTGAACTGTAGGTTTTACAACATCCAATAAGATGGTGCTAGCTCATATAAAAACACCACATACTATATGTATGAAAACACTGTATCTCAGCCTACAAAAATTAATTTCCTTCCAGCTTTTACTATTTCCCTCCTCGACGACACTCGCATACTATTTGGTTTATATTATTTTTTATTTTATCTACTCTAATTTATATAGACGCTAAGTTGGTCTGGGTGGCTGAATGGCCAAAATGGGGTGGTCAGCCACCCTATTAATTTTTCAATTTTTTTTTTTAGGTTAAGTTTTTTTTTTTTTGGGACACGTGGCATTTCTTTGTGACAACACGTGGCATTCCGTTAGTTTAGACTAACGGAGTACTAAGTTGGTCTTTACACGTAAGTCAGGTAACATTTGTGACTGTTTTGGAACCTTAGGTGAGAAAAAATAAAAAACTGCAAACCTAAGTACTGATAAATTAAGTATTTAACCCTTTATTTAATTGTACCACCAAAGATTTTCCGATTGACTCTAAATTTTTATCACTTGTTCCTGACATGAAAGATCACATTGTAATTTTTTGTCGAAAATTTCATCAGAATTAATTTTCAATTTCTAAGTCACACTTTTTTATCTTTAGAATATTAAATTTCTCTTTAGGTGACATCCTTTCATCAATCTACAATTTAGTTTCCCGGAAGCCTTCTTTTGTTCAACTAATAATTTCTTATTTCAAGAAATATAATTAAGACCTTTAAATATAAATGAGCATTTTAAATGGATTCAAAATCAGTACTAAATAATCCACGCATTGTTATTTAGTCTTAATTTTTGAAATTAAGACTTCTATATCCAGGAGTTAAAATCGTTGTGTCGACGCTAATAACCTAATTAAAAACAAAAATATGGGTGTGTTTGCCAAAGAACTTGGAACTGTAACAGATTTGATTAATGCGAGAAAAAAAGGAATATATATAGATATATATATATATATATATATATATATATATTTTATAGTGATTTTTTTTAATTTGAATAGTAATAAAAAGAATGGATATTATGGTTGGTTTTTAGAGGAATAGTAGAGACTTTTTTTTTTTTTTAGTCCTTTGGCAAACACAGCCTATAAAACAAGGAACTTTCTCCTAGAAGTTAATAGTGGTAAATATGAGTAAAGTTAACTATAGCCTTTTGAATAAAGCTAATTAGATCACTCTCAGAAACTTCCCTAAAGCCTCTTGTCTTCCTTAAATTTAAAGAAAATTATCAAACATTTTCAAATAGTGATAGAACATGCATCGGGTAGCACTTTAAATTTCTTATTCATTATTCTAATATAAAATATTTCTGTCTTCTCTCGGATCCGTATCCCCTCCCATTAGTGGAAAAATTGGAGATTCTGTAATTGTGCATCTTGGCCATCCATTTTCATCTAATAGCCCACACCACGCCACTTGTCCCACTCAAATTTAAATAATAAATTATTAATTAACTTTTAAAAAGAAAATAAAAATAGAAATAATAAAAAATTAAAATCAAATAAAAAAAAGTTAATATCAAATTTGAGCCATGGGGGTGGCCGTCTCAGGGGGGGTGGTTCGACCACCTTCTAAGGTCAAACCTATAAATTATATTTTTTGGGTTTGGCCCTAGGGAGTGGCCGGACCACTCCCTGGGGCCATGGGGGTGGCTGAAGCCACCCCCCCATGTCTCAGGTGGGGTGGTCGGCCTCCCAAGTTTTTTTTAAAAAAAAACAAGTATCTATAGATTAAAGGATAAAGATTTGAAATTGAGAGGATCGGTTCATTACATTTAGATGGACAAAATTATCAAAAATAAAATAAAATAAAATAAAATAATAATTTTACCCCTTAGAAAAAAAAAAAAAAAAAAAAAAAAGTCAGTTTCGCTTGAAGAGTGCGAAAATCACATGCAAGACAAGGAACTTTCTCGTGCTAGACCTTACTTCTTATAATTACTTCTTAGCATTAAATATGACTAAAGATGACCGACCATAGTCTTTTTTGCAACCGGCAAAACAAGACAACATAGCTAGACTTTTTGGCGAAAGTAGATTATCTTCTACCCCTTTTTTGACGAAATGGCTCACTTTTTTATAGTTGATGGATTAAACAATAAAAATCAGTGTTTTTAGTTGATGGATTAAACTCCTAAAGGTAATGACAGATCTAAGCAAAAATAATGAAGATATGTTATGCACGCGACATGCAGAAAGAATCATCCATTATACAAAGCATGTGGGTAACCATCCATGTATTTACAGATGGAACGACGTCAATCCCTAACCTTGGAGAGTTTTTAGGCCATTTCAAAATTTTAAAAAATGTCATAAAAGCTTAATTTTTAATAAAAATTTAAGTTAGACCCCAAAATTAATTTTTACCTTCAAATATTTTATTTTATTTTTTAAAATTTTGTACCCCCCCACCCCCCCTTTTTTTTTTCTTTTTTTTTTTTTTGTAACATTAATTTTAGTTCCTGATCCCCTGCATGCATTCCGAAAATGTCAGACATTCACTCGAGATTTTGTTTCTGCATCCCATTTAGCTAGCTTCATTGATATAACATTAATTACAACAAAATCCATGAGCACCAAAATTTAGATTAAAAATATAGTTGCTAGCATTCTCCTTTAGATAATTATGTTGCTTTAGTATTGAGGCTTGGCTTTGATTTCTGCATCAGCCGCAACATCTGTTGCAGCCTGGGCTCCGAAATATTGCCGGAACCTTACAACATCTATTGCAGGGCCTTGAGCCCGGTGTAGTTGAAGATAGATCTTTAAGTACTCGACCCTGTGGGTATCTCCCATATCCGTCACCCGGGTATTCCTTGATAAGGATAGAAATTCTTTGTGATAAATCGTGAATAATTGTATTCCTTAGTCCACCACCAGGATTTCCCCCAGATCCACCGTAGTTGGCCTCTTTGGTGGCCTCCACTGCACGTGCCAAGAAACATGTTAGTATGATATATAATTGTCTTATTGTGACAATCTTAGCACACATATAATGAAAAACACAAGTTATTAGTGTTCACATTGCAACTTGCAAGTATATTTTAATTTGAAAGCAAACGCAGTTATTTAAGCTCGTGGGCTAACGATCGATGACACCACTGATCATTGTAACACGTACAGCAAAATTACGTTAACTCATGCAAAACAAAAACAGCGTGGAAATTTTTGTAGCATGGAACAAAGGTTACTAATTAAGGCGGGCAAAATGTAGATCCCAACTCACCCTTTTTCTGGTCGGACAAAGTCTCAGGCAGGTAGCTTACTGCCACCTCCGAAGAGATGAGAAGAACAATGGCCAACGAAAGAAAAGCCTTGGAACCCATTTTTCTTAGCAAACACAAAGTGTTCATCAACAAAGAAAATATTAGAGAATGATGATCAAATCTGTTTTTCTTGTCTTTATTTATAGGCCAATATTATTAAAGAGATATATTATGAAGGCCCCCAATATTGTGGTTGGTTTTGGGTTGTGTTTCATATTTTCAAAAAGCAGGCTGGGAAATGTCCTAGGTGGTTCCTAGTCAATTAGCTAATTGATCACTAGGAAACACCTCCGACGTTTCCTGCCTCTTTTTTTTTTTTTTCATTCCTCTTATCAAAAAACTTAACTTAGGATCAACAGGACTTAGGGTAAACAAAGATTCACATGTTTTTGATTTGGCCCATTGGAGGTGGTCGAACCACTCCTAATGGCCGGTTGGGGGTGGCTTCAAAAGTAAAGCCACCCAGACCAAAGAAATAAAAAACGAATAAAGAATAATATTTAAGTGTCAAATAAATAATATTTAAATAGAATAATAAAAGTGATAAGTTAAAATGCTGAGGCGGATGCGAGTGCTTTAAAAAAGTGGACAACTAAAATAGATAAAAATGATCTTTTGATTAAAATTTAGCCAAAAATTTGATGAGCCAGATGCAGTTTAAAACTTACAAATTTTTAAAAATCGTCCAGGATCATAATCTCTAGATTCGTAATACTAATATTGTATTCAGTTGGGTCCCAATTTGAAGTTGGCATTGATAGTGCTATAAACTATATATGTCGGTTAAATGAATGGTTTGACGCTCATTTTGTTTAAAATAAAGAAGGAAATATTGATTCTATCATCAGTATGTACTCTCCAATATTTTCTATCTTGAACAGTACTTGTATTTGCTAAGAAAAATGGGTTCCACGGCTTTTCTTTTGCTGGATCCGGCCACCCCAAGGACGAAACCCAAAAATTTTATTTTTTTATTTGGAAATTGGTTTATTATTACACCAACAATTATCTTCTCATTGTCTTTAAAGTCAAGCACCCTTCTTTAAGAGACTTTTTTTTCTTGGTTCAAAACAGTGGTCGAAGGACAATGACTGGTGTCGGTTCGTTTGGGACAACAACCAGTGGTAGCTAGACCGACGAATATGACTGAGCTGGACAATATTGTGGTTGGTTTTGAGTTGTGTTTCATATTTTCAAAAAGCAGGCTGGGAAACGTCCTAGGTGGTTCCTAGTCGATTAGGAAACACCTCCGGCGTTTCCTGCACTTTTTTTTTTAAAAAAATTTATTTATTTTTTTTAATTTTTGTTTAATTCCTCTTATCAAATAACAGGACTTGGGAACCGACAGGACTTAGGCTCCACAATTGTGTTAGATTCACATGTTTTCTTTTTTAAAAAATATTTTTAATAATTATTTGTTACTATTTTACTAGTTTCGAAACTTTAACTTTACCATTCTCTTGTTTGTTTGTTTGTTTTTTTTTTTTTTTTTTTTTTCACTACAAAAAATTTACTCGTCAGGGACGACTTATTATAAAGTCACCCATAATACTCAACTATTAGGAGCGACTTAAAAAAGTCGCCCCTAATAGTTAAGTATTAGCATCCACATCAAAGTGGACGTCAATAGCCGAACGAAAAGATGAATATTAGCGTCCACTTTACAATGGACGCTAATAACTCGACCCTAATATGCGCGCAGGAATTATTCAAGAGGCGGGAGAAATATAATTAAGCGTCCAAAAAAACACTTTTAGCGTCGACAAAATGTCGATGCTAAAAGTGGAGCAATAGGTGGACGCTAAAAGATGGCAAAAAATAAAAAAATTAAAAAAAAAAATCAAATAAAAGATCAATAGAGTCCACTTTGAAAGTCGCCCCTAATACTTAAGTATTATGGTCGACTTTGTGGACGCTAAAGAGTAGGTAGAAAAATAAAAATAAATAAAATAAATAAAATTGATGACTAATAGCGTTCACTAAAAATGGACGCTAATACTTAAGTATTAGGGTCGACTTTGAAAGTCGTCCCTAATACTCAACTATTAGGGTCGACTTTGTGGACGCTAAAGAGAAGGTAGAAAAATAAAAAAATAAAAGTGATGACCAATAGCGTCCACTAAAAGTGGACGCTAATACTTAAGTATTAGGGTCGACTTTAAAAGTCGCCCCTAATACTCAACTATTAGGGTGACTTTTAATACTCAACTATTATGGTCGACTTTGTGGACGCTAAAGAGTAGGTAGAAAAATAAAAATAAAAATAAATAAAATAAAATTGATGACCAATATAGTGGACGCTAATACTTAAGTATTAGGGTCGACTTTGTGGACGCTAAAGAGTAGGTAGAAAAATAAATAAAAAATAAAAAAATAAAATAAAATTTAAGCCCAATAGCGTCCACTTTGAAAGTCGCCCCTGATACTAAAGTATTAGGGTCGACTTTGTGGACGCTAAAGAGTAGGTAGAAAAATAAATAAAAAAAATAACATTTAAGCTAATAATTAATTATAAGATAAATATCACATTAATGATCTTTTATACTAAAAATTTATTAAATTTAAATTTGTTGTTAATATTTTAATAATAAAAACATATTTAATATTTGACTTATCGAACATATAATTTGATGCAATATCTCCTTCCATTAGGATTTGGCGTTAAAATGTTATTTCCCAAAAATTTACCTCCGATAATATGTCATTATTTATTTTATATAAATTATCGGATATTCGATCGATCGTGATATGATCAAATAATCGATCAAACTTCAAACAAATTAAAGGTTCGTTCACACATCCGTTAGGTCCTACTGCATTTCTTCGATCGATCATGATAGGATCAAATGATCGATCAAACTTTAAACAATTGAAATTGAAGGTTAGATCGAATATCCGATCAATCATAATAAATTAGTTCGATTGATCGTGATAAGATCAAATGATTGAAACAATTGAAATTGAATTAATTCGATTGATCGTGGTAGGATCAAATGATCGATCAAACATCGATCCTACTGAATTAATTTGATTAATCGTGATAGGATCAAATGATCAATCAAATATTCGATCGATCCTAATGAATTAGTTCGATTGATCGTGATAGGATCAAATGATCAATTAAACATCTGATCGATCCTAACGAATTAGTTCGATTGATCGTGATAGGATCAAATGTTTAATTGAACATCCGATCAATCCTAGTGAATTAGTTCGATTTATTGTGATAGGATCAAATGATCAAACAAACTTCAAAAAATTGATGGTTCGATCGAACATCTGATCGATCCTAGTGAATTAGTTTGATTGATCGTGATAAGATCAATTGATCGACCCAACTGGATACAATTGAAGGTTCAATCAAACATGTGCATCTTACATGTTCAATAAATACATGTAATTTTTATAGATTAGGTTAAAAGAAATTATTCCAACCCAATTTGGAAAAAAACTTTGTCCATATATATATATGCGTGTGTGTGTGTGTGTGTGTGTGAGAAAACTACAAAATGATGTATATATATATTAACAAATAAAAAATAGAAAAATAGAAAACTTTACTAATTATGACCCAAAAAATTAAATATATTTTTTTTTTTCAATCAATTTTGACTCAAAAAAAAAAATTAATAAGCTAATATAATTGTCTTAATAAGTTCAAATAAAAAAAATTAAAAAGTGGACAATCAGCGTCAACATTATAGGTTGACGCTGATAGTATGGTTATCAGTGTCGACTCATATGGGTCGACGCTGATAGATTTATATTAGCGTCGACTGATATAAAGCTATGTCAGTTTGGTACAAATTAGAAGGTGGGATCCATTGGCGCGGCGGGTGAAATTTTCGGAAATTTTTTTTTGTATCTCCCCCTTTTTTCTTCTTCGCCTCTCTAACCCATTCTTCTCATGTTATCCCCTGCCTTCTGCAGTTCTGCACAATACTAGGAGAGAGAGCTAGAGCGAGAGAGAGAGAGAGATTGACACAAGAGAGAGAGAGAGAGAGAGAGAGAGAGAGTGATGGACAAACGGAGAGAGACAGATGAGACCGCGAGAGAGAGAGAGAGAGATGCGATTCAAAGTTGCAGACGCACAACCATGTATTTTCTCCCTCTAGTTGCAGACGCACAGCCAAGTTCTCTCTCATTCGGTCCTCTTTCTCGCTCTCCTCTCTCTCTCTCTCTCTCTCTCTCTCTATATTTTGTTTGCTTAGATTTTATTCAATTTTTTTACGTTAATCTCAGATCTGACTTTTGGTCTGTGATATGATATATATCTCTGTCTCTCTCACTAATGAACATTTGTCTTTCTCTAGTTGCCGAACAAGGAAGAAAGAAGAGCTTTAGGTAAATTTTCTTCCTCTTCGTCTTCTCTCTTTTCGTTACTGTCCGAAATTCTCTCTCGTCGGAACCCTGTTTTCTCATGCTTTGGTTTAATTTCGAATCTTGGTGCATATTTCTGAAATTTACGCTAATTTTGGATTTGGGGATGAAAAATTGTAGAAACCCGCCCCTATTTGTTTTTTGTAGAAGCCCCCTAGTATATGGAATTTGAGGATTATTGGGTCAACGCTAATGGTGGGTGTTGTTTTGATTTTTGGATAATTTCTTGATTTGATTTTGTGTGTTTCTTGTAATGGGATTTTATTTTGGTGACCCTATTCATAAATGTTCTTAATCATTTATATGGAATTTGAGGATTATTGGGTCAATGCTAATGGTGGGTGTTGTTTGATTTTTGGATAATTTCTTGATTTGATTTTGTGTGTTTCTCGATATGGGATTTTATTTTGGGGACCCTATTCATAAATGTTCTTAATCATTTATATGGAATTTGAGGATTATTGGGTCAATGCTAATGGTGGGTGTTGTTTTTATTTTTGGATAATTTCTTGATTTGATTTTGTGTGTTTCTTGATATGGGATTTTATTTTGGGGACCCTATTCATAAATGTTCTTAATCAGCTTAAAAAGGGTTTTGGACAATTTCTTAACAGTTTTGAAGTGTCTTCGGGAGTAGGGATTTTGTATTATCGTTCATTTTTTATGCTCTATGTTGTCTTGGATTTGAGGACAATCTAAAAGTTGCTTTATTTGTAGTTGTTAACAACAGTTGTTTGCTGCTAAGCTAACCATTGACTAGTCGTTTCTAGTTCTAGGTGTCAGATATATTGTGAGGTCTTGAGTATCAAGCTTTGTGTTTCTGCCGGAATATGTATTATAATTTAGCTAGTGATTTTGTAATAACTTTGTGTATCTTATGAAAATATTGAGTTCATTTGCATTTAGATGTTTGTTACACATTTGATTTGATTGGTTGTTGTTCTATTTTCAGGTCTTATTTGTTTACCCTCCAGAAAAGCAGCTGCCTCTTAAATACAAAGATTTTCTTTCATTTTGCTTCCCTGGAGATTGGGTGTATGCTTTTTGGGTCAATTTTTGGAATGATCAGTTTGTGTATTTGAAAGTTAGGAGCTATATTTCTTATTGCTCATGACTTGTAGTTGTTCAGCTACTGTGGAATCATAAAATGTAACTTATGCTTGAAGTCTATTTAGTTACCATCTACTGGCACTAGAAAAATGCTCATTAAACTGAATACCAGGGAATACCAGTGTTCTCTGGTTCTGCGATCGATCGCACTTAGAGTGCGATGGATTGCAGTACCAGAGGGTTTTTAAGTAGGTTTTTTATATTTTGCGATCGATCGCACTCCAAGTGCGATCGATCGCAAAATGTCAAAAACCTACTGGTACTGCGATTAATCGCACACGATTATGTGATCAATCGCAAATTATTATTTTTTTTTTAATTTTTAGGACCATTAGGGTTCACTTTGTGGACGCTAATGGTTAACTATCAGCGTCCACTTTGGTTGGGACGCTGATAGTTAATTTTTTTTTTTAATTTTTTTGGACCATTAGGGTCCACTTTGTGGACGCTAATGATTAACTATCAGCGTCCACTTTGGTTTGGACGCTGATGGTTAATTTTTTTAAAAAAATTTTTTTAGGACCATTAGGGTCCACTTTGTGGACGCTAATGATTAACTATCAGCGTCCACTTTGGTTTGGACGCTGATAGTTAATTTTTTTTTAAAAAAAAATTTTTTAGGACCATTAGGGTCCACTTTGTGGACGCTAATGGTTAACTATTAGCGTCCACTTTTAGTGGACGCTAATGGTTGATTATCAGCCATAGTCTTTAGGGTCAAAACATTTCGACTTTTAGGGTCGATAAAGTGGACGCTAAAAGTGATCATTAGGGTCGACTTTAAATGGACGCTAATAATCACGCATTTAATCATTAGGGTCGGACTATTAGCGTCGACACCTTTAGGGTCGAAAAGTTAACGCTGTTGTCAACAGAGTCCACTTTAGGACTTTGAAGTCGCCCCTAAAGACCTAAATTCTTGTAGTGCGTCTCTCTGCCTATACATTTTCTAAACATTTATTAAGCTATAGTGATAGTACATGTATTGGGCAGCACTTTAGATTTATTATTTATTATTCTAATATAAAATATTTCTCTCTTCTCTCATTTCATTGGCGAAGGTTGGAATTTCGTAAAAAACTTTGATTTTGTAAAAAAATTATATTTTAATAATATAGAAGAAGATAAAGAAATTATAGCGGAATGTATTAGAATAAAAAAGTAAAAAGTAATTTTGTAAATAAAAAAGTAGCTAATGAGTGCAAATAAAGACTAAAAAGAAGACCGTCTAGATAGCCTTTTTGGCTTTTGAGTTTCTCCTTTTAGTTTTTATTTAGATTAAAAAAAAAAAGAAATTATAGAAAGGATAAAGATTTGAAATGGAAAGGATCTCGCTCATTACTTAGAGGGACAAAATTATATATATATATAATAATTTTACCCCTTAAACAAAAAATTCTATTTCGCTTGAAGAGTGCCAAAATCACAAGACAATGAACTTTCTCGTGCTAGATCTTACTTCTTAGCATTAAATATGACTAAAGATGACCATAGTCTTTTTGGCAACGGACTAAAAACAGCTAAACAAGACAACATAGTTAGACTTTTTGGCGAAAGGAGATTTTCTTCTACGCCTTTTTGACTAAAGGGCTCACTTTTTATAGTTGATGGATTAAACAATAAAAAATTAGGGTTTTTAGTTGATGGATTAAACTCCTAAAGGTAATGACAGATCTGGTACATGTCTAACATCACATAACGTTATAACCACACCATCCAATATCTTAATCTTGATATTACCTATGCCAGTAATTTTACAATGTGCATCATTACCCATAGTAACTATACCAGAATTAACTGACCTGTAAGTGTCAAACCAATCTCTGTTGGACGTCACGTGAAACGAACATGCTGAGTCCAGAATCCAAGAATCCACAGGATGTTCTGAATTTGATGCAACAGAAAGCATATCACCATCAGTATCGTCTGAATTGTCTTCCACTACGTTCGCAGATTTTGAGGAACCTTCATTCTCGTCGTCTTTTTTTCTACTTCCAGTGTGGACAATCCTGCTTCATCTGCCCTTTCTTTCCGCACTTATAACAAATGATGTCCATCCTCTTCCTGGACATTGACCGAGAATTCTTGTCATTCAAGCCACCCTTGTTAATACTTCTTCCACGCTCTTGGTTACCCTTTACAACTAGCCATTCTCCTTGAGAACTTTCATCATTGATTTTCTTCATTTGATAAAAAGCTAACAAGGCTCCTGTAATGTCCTCTAACTCCAAGAACTTTTTCCCCCATGTTAGAGTTGTAACCAAATTCTCATACGTAGGAGAAGTTGGGAGTGAATTCAATAGCATCAACGCCTTGTCTTCGTCTTCGAACTTCAGATCAACCCTCTACAGATGTTCGATTATCTAATTGAATGCATTGATGTGTTGGCTCAGATCCGAGCCCTCTGCCATCTTCAAGCCGTACAACTGCTACTTTAGATAAAGCTTGTTCGCCAACAACTTTGATATATACTGACTTTCCAGTTTCAACCAAACTGCAGTCGGAGATTCTTCGTCCATGACATGATACATCACGTCATCTCTCAGACAAAGCCGAATAGTAGGCACCGATTTCGCCTCAAGTTCCTTTCAATCTATGTCCGCCATACCTTCTGTTTTCATCCCATATAACGCATTCACCATCCCTTGTTGCACCAACAAATCTTTGACACGTCTCTGCCATAACTCGAAATTACCGGATCCATCGAACTTCATCACATTGAATTTTGCAGAAGATGTGCCAATCCCAGTCATCGTATAATTAGGATTTGATACCAATTGTTGTTACCATGCACAACAATGATGAATATATGGAATCAAGAAGAGAGAGATCAAGAGAGAGTTGAGACAGATTTACGTGGTTCGACAGTGTGCCTACGTCCACAGGAGAGAGTGCGGCTATATTTTACTATTCAATGATTTAGGGTTACAACATAACTTATTTATAGGAAAACTCTAATTCTAAGTATTTTGAAAAACCCCAAAATACCCCCCACAACTTATTTGTCCCCAGGCCCCCATAAACTAATTACACCAAATGGGACAGTGGTAGAATATGAGCCACTTGTTCCAATAAGTATGAAAAAGTGAAAAAAAAAAGAAGAAAAAACAAGTTTTACAGTAATTTTTTTATTTGAATAGTAATAAAAAGTACGGATATTAGGGTTGGTTTTAAAAGGAATAGTAGAGACTTTTTTTTTTTTTTTTTCTTTTTAGTCCTTTGGCAAACACAGCCTATAAGACAAGGGACTTTCTCCTAGAAGTTAATAGTGGTAAATATGAGTAAAGTTAACTATAGCCTTTCGAATAAAGCTGATTAGATCACTCTCATAAACATCCCTAAAGCCTCTTCTCTTCCCTAAATTTAAAGAAAGTATAAAACATTTTCAAATAGTGATAGCACATGCATTGGGTAGCACTTTAAATTTCTTATTCATTATTCTAATATAAAATATTTCTCTCTTCTCTCGGATTCGGATCCCCTCTTATTAGTGGGAAAATTGGATATTCTCCAATTGTGCATCTTGGACGTCCATTTTCATCCAACAGCCCACACTACGCCTAATGTCCCACTCAAATTTAAATAATAAACTATTAATTAACTTTTAAAAAGAAATAAAAATTAAAATCAAATAAAAAAAAGTTAATATCAAATTTGAGCCATAGGGTGGTTTGGCCCCCTCCTAAGGCCAAAACCAAAAAATATAATTTTTTGGGTTTGGCCTTAGCTTATAGGGGGTGGTCGGACCACCCCCTAAGGCCATTGGGGGTGGCTTTGGCCACCCTCATGGCTCAGATGGGGTGGTCGGAGACCCCAATTTTTTAATTATTTGATTTTAATTTTTTATTATTTCTATTTTTATTTTCTTTTTAAAAGTTAATTAATATTTTATTCTTTAAATTTGAGTGGGACATGTGGCGTGGTATGGGCTATTGGATGAAAATGGACGGCCATGATACACAATTGGAGAATCTTCAATTTTTCCGCTAATGGGAGGGGATCCAAATCCCTCTCATTTCATTGGCGACGGTTGGAATTTCGTAAAAAATTCGAGGGTGCGACAAGAAACTTTGATTTTGTAAAAAAAAATTATATTTTAATAATATATATATATATATATATATATATATAGGATAAAGAAATTATTGTGGAATGTATTAGAATAAAGAAGTAAAAAGTAATTTTGTAGGAAAAATAAAAAAGTAGCCGATGAGAGTAATTAAGGACTAAAAAGAAGACAACCTAGATATAGCTTTTTTGACTTTTGAGTTTCGCCTTTTAGATTAAAAAAAACCAAGTATCTATAGATTAGAGGATAAGGATTTGAAATGGAGAGGATCAACTCATTACTTTTAGAGGGACAAAATTATCTAAAATAAAATAATAATTTTACCCCTTAATAAAAAAAGTAGGTTTGGGTTGAAGAGTGCGAAAATCACATTCAAGACAAGGAACTTTCTTGTGCTAGATCTTACTTCTTATAATTACTTCTTAGCATTAATTATAATTACTTCTTAGCATTAAATATGACTAAAGATGACCGACCATAGTCTCTTTTGCAACCGACAAAACAAGACATCATAGTTAATTAGACTTCTACGCCATTTTGACTAAAGGGCTTACTTTTTATAGTTGATGGATTAAACAATAAAAATCAGGGTTTTTAGTTGATGGATTAAACTCCTAAAGGTAATGATAGATCTAAGCAATAATAATGAAGATATATTATGCGCGCGGCATGTAGAAAGAACCATCCATTATACAAAGCATGTGAGTAACCATCCATGTATTTATAGATGGAACTATCCCTAACCTCGGAGAGTTTTAGGTCATTTCAAAATTTTAAAAAATGTCATAAAAGCTTAATTTTTAATAAAAATTTAAGTTAGACCCCAAAATTAATTTTTACCTTCAAATATTTTATTTTATTTTTTAAAATTTTGTTTTATTTATTTATTTTTTTTTGTAACAAATTAACCAAATATTAGAGAATGATGATCAAATCTGTTTTTCTTGTCTTTATTTATAGGCCAATATTATTAAAGAGATATATTATGAAGGCCCACAATATTGTGGTTGGTTTTGAGTTGTGTTTCATATTTTCAAAAAGCAGGGGTTGGGAAACGTCCTAGGTGGTTCCTAGTCGATTAGGAAACACCTCCGACGTTTCCTCCCCTTTTTTTTTTTTTTTTAATTAATTAATTAATTTTTTTTATTTTTGTTTAATTCCTCTTATCAAATAACAGGATTTAGGATCTGTCAAGACTAGGGCTCCACAATTGTGTTAGATTCACACGTTTTCTTTTTAATAAAATATTTTTAATAATTATTTATTACTATTTTACTAGTTTCGAAACTTTAACTTTATCATTCTCTCATTTGTTTGTTTGGTATATATATATATTTTTTTTCACCGCAGCACCACCATCTCCCCCCGCCTCCGCCTCATTCCACTGCTCCGGTACATCGTTTAGCACATGCAGGCTCAACACCAAGGGCGCCTAGAACTTCCCGTTAACCCAATATCGGTCTCTATTCGTTTATTTATGTTAATAAATAACCTTAAGCTTAATTTCGAAGCTCATTTTAGGTTCGCAAAAAAACTGAATTAGCAGATTTGAGAATTGAATCGGTAGGCTGTCTTGACTAGAAAGTGGACCTGACTACTCATTTATGATACAATAACTTTCTGGATTTTTTCCTATAAAAAAAATAAAAAAATATCTTAATTTTTTCATTGGCCTTAAATTCATCCGTGAAGAACTTCTGACTTACATTCCTTAAATTATGTTTTCTAATTAGCTAAAATGAAAAATGCTCTAATCCTCCTAGCCCAGGATTAGGATTTCTCACAATTTCAAAGAAATTTTAAATTCTCAATTTACATAATTTGGGCCACTTGTAAACATCAAAACTCCGGAAAAAAAGACACATGTTAAAAATATTGTATGTTATTTATTGAGGCATGCATAAAATTTTTCCACCATTTTGGCTGAAAGTTTTTTTACAACATAAAAAGTAAGAATTTGATAAAAATATGCTCAATTATCAATTGTAGTATGCTATATTTTTAATATGTGACATTTTTCAAGCCTAAATTACATAATTTGAAAATTTAAAGAGAGTAAAATTTTAATAGCATACTCAATTGCCAAAATTATTGGTTTCCTTTTCGGTAATAGCCACCATAAAACACAGGATTGGAGAAGAGAGAAAGGCCGGTTGAGAGTTAAAAAAACATAAATAAATAAAAAATTAAAAAAAAAATATTTAAAGAGAGTAGAAAGTAATAGATAAGAGTATTTACATCCGGCTCAACAAATATTTAGCTAAATTTTAGCTAAAAAACCACATTGTTCTATTTTAGCTACCTACTTTTTTAAGGTATCTACATCCGGCTCAGCATTTTAGTTATTCTCTTTCAATTTTTCATTTAAATATTAATTTTCTAATATTTCTCCAACAATCATATTTTTAAAAATTTGTCATTTCCTAACAATCATAATTTTCTAAATTTGTCTTTCACTAATGATTATATTTTGAGGGGTGGTAGATTGTCATTGGGGTGGTAGTTTGAGGGTGTTAAGTGGACTTTACCCAAGTTTAAAAATAGCCCAAACGTATTTGACAAAAGCTTAATTTAAGCGTTTGCTAAAAAAAGATTTTTGACTTAAAAACTATAGTTATCACACACAATCTCAAACATACTCTTTTGAGAAATAAAGTTTTTAAGTTAAAAAAATATTTTTTTAATAAAATCTTCATATTTAAATTTTTGTTAAAAATGCATTTTTGACAATTTCGAAGCTTTTGACGATCCCAAAATGCATTTTGACAATTTATCACTATTATGAGAAATTGTCAAAGAAAAAAAGCATACCTTTTACTTTTAGCATGCCTAGACCGAGAAAAACACGCACACTTTTTATGATGCCTGCACCGAAAACACAACCCAACTTTTCCACCGAAAACAAAACTAGGCCATATTTAAAAAAATTTAAAAAGACAAATTTCAAACAGGATGATCATTAACCCAAATTATCAAAATTGGAAACTTGAGATTAATTAAATGTAAATTGCAAGAAAAATTATGGACTAATTTTGTTTTTTTTTTCCAAAAATAAAATAATATATATGTAGGTAACCCAAGTCGATCTTACGGCGACTGTGCATGTATATATCGTGTAATATTACATGAGACATAATGATGCAAGAGCGGTTTTGTATTTTTGATTTGAACGTCACGTTGAGACAAACTTGGTAGGGCTTATGAAGAGGGCTATAATTTTGTATTTTACAAAAAACAATTAACTCTAACGTACGTGAAAGATGTTTTGTATTATGTTTGCCAAGTGGCATTTTTTTTTTCATTTTATTATTATTAGTATTATTATTATTATTATTATTATTAGGGTTTTTTTAATTTAGGTTCTCTATATAGAAGCTTCATTATACCACGCTGCATCACATAACTGATCGACGCCTTCATAATTATAATAAAATGTCAAGAGGATGTGTTAGCGCTTTTTTTTTTTTTTTTTTTTTTGAACTGTTTGCAGAAATGTGTTAGCTTACCTATAGGCTAAACATAAGACACGATCAAGCAATACATTGTTCCCTT
This sequence comes from Corylus avellana, assembly GCF_965113065.1. Taxonomy (NCBI): domain Eukaryota; kingdom Viridiplantae; phylum Streptophyta; class Magnoliopsida; order Fagales; family Betulaceae; genus Corylus; species Corylus avellana. The sequence continues at coordinate 2,649,218 of NC_142494.1, read as the reverse complement.
GACTTCAAAGTCAAGGTCTTATATATATATATATATATATATATATGGAGATCTATTCTGTTCCTCATTCATGTGCTTTAATTATTTTTTCTTCTTTTGAAGCTGTTGATTCCATTAGAGGGATGGATTCCAGGTTGGTGGAGGCAGCGCTTAATGGAAACTCCATGGAACTGCAAAGATTACATGGAGCGGACTCCCTCTTACTGGAGAGAGATTCACTGGCCGTGTACCCTGAGACTATCCTACACGTTGCAGCCATGAGTGGGCAAACCGAGTTTGTGAGGGAGCTACTGAAGCTAATTAGACCAGATTTTGCCACTAGACTTGACAAGGATGGGTTTAGCGCAATACACATAGCCTCCGCAAAAGGGTTTGTTGAAATAGTGAGAGAGCTACTGATATTTAGCAGGGAACTTGCCCGTCTTAAGAGCAGGGATGGAAGGACTTCTCTTCATTGTGCTGCTATAACTGGGCAGGTTCAAGTCATTAAGGAATTGCAAGACTTCTGTCCTGACAGTATAGGTGACGTGACTCTAAAAGGCGAGACTGCATTTCACCTCGCTGTGAAGTATAACCAATTGGAGGCCTTCAAAGCCATGGTTGACATACTCAAGCAATTTAACATGCTTGAAATTATGAGTGCTGGGGATGAAGATGGCAACACTGTCTTACACCTTGCAGTTGCTAGGAAGCAGAGTCAGGTAACTAATGCCATCTTTTTAATAAACATATCCACGATGTTTTTCCACATTTTCGCCTTTTAAATAACGACGGTAGAAATAGATAATAAGACAAATGGACCGACAGCATAGGATCAGGAAACGACAGAAACTTCAGATTCTGATCTTTAACAGTTTCAGATAACTCAACTCAAACTACCTCATCACCTCGAACAACTTCATTAGCAAAGGAACATAAATTTGTGAATTATTTGCCGGATTAATTAAAATGTTTGGCTGCTTATTCATAAGCTGTTAATGTTTAGTGTTATTTATATAGACTTCATTAACCGTTAGTTAGATGAATATATATCTCTACCAGTATACGTGCTTAGTTACAATCTAGTATATATAAGAGAAAAGACAATTAGGAGAAGATGTGAACTGTTCAAATTTTAATCATATAATTGTTGAAGTCAATTTATCTTTGATAATATTTGCGGGTAAAAGTAGGATCCAATGTGATTCCTTCCTCTAATAATTATGCCAATAGAAGATTGTTTAATTAGCCCCTGGGATATGTCTGAAAATGTTTTCCTAGTCAAATGGTTTGCCTTTCTAGAGTGGTTGCTTTCTGCAGGCTTCAGTTACAGAGAATGCATGAGAAATTAATTAATTCATGCCTCATTATATTCTGTAATGTTATAGACCGTGAAATTGCTACTTGGTGGTGACGGTAGCTATCGTGATGAAGCAGTCAAGCTGTTCATGTTTAGTGTTATTTATATAGACTTCATTAACCGTTAGTTAGATGAATATACATCTCTACCAGTATACGTGTTTAGTTACAATCTAGTATATATAGGAGAAAAGACAATTAGGAGAAGATGTGAACTGTTCAAATTTGAATCATATAATTGTTGAAGTCAATTTATCTTTGATACTATTTGCGGGTAAAAGTAGGATCCAATGTGATTCAATTCCTTCGTCTAATTATGCCAATAGAAGATTGTTTAGCCCCTAGGATATGTCTGAAAATGTTTTCCTAGTCAAATGGTTTGCCTTTCTGCAGGCTTTAGTTACAGAGAATGCATGAGAAACTAATTAATTCGTGCCTCATTATATTCTTTAATACGTGTTACAGACAGTGAAATTGCTACTTAGTGGTGACGGTAGCTATCGTGAAGCAGTCGGTGTGAATATGACCAACAAGAGTGGCTTAACTGCTTTGGATGTGTCCGACGTGATACAACAAATGGTGGGTGAACCCACTGATTTCATGCTCAGAGATTTGCTTCTGCGCGCAGGAGCCTTAAGAGTGTATGAAATTGAAGACATTGATACTGCTGAAGTTCATCACAGGCAAATCTCGGTGAGGGAGGCACCGCCTCCCCAGACTCTCCGACAGCTCTTATTACATGAAATTTCATATCTGAACCCTTGGAGAGTTTGGAAAATGTTAGCAAATGAAGTGAAAAAGTCACCATCACAAACTCAAAATGCTTTGCTTGTTGTGGCTGTTCTTATCGCAACTATAACCTACCAAGCCATACTAGATCCTCCCAATGGCGTTTATTACGGCGAAGATCACGTCGCTGCTAATATATCAGAAGATTTACAAGAATTCCTTTCATTCATGGTTCCCAACACTATTGGATTTTTCGCATCGCTTGCAGTGATTATTTTAGTTATGGATGGATTTCCACTCAAAGCATTGTTGGGGATTGCTGTGCGTTGCATGGCTGCAAGTTATGTTTGCGGACTTTTGTTGATTGGACCTACTAGCATAAATGCTTCACGCTTGGCGATGACAATAATAGGAATAATGGTCTTCTTGGACTTTGTTCGCTTTGCCTACTGGCTAGTCAGGAGATGGTCCAAAGAAATTAGAAACAGAAGTAGAAGAATCTAACCATCTCCATCTGTCTGCTTTTACTTGCCAAAACTACTGTTGCATCTACTAGTAGGGAGCTAAGCCTGGCCTACAATATTGAAAAGCCGTCGAAATGGTAGTTCAATGGAACAAAACGACAATGGAATTACGTTGAACTGTGCGCAATTTAATTTATTAATATTTAAGAGTGTGAATTAAGTTTGTAAGTTGTACGCATGCATGTGAACTTGAAGAAAATGTTCCATGATTTTTAGTTTCGTATATATATATATATATGCTTGAATTATGTGACGTGGAAATTTCATATTCTTAATACAATTAACTCTAAATTTCTGACCAGTGGAAATTAATTAAGCACCCCACACGAATTGGATAAAACTAAAAGAATTATTTGCACTCTAAAAAATTTGAACCTTAGGCAGGCCTTCCATCACTTTTAGCCAACCCCTCCCGATTTTTCCTATCTTCACCTTTATATATATTATAGCCAAATGCTAGTTCTCTTACAAGAATTTAATTGATCATATGTTTAACTCAACGAATTGAAGTAAAGAAGTTAAAGTAAAGGTTTCAAGCTAGCTACTCTCTCCATATATAAAAAGAGGCTGAAAAGACCAAGACCAAGACCAAGATCAAGGAATAAGTTTGATCACAAGTGGAAATGTCAGTTGTAAGCTTATAGGACTTTGTTATTTCTCGGGTTATTCATTTCATCGATATTTTCTATTTTATCAATTAATTCATTCACAGTTTCTTTGATCTTGAGATCTAAATCAACTATATATTGAAGTAATTTGGTTTATATTATTTTTTATTTTATCTACTCTAATTTATATAAACACTAACTTAGAGTACTCAACTTAATGATGAATGATAATTTCATTTTTTTTCTAGTTTTTTTGAACCATGAGTAAATACGATAACCGATACTTTTTAACCAGCACTTATATTACATAAATTATTTTCAGATTTATGTTCTATATGCAACACATGTTTATAATAATCTTTATTATGTCTTAGCCAAGAACTAATACATACATTATATATACATATTTTTTGCTACTAACCCCACGAGTCACCATGCGTAGCCACGTCAGAAAATTGATAAATTAAATAAAAAATTAATTTTTCGTTTTTTTAATTTTTTCTGGAATTTCTTTTTTTTTTTAATTAAAATTAATTTTTAATTAAATTATTATTATTTTTTTTTTGGGAATTTCTCTACACGGTAGTGCAGATCTGCCATGGCCACTCCCTCTTTTCTCTTCTTTTCTCTCTCTCTCTAGCTAGCTCTCTTCTTTTCTCCATGAGCTCTCCCTTTTCTCCATTTTCTCACTATCTCCCTCTTCTTTTCGATCTCCATGGTGCAGTTCTGCAGGTTTGAGTTTTTGAAAATATTTTCAAAAACTCAAACCGAAAAAATCTTCAAAAAATTAAAACCAACCATCAAAAAATCAATCTAATTAACAAACCCAAAAAATCTTCTTACCGATCTTCGATCTCCTCTTCTTCTTCTTCTCTTCTCCAATTTTTTTTTTTTTTCCTTCTTCTTCTTCTTCTCTTCTCCTTTTCTTTTTCTTCTTCTCTTCTCCTTTTCTTTTTCTTCTTCTTCTGCTTCGATCTGCTGCAGAAGCATATGCTTCTCAATTTTTTCCCTTCTCAAGAGAGGTGCTGTGCAGTCGGTGCTGTGCAGGAGAGAGAATGCACATGTGTGGGTAAAATAAATGATGAGAGAAAAAGTTGAGGGTGGAAATAAAAAGAGGGAAAAAAAGTTTAAAATCCCGCCTATTTTTTGAGTTTTGTTGGGCCACTTTTGGTGATTTTCTGACGTGCCAGGTGTCGCACATCAGAAATTTCTGACGTGCCACACATGGCACGTCAGGAATCTACTCAAAAAAATAATAAATAATTATCTATATATATATATATATATATATATAATATAATTTTTTCTGACGTGTGGATGTACCACGTCAGCAAAATTCTGACGTGGTAGGTCTCACCACGTCAGCAATTATATAAATGTTTATCTTTTGAAATCTGAAATATTTTCTTGACGTTCAAATATTTTACACGTCAGAATTTTCTGACGTGTCTGTCCAGACACGTCAGAAAATTCTGACGTGCTACTATTCACACGTCAGAAAAAAATTTTCTGACGTTTTAAATTTTAAATGTCAGAAAATTGCTGACGTGGCAAAAAATATGGTACTGTAGCCACGTCAGAAATGCCTGTTTTTTTGTAGTGTTTCCTCTAGAATATTCTAGGATTGAAACGAAATCGTTTAGGAAATTAAATACAGAAATTCAAATAAAAAACAGAAGCAAAAAATTCCAATTGTACAGCGCTGCCTTGGTACGTAACTGAAGTCTGAAGAAGCCCTATCAATTTGGTCAGACAAGCAGCCACATGCCACACATTCACGCCATTGAGAAACCTAAACGTTAATCTCTTCTTCCTTCTTCATCTCTCTCTCTCTATTAGAGTGCATGCAAATCGTATTGCTTGTGGTAGGGCTTACGAATTTAGTTTGTCTTCTACAATTAGGGCAAATTTTTTAGGTTGAAGAGGGTATGGGTAGGGGCCAAAACTTGTAATGGGTAGGGGCCAACCCGCTGGAAGTAATATTATACTTTCTAAAAGAAATTTTTAACAAATTTGGGGGCCCTTGGCAAAACCGGCCACCCCAGTTCTGTCTCTGCCTATACATTTTTTAAACATTTATTAAGTTATAGTGATAGTACATGTATTGGGTAGCAGTACCTTAGATTTCTTATTCATTATTCTAATATAAAATATTTCTCTCTTCTCTCTCATTTCATTGGTTAAGGTTGGAATTTCCTAAAAAACTTTGATTTTGTAAAAAATTATATTTTAATAATATAAAAAAAAAAAAAAAAAAGAAATTATAGTGGAATGTATTAGAATAAAGAAGTAAAAAGTAATTTTGTTGGAAAAATAAAAAAGTAGCTAATGAGAGCAAATAAGGACATAGATAGCCTTTTTGACTTTTGAGTCTCTCCTTTTAGTTTTTATTTAGATTAAAATAAAATAAAATTATAGAAAGGATAAAGATTTAAAATGGAAACGATCTCGCTCATGACTTTAGAGGAACAAAACTATATATATATATATATATATATATATATATAATAATAATAATAATAATAATAATAATAATTTTACCCCTTAAACAAAAAATTCTGTTTTGCTTGAAGAGTGCCAAAATCACAAGACAATGAACTTTCTCGTGCTAGATCTTACTTCTTAGCATTAAATATGACGAAAGATGACCATAGTCTTTTTGGCAACGGACTAAAAACAGCTAAACAAGACAACATATATAGCTAGACTTTTTGGCGAAAGGAGATTTTCTTCGACGCCTTTTTGACTAACGGGCTCACTTTTTATAGTTGATGGATTAAACAATACAAAATTAGGGTTTTTAGTTGATGGATTAAACTCTTAAAGGTAATGACAGATCTGGTAAATATCTAACATCACATAATGTTCTAACCACATCATTAAACATTTTAATCCTGATATTACCTATGCCAGTAATTTTTTAATGTGCACCATTACCCATAGTAACTATACCAGAATTAACTGACCTGTAAGTGTCAAACAATCTCTGTTGGATGTCATGTGAAATGAATATGCTGAATCCAGAATCCAAGAATTCACATGATGCTCTGAATTTGATGCAATAGAAAGCATATCACCATCAGTATCGTCTGAATTGTCTTCCACTACGTTCTCAGATTTTGAGGAACCTTCATTCTCGTCGTCTTTTTTTCTTCTTCCAGTCTGTACAATCCCTCTTCATGTGCCCTTTCTTTCCGCACTTATAACAGATGATGTCCTTCCTCTTCCTGGACTTTGACTGAGAATTCTTGTCATTCAAACCACTCTTGTTAATGCTTCTTCCACGCTCTTGGTTACTATTTACAACTTGTCATTCTCCTTGAAAACTTTCATCATTGATTTTCTTTCTTTGATGAAAAGCCACAGGGCTCTTGTAACGTCCTCTAACTCCAAGGACTCTTTCCCTCATGTTAGAGTTGTAACCAAATTCTCATACGTAGGAGAAGTTGGGAGTGAATTTAATAGCATCAACGCCTTGTCTTCGTCTTCAAACTTCACATCAACCCTCTTCAGATCTTCGATTATCTGATTGAATGCATTGATGTGTTGGCTCAGATCCGAGCCCTCTGCCATCTTCAAGCCGTACAATCGCTACTTTAAATAAAGCTTGTTCGTCAATGACTTTGACATATACCGACTTTCTAGTTTCAACCAAATTGCCGCCAGAGATTCTTCGTCCATGACATGATACATTACGTCATCTCCCAGACAAAGCCGAATAGTAGTTACCGCTTTCGCCTCAAGTTCCTTCCAATCTATGTCCGCCATATAACGCATTCTCCATCCCTTGTTGC